>NC_134469.1:15561006-15996882 GCF_964194025.1 Convolutriloba macropyga | reverse complement strand
ATATAAAAGAGAATAGTGCCTTCTCAGTCTCTGATTGGTTGAAGGTGTACATTCAGTATATATATCTATATATATATATATATATATATATATATATATATATATATATATATATATATCCTATTAAAGAATTCAGCTGCTGATTTACACCTTTTGGTTTAATGTTTGGCCTGTCACTGTTGACGTGTCTTTATCTTAAATGTCATTTTGTGAAACTGCGACCTTCATGATTTGCAAAAACGAGCAGTTTCATCAGTCGGTGTTTGTGTTTCTAAATTTAGAAGTAGCGGCGTTTATTTATTACGGAAGAACTGCGTCATTTGTTTTGAATACAGCAAACCAATAAAAGCAGATCAATCCAAACTGAAGTTCACATTGAGTTCACTTTGCTTTTAATCAGTGGCCGCATAGTTACTACACACCATTTACTAAACTGCTAGTTAAAAGTTGAAAGCTAAAAATTACAATTAGCCCATCTGTCACATATATTACAATATTTTAATAAAAAGTAAGTTCTTTTTAAGCTATTGTTTCAAGCATTCATGTTGATATAAATTTTAAATGCCATACAAAGTGGCACAGTTCATGCAACACGTTTCAACATGTTTTTTGTGTGCTTATGTTTCAAATTTAAAAAATGAGTTACTGTGTTTGTTCACATAATATTTAAGAAGCTTACACGCATAACAAAACACGTATTTTAACTATAGTCAAAATACAATTCATATCTATCCATAATATTATACACATATAGCTAGTTTTCATCTGTTTGCTTTTGTTTGACATCCGAGTGTTGAAATTATTATTTCATGTGTGAAATTTGTGAATTAATATTTGTTCAATAAATTACATTTTGATAGCTGCGCGACAGAAGGCGCTTTGGAGCAGCAGCGGTTATAACTAATTTATAACTAAGAAGTTCGTCGTACTTCAGGGTAAGTCTAAATCCTCAGGAATTATTGCTGTCTTCAATTATCGACCCTGGACTAATTTTCTGCCTCAAATTTTCTAGAAACAAATTTGTTGATTTTTTAATGCCGCCAATTAGGCGCAAAAGCTGAAATTTATGCTTTCTGATTTTTTATTTTAGGTTAAATCGATAACTTAACTGCTAGTTGCGTTTAAATGAATGAACAGCATTAGCAATAAAATCTCTAATCCAGAGGTGGATTTAGGGTGAAACCTCGGCGCGGGGATCTTAATTATCCACCTTAATTATCCACCTCGGCGCGGAGATCTTAATTTTCCACCTTCGTAAGTTTAAAAAACGTGGATTTGTTTCAAAACACGCATAATTATAACTACTTCACCATGTAAAGTTGCCCAAGATGTAAAGTTGGGAAACAATGATGTTCTCGATTCTAGATGCAGGATTATTTTTCTATTTGTGAATTGTATCTATTGTTTTTTTTTTGGTTAGTTGAATATAAAAAAATTTACAATTGATATTTTAAACTTTGCAATTGCTGCTTTAACAATTGCCGCTTTAAAATCTTAAAAGAAATTAAAACGGTTTTGGCACAAACACAGGAAAACATCAACTATAACTTGCAATTGATCTTTGTTTATAATGATCTGACGCAAAATTTATTTGAAGAAAAGAACGAAAATATGAGAAACATTGGAAATGGCCAAAAAAGGGAAATTTTTTAAAGTTCAACCTCATATGAGTAAGCTTATAACACGCCTCTAGAATCATTCTTTAATTACATTAATGAGACACTCGGTAAAATTAGTTATTATCATCAGAACATTTGCTTTAGTCTTTTGGCAACGTTTCTCGGTCAAACTGATACCACAGTTACGTTTTTGTCAATTGATATTAGATTTCTCACCATATTTAAACAAAAATTCGTTTCTCAGAAGTAGTATAATTGTATTCAACGTTTTTAACTGCGTTCATTCACTTTGCTGGCCACAAAATTAACAGATTTCAAAAAAGTTGAAAGTCTATATGCATTATGAATGTGTTGCTAACTTCTAAAAAACAGAAACAAATGTATAGTGTCGTATGTGAGCATAATTTTGATCATGATGGTAGCAATCGAAAACAAATGATTGAAAACCAACCTTTATTATTGTGGCAATTTTGACACCTGAATTGTCGAAAAAGAAAAAACGTGGTGGGAAGCAACACAACTTAATTACTTGTCTCGGTTGGTTAGATTGCTAATGCTTTCAAATGCTATCTCCGTCGAATTATTATCTCAATTAGTCAATGATATTAGCACAAAAAGAGTTCTATTTGCAAATAACCAAAAATGAAAAAGAATTACTATTTATCTTACATATTCGAAATTTTTCCGTAAGATATGCTTTAAACTTGAACGGCCTGCTTCCTTTTTGAAAGAGTCGAAACAAGTTCTGTAGGAAAGCTGGAAAATTTTTTTCGGGTTAGTGGAAAAAATTTCGTTCTAAAATTTTTAGGTTAGATGATGCCAATGAACATGAGCAGAAATTATTAAAAGTATATTTCAAATGAAAAAAAATGTTTTGTTTTTGTGTAGAATAAATTTTGGTGTTGTCAACTTCTCTTCAGAAAAGGGAAAACCGCTATTTTTTTTTATAAAAACATATTTCTATCAAACAGTCCGATTGTATTGTAGGCGTTGATTAGTGATGAATGACTGATAGCAAAGTCTTCAAATACTTTATTGACTTCGACTGAAAGTATTCAGTCGAAAGTATGAAAGTATTCATACTTTCGACTGAAATAATGACAAAGAAAACCGCCAGATTTTCGACGTCCTTTCTGTGTTTTTTTTTGCGCTCTGATTCAAGTTTAATTTCTTTTATACCGTATCTATAGCAGTCTCTTATAGCATCATTTGAAGAGCCGTACAGAACTGATTGTCCGCACTGACAAAACAGCTTCAGCTGGCTAAAACAAGATGTAAATGTGCGAGTTGCTGAAGCAACTTTATACCGTTTTCACATTACTTTATATAATCCAGCGTCTGTTCTTATAGCTCACTTGCTAAGAGTCTCTATTGAAATTGTGAAGACGCCCTCAGACCGGAAAACTACGACAATGCAAAATCATTGCTCTAATTAAAACTTTGTTTCAATTTTTGAAATCAGTATTTTAATATATTTTTTTAAAATATGGTGCAGGTTTCTTGACTCATACTAATTTATTTTGCTTTGCCAACTGTCGGCTATAAATAAAAATCTTTTTTGAGATAGATCTTTTGTTGTCCAAGAGTTGGCGGAAGCCAAGTGTTATACAGTCTGATGTAAACATAGTAATGTTATACATAAAAGTTTGCATAAAACATGCATATAGCTTTAATTTTTTTGCGTGCTTCCACTCTCACTGATTTCAGGCAATTTTTCCTGAAAGATGTACTGGCAAGGTCAATAACGGGAATGATGATTCAGCTCATTAATTATTGGTTTGACAATACTGAAGGTTTCTAAGTATCTATATATTTTTTTACTCAACCATGTAAGTCCAGTAACTTGGTAACTTCTGACATAATACAATGTTTTCAAGAATTTCAAATATAAGAGAGACTTCGTTATACAGAAGCATAATCCCGATCTCAAATATGGAGCTAGGAATTTGAGCTGTGTGGGCACAGAGCTCAGAGAGAAAAAATGAAAATCAGCGCCGAATGCTTGATTTTGATTGCCCAAATAATTGATTGGTTTAATTTAAAGTACAACAAATGGAGGAAAAGAAAAGATCAGAATGTTTAGTATCTCATATCTGATGGCCTATATATTTTGCGACGAGTTTTTATATGAACAACTCAGATCTGTGTGATCTTGATGGTGGTATGTGTCTAAGTTGACCTTGAGTGACCTCTAATATACGTTGTGATGTGTTTCAGACAAGCTTCTCTGTCCAAAAGAGAGCATCAGTCAACATTTGGATGCCAACAGACGATTCAAACGCCAATTCTCAACATCTCAATCAACCTACAAATCTTAATCAAAGAGACGAATTTCAAGGAAGTGAAGATTGGCTTCTGGTCCAGGAGGATAACACTTTTTTAGCACGTGACGAATCAAACAAAAGCCTGGGAAAACAGGATAGAATTAGCTGGGAGAATAAGAGGAAATCTTCGACTGGAAAAGGAAGACAGAATTTGGATTCTAGTGTCGTGTTTGGGGTGACCAGTAGAAGTACATTGACAACTGATCAAACATCGCAATTGGAGAGAGAAGTTTCGTCAAGCGGAGAAATGTCCTCCAAGGAACAACAAGGTTTGATGATCAGGATATTTGGTGTATTTCCTGTTCACGTGGGGGGAGGGGTCCCCTAAAGGACAAAATAGAAGGGAATCAGTCTTTCCCATTATAGCTCCACCCCACCAAAGCTTAGTGGTCATATAAGGTACACCTCACCAAAGTATTTATAGGATATTTTCCGTTTGTGCCCCCCCCCCCAGTACGTTATGCTCCCCCCAGTTACAGAGCACGTGTAGTAAATCATTATGTAAAAATATTGCACGTGCATGTGGGGGTTGCAAATAATATGCACTCACTAAGCTGGGGGGCACAAACGGAAAAGATCCTATTTATATTATAATAATATAATTTTGGGGGCTATAATTGGAAGAAACCAGTTATCAATAAAGTCAACAATTTGAATTGGGACAGTTATGGGTGACAATTAGCTGAAGAAGCAACCGATGGCGTAGCACCAGTTACTTCTGTTCGAAACTCATCTTGCCCGGACCTAGCATGCCCAACTTTCGCCCTCTTACACAAACCCCCATTTCAAAATTAAATTATGGTTGTAATAATTTGTTCGCAAGGCAGGGCCAAAGGCGCTAAATGTGCAGCTCTTTAATTTAATAGTCAAGTAGGGGTTTTTCCTAAAATTCAGAAGTGGGGATTTTTGAAACCGCCCTTTGGCCCTTTGTTTGTTTCGACCTTTTTTTCGCAACTATTTGTTTTTAAGAGGAGGCAGCCAAGCAGAGCACGTATGACGCAATAGAGGACAGTCTGTACAAGGCAATAGATAAAGACACCTCCACTGGCTCAGGAAAACGAGTTCACACTGGCAACTTTAGGATGAAGGAGAAGTCGGAGAAGGTCACGACACGAGATGCAAATGCCACCAGTAGCAGTACTAGTTTGGGCAATAGTTAAATAGAGAGACTACAGCTGACCAAACCAGACTAGAGAATGACAATGGCAATGGCAACCAGCCTATCTCGTAACAACATTCCTTAGAAACGAAACAAACTTAAATGTACACAAAAATTCGGTCTTTCCCAGCTTAGTGAGCTCAGATCATACACCTCCATTAATGTATAAATACCAAAGTTGAGACTATAATCGTGGTTTAATGGGAAAGACCCCAAAATTATGTAACCTTAGCTTAAAAGTTGTTGGCCCTTTCCCATTGGGGAATCGGCAAAGAGCTTTTCCGCACTCAGAAACTTGAGCACGTTATGATGCTGCTTCGTTATTATCAACCCCGGAAATTTTGGCTCGTGTGGAATTTTTATGCAGGGGAATTGAAACCCTATTTTCCATTTGGGAACCAAAATTTATATCACCCCCCCCCCCCCCCCCCCCCTCCCCCGGGCACAAACGAAAAACACCTCTGCAAGAGAATTTAACGAATGACCTGTCACAAGATCTATTATAGTTGCGGATCGGCTAGAGAAAATGAGCAGGAATGGGATTAATTTAGACATTGTGTATTAGTAGTTATGTTTAATTCAATTATGTAGCATTTATTATCAAAAATAATAATATTTCAATATTTTTTGATAAGTAATGCAATTTAGATGCGATTTGTCCCAGCAGCCAATACCAGAAGATATCTTTCACATCACTAAACCTTATCAATGTTGACAAACCCTTTCAACCAACTCAAGTGATTGGTATCAGAACGGTTTTGACATTTCTAAAAAGCAGATCAACGTGTCAATATTTAGTTGTATAAAGGCTTTTTAGTGTAATTATGACAAAGCAAAAAATATGTAATGTTGCTACGACGAGCGGTTCACATCAGGCGTATTGTAAGTGGACCAGTTTAGTGTCTCAAATAATAAAGAATAGGTGGTGGGCAATGACTGCGACCAGAATTCTTTTGTCGACGAAAACTTACGCGGCAGAGTTTTTTCACAATGAAACAAAATTTCCAAGTTGTTTCCAATTTCAATTTGTTTTCAATTTTCCAATTTGTTTACAATGATCTCACTTTCAAAAGGAATCCAATTTTAAAATTACCAACAGGTTAAGTTTTTTTTTAGAGAAAGATCATTATAATTGGTAACATTTAGCCAACGGTAGTACAATAATCAATTTGTCAATAAAGTATTACTCTGAGATATACTTTGTATGCGTCTAATCAAGGAGGCTCGGTATTCCTTTATTAATCGTGACCAAAAAGCAATAGAAAATTATTATGCTCGGGTGAATGAGTATTGACCATACCCAGTAACAGACGACATTCTGGTGGAATTGTACGGAATTGTATAGAATCTGAATATTTAGGGTGGAGGTTTTACCCTATTCACAATTCCACAATTGTTCCTAGAATCTATCTTAGAGAAAACTACTGAACTGGATAGTAACTTCACAAAACCTACTACTCTTAACTAGACTGAAGGGTTATACCAGGCCCTCTGTTCAAGTCCTAAAGAAAGTATTTTCAGGCGCTGTAGAACTGTAGTCAATTGCTAATAATAATGTTATTAAAATATGTTGGTAATGCCTTTCTATGTTATATGATATTTTAGCTTCTAAGAAATGCTTTACAAAATGAAATAAATTGGTGACTCTAAGATTGAGATTTATACCAGGTCCTCAATTCACTTTCTAATTAATCGATCAAACAATATACTTAAAACAAATAGTAGATGACGTGAAGAGCTCGTCGGTGTTCACTCCACAACCCAACCAGACGAGTATTAACCAACTTGATAGAACGTTAAGACATTGCCCATCAGGTACTTCAGGTTACTGCAGACCTTTTAATTGTCTACTTGGTTCACCATTCCATACTACATGGGTTAACTTAACTTGCCAAGTCTTCTACGAGCAGGCAGGCCTACCCTCAGAATGGCTTCACTATGCGGTCTCCTGGAAGGAGCTTGGCCGATTAATACTCTGAGAAATCAATCGTCTTGATGTTGTCGTGGACTCGGTGCTGTCCTCCTGTCCGTTAACCTAACTTAACCTAATTATTGATTGGTTGATCACTGCTTTACTAGTCACCAAACTAATTTAAATCCAATAAATTGAAGCCAGATTGAGTATGATTTCAGATCCTTAGAGATGTATTGTGAAGTTACTAAAGTTGTACAAGTACGCTTTTGATTAACAGAAAACCGAAAGAAACGATTAAGTTTTACCCAGTCCTAATTATTACAAGACTATGATTCCTTCAAAACAACTAGTTACAAATGCCTATGAGTGCCACGTATCAAAGTGTTTAACAAATATCTACTAGATACCAGTATAAACTCTACTAATTTATAAGAAAAGGTCCAAAAAGAGAAAGTAGTTGAAAATTTGCTAAGTTAAATTAACGAAAAGTATAATTACCAGGGTATACTAGTTTCAACAATTATTACAAGTTCAGTACCACGACAGAGATCTGTTAACTCACTCCGAAATTTCGATTATCACGACAATATAACTATTTTCAGACTGATTTTGGTTACAAAAATTGGCTAAAATTGAGCCGTATATATACTGCTAATCTATGTATGGTTATGATAGTTTATTCCTATTTTTACCAAATGTTCCGAATCTTTGTGAGAAAAATACCTTTTTGGGAAAAGTTTTCAGAAGGTCATTCATGACTTTGATAACTTAGGCCCCTAATTTGGGTTTCCAATCCAATATTACGTGGGTGAGAATTTTGGTGTTCAATCCATGATATAATCTTTATCAGAATCAATATTTACTTATTCAACCATTCTCATCAGTTTAAATTTCTTTACCATTACTATCTTTGTACAGTTTCAAATTTAGAATTCGCTTTTGTGTTGGGAATAATTCAAGGTCAGTATTAATTTGGTTCTTTTCCGAAAAAAGCTTAAGTTTAACTTTCCATTCCTACATACCACCCATCCGGACTAAACTATTCTCCTGAATAGTACAATAAAGTGAAATTAGAGTGTAAGTATATAAAAGCACCATCACCATATTTTGGTACGACAGTCTTTTTTCTTTTAATCAGCGCTTGTCTCCTCATTTCGCATTCTCTCAACTAAGTTTAATCTCTCCTCAAACTGCATGTCAGTTCCTATATCTCGTTCATCATCGTTGGGCAAAATATGAATATGTTTCGTAGTTTTCTTGGACTGGTAACACTTCTTCCCTGTCCAGACAGCCAGAAGGACAAAAGCAAGACACCATAAAGAGAAACCAAGCAGACCAGCCAGCTCTTTAAATGTATTCAATGTTGACCCATGGCCAAAGGATTTGAAGTTGTTTTCGTCAGAAAGTTGTTGATGGATTTTGTCTACCATCTCACTGACTAATTCAGGCGTGACATCAAGCGTAGGGACATCCTTGAGTGCCGATCTGATCCTATGCAAGATAAAGTTCCGACTCTCTTCTGTAGGAGTGACCGCTGGAATGCTCGGGATGTCGAAAGCGGTATCCAGTAGTTCGGGAGTTGTGATTGTTGTTATTAGTCCACTGTGTTGAAGACAATATGCTGGATCGGGCAACATGACCAGTCCATTCTGCGGGTGAACCAGTTTTCCATTGCAGGGGGGATACACTAGGCAACTTTTACAGGCTGGTACACGGTTTGAAAACTTTCTGCCCCCACTGTACGTTATGTTATAAAGAAATTGTTGATCGTCTGCCGCGTTGAGGAGGTACATAGAGTTCCCAAGGTAGATTGCTGTCGGTAAATTTGGCAATTCGGTTACTTCTCGTGTGCAAGTCTTCAAAGCAGCCACCTAGTGATTGTATAGGAGTGAAGTCAAGCAGAGTTGATCTTGCGCGCTCACTAACGCTACTGGCTTAGTGCAAAGTCTAAGCAATTGTGTCCCCCAACAAGACAGATATTCCTCACTCTTCATTTCGGCATAGCTTTCTTCTCGCCTTGATACGATCAAACATCTCCTTTCTAATTTTAGAGTTGCGGCCGTTGTTGTGTTCTTGATTGGTTGCGGCAGAGGGATTGCTTTGTAGGCATCGTGGATTGGTTCACCACTGTACACTGGCACCTCCATTGTGATTAACAGTCCGTGTGGATTGGAAAAAACATTTCTCACTAAGGGCAGGCTGTAAAGTAAACTTGAGTGGTCGTATGGGATTGAACACTTTTTGTCTCCCAGCTTCAGAGTTGTAATTATTTTCCGTAAGTCCTCGTAGGGTACTAGTGCGGTTGGCAGTGTTCCTTTGGATAACACTCCAATGCTTGTAATAAACATGTTTCTCTGTTCCGTCAAATATAGTGTTTGTACTTGCAACTCACTGTGCATAGCATTGAGAGTCCACGATACGTTGTTAATTGCACTTTGGGCGCGAAAGGCATACATAAAAACGTCAGACCTTCGATGATCACAGGCTTGGGCTTGTTGTATTTCTTCCATTGTTTTTTGAAGCATCTCCAGGTTTGTTTGCAGAATCTCAAAGTTATCCTTTGAATAGTTTAGCACTTTTCGTGTGTCTTCATGAAGCTTCAAACTACTGCTGGCCATGACCTGAATAGACTCTTTTTCTTCGTTGTGCAGGTGAACCATTCTTCATTCCAAATAGTGCAACCGTCCTTCCAGTTGTTCCATCTTTCGCTTGGAGCTTCCACACAGACCAAAAATTGAGAGTAGCCTGCAGCCTGCTTTTTCCAGTAAGGGTTCCAATGTTATCGCCGTCGCAGCTCCCATTGCAAACAGCAGTGGTGATCGTCTCTGTCGCTGAAGAGTGGTAGTCTGGTTTACAAACGATGCTACTTCTTTGAAAAGCTTTGTCCTTTTTTTCTCTGCTCTTTCGTATTCTGTCTGAATAGATGAGATTATTCCGTCAAAGTGGTGCTGTAATAGTGCGCTTATTTCTGGGTTGTTGCAAAACTGGGAGCTCTTCCATGTTTTCTGTTCCAATTGCTGAAGTTTTGAAGAGAATTTATAAATTTGTCGGAGATCCACGTTCAATAGCTTTGGAAGTGGGACTGCGATATCCAGAGTCAGATAAGAGTCAGCCAATGAAACTGAAGTTTGAGGTTGGAAGAGAACATGCGCAGTAGTTCGTGCACTCTCCGCTGTTTGCTGTCGTACCGCAAGTATTAATATAAATATCACAAAGTTGTACATCTAAACACTACTATGGTTAATTACTGCGCTAAACCTAGATAGCATTTTTTCTGTATTAGAAAGAGTGCTACATTCTACAAAAATTCCCCCAAATTCCCTGAAATGTATTCGAGCTAATTAGTTCTTTTCATAATACCGGTGTTACAGTAACTTGCAAGATAGTTTTTTTTTAATTTGGTGCTATTCAAAAATGTTTTACGATTGCCCCCGTCGTTAATAGAAATTTCGGCTCATCTTTTGATCTTTACATTTTTTTAGGCAATGCTATATAGAGAAACTTAATCAAGTTTCTTTTTTTTTAAAAGTCATATATATAAATATATATAAATATACATTATTTTTTTTATTCGTCGTCGATTCCGAATCGTTTTGGGTATTTCACTGCGCGCCTTTCTCGGGTTTTAGCGATGGAGTTTACTGTTTCGTCAGTTTTGGTTCCCAAAAAATCTGCAAATGTTTTTTGGTTTGCACATTTCCCTTTTGGCGCTTGCAGGTGTTGACTGTATTTCACTGAGGTCCCTCAAGACATTTTTTGGCTTGTGTGGTCGTTGGTGCAGTGGTGTAGAGTCAATCTCTTTGGCTGGGGTTACAAAAGGAGTCTGGTTCTCTTGGGTTGTTGCTTGTTCCGGAGTGTTCGGTTCTGCTCCTATGTTAGTCTTAGTGGGCCTTGTAGTTGAATGTTCTCGCTCTGCAAAGAGATCGTAGAAAAAATCTTCATCTTCGTCCATCCATTTGAAGGGACTCTCTTGTTTGGGTCGTTTTGATATAATTTCTGGAGTGAAAGTTTGATTGTTTACTTCAATGGGAATTTCCTGGTCATTTGTATTCTGGCGGCTGGGCCATTTCTCCTGAAGTGATGATCTCGTTTCCATTCTGGGTAACTCGTCTTCCTCCTTCACAGGCTTCAATCGATTTTAGTGGACTATCTGCCATTTCTTTGCATTCGCATCCTTTGAAATTTTGTAATTGACCTCTGACGTCTTCTCAATGATGTTGTACGGTCCGTCCCATGGAAGGAAGAATTTTTTTGATTTCGCTTTGTGGGGTGCAAAAAGCCAGACTCTCTCTCCCGGCTTCGATTCCTCTCCAAAAACGTTTTTCTGATACATATTTTTCTGTCTTTCTTGCTTGTAACCAAGTGTCTCTCTAGCATTCATATGTGCTTCTCTGAATTGCTCGTTGAGCCATCTTGCGAATTCGTATTTGGCAATTTCGTGACCAGGTGCTTTCGGGAGTAGCAGGTCAATCGGGTATTTGCATTCTTGTCCAAACACAAGGGAGAATGGAGTCTGTCCTGTTGTTTTGTGTACGGTTGTATTATAGACGAAGTTGAGATAGGGAATCATTTGATCCCAGCTACTTGGATTGTTTGCGCAATATTTGGAAATAACATCCGCAACAACTCTGTTGTGACGTTCTACCATACCATTTCCCTGCGGGTGATATCGAGATGTTCTTGTCTTCTCTATTCCAAAAGTTTTGCACAATTCTAGTAGCAGTTCGCTGCAGAAGTTTGATCCTTGGTCGGTGTGTAGGCAATCAGGTGCTCCAAACGTCAAAACCCATTTCTCCAGAATTGCTCTAGCAACATCTTCGGCCGTAGTTCTTTCTAAGGGAACGCAAACTACGTATTTTGTGAAATAGTCCGTCAACACGAGTATGTATTTTGCACCGCTTGTCTTCGCTCGGGTAACAGGACCTAGGATATCTGCTGCCACTTTGCTGAATCGGATCCCAACGTTGATGGTCTGGAGAGGGGCTATTCTTTTCTTTCCAGCGGTAATTCGTGCTTGACACAGGGTGCAGTTCTCACATTTTCGTTCAATGTCTTTTCTCATATTGGGCCACCAAAACCTCTGTCTTGCCCTGTCCAAGGTTTTTTGAAAAGCAAAATGGCCTCCACTGAGTTTTGAATCGTGAAATTGTTCCAAAACTGTCTCTCTGAGTCCCTGCGGTACTACAAGTTGTTTTTGTGTTGTATTGCTTCCTCCTACATGCCACTTCCTGTACAGCACGCCATCAGTCAGTTCCATCTGGTCCCAAAGGCACCACATCGCTACTGCATCTTCTCCTTGTGCTATTGCGTTTGCCTTCTTGATTTTTAAGTCTCTCAGCGGATTTTGGTCTGGATGTTTCTCAGCGTTTGCCCATTGCAAGATGAGACGTAAGCAGGGGTCGTTTCTTTGAGCCAGTCTAAGTGAGTTTACGTCTTCTTGAAATTGGATACTCATTGGTTCGTTCGTGTCCTCTGCTGTAACTAAATTAATTCTTCCGAGGGCGTCTTCCAAAGAGTTAGCTGATGGGCAACTTCCAAACATATCCAGTCTCTCAGCTTCAGTTAGCTCAGGTGTGATGCTGCACTGTCTTGACAGTCCATCTGCATTCCCGTGCTTGTCTTCTGGTCTATGTACTACTTGAAAATCGAACTCTTGCAGTCTTTGTAGCATCCTGAATATCATCCCGTCATTGTTTTGTCCAAATAACCACTGTAGCGATGCATGATCTGTTCTGAGCACAAATTGAGTTCCCCAAATGTAAGGCTTGAACCATTTCATCGCCTGAATGACTGCTAATGCTTCTCTTTTTGTTGTTGAGTAACGACATTCTGCTGGGGTCAAAACTCTGCTTGCGAAAGCCACTGGGTTTTCTACTCCATCGACAATATTCGAGAGCACTGCCCCAAGACTGTTGTCACTTGCATCCGTGTCCACAATAAAAGAAGAGTTGTAGTCCGGATGCTTGAGTACTGAGCTATCAGTCAAAGCCGCTTTCAGTTTTTCGAACGCATTATGGCATTCAGGGTTCCAAGTGAAACGGCTGTTCTTTTTTGTTATCTGGTGAAGAGGTTTCGCTATCCCAGCGAAGTCTTTGATGAACCGTCTGTAGTAACTGCAAAATCCAATAAAAGACCTCACTTCGGTAACGTTTTCTGGTCGTTTCCAGTCCCGTACTGCAACGAGTTTGTTTTCATCTGGTGCAATTCCCTCTGGGCTCAGTTTGTAATCCCAGATAGGTTACGGATTCTTGAAAGAGGCGGCATTTCTTGGGTTTGAGTTTAAGATTGGCCTGGTGAAGAGCGTGAAAAACAAGGCGCATGTGTTTTTCGTGTTCCTCCACATTCCTACTAAACACCAGAACGTCGTCCAAAAAAATGAGGACGAAGGAGAAGAGATATTCATTGAAGATGCTTGTCATAAGTCGCTGGAAGGTTCCCGGTGCATTGCAAAGTCCAAATGGAAGTCTGAGGTACTCATAGTGTCCACCATGGGGAGTGATGAACGCAGTTTTTGGTATAGCACTCTCAGCTAATGGGATCTGCCAATATCCAGAGGCTAGGTCGAGGCTTGAGAAAATCGTTGCTCCGTGAAGATGATCCAGTATCTGGTCAATTCGCGGAAGGGGAAAAGCGTCTTTCTTTGTTACTTCGTTTAGTCGTCTGAAGTCTGTGCACATTCGATTGCTCCCATCCTTTTTGGTAACGAGAACGATTGGTGCACTGTACGGGCTGTTTGATGGTCGGATAATGTTTCGTGCCAACATGTCCTCAATCTCCTTCTTAACCACAGTGATGTTTCCAGGTGCAAGTCTATGGGGTGCAAGCTTGATGGGCAGCGTATCACCTGTGTCAATTTCATGCTGAACCAAGTGTGTCTGTCCAAGTTCGTTGTCGTTCATTGCAAACACATCTCTGAACTCTCGTAGCAGTGTTCTTCTGTCGTCTGTTTGTTGGTTTCTGTCTGGAATTGCTAAAGAACAAATCTGTTCCAACTCTTCATCGCATGATAGGGTTAGGTTTGTTTCTGCAGTTGCCCTGTGCTGTGTTTCTTCCGTTGTTTCAATTTGATCAAGACCAGATTCTGCTTCCGTCTCACAAAGATGTACGTGCCTGGGGACTTCAGATTTATAGGCAAATTGCAAATTTACAACATTGCTTTCTTTCTCCATCATGAGCTGCTTAGAATGGAAGTCGATTGATACTTTATTCTCATCCATCACCTGGGTTCCAAGTATCAAAGGCACGTCTGTGTTTTGGGTCACCAGGAGATCGGCTTTCACTTTAACCCCGGTATCGAACGTTATTTCGCCAGTAAAAACGCCAAGTATTTCGAAAGGATCATTGGTGTCCGAAAGAACTTGTTCTCGGAAAGGTCTTAGTTTGGAACGCTGTTCGTACTGTGAGTAAGCTTTTTCTGATAGAATGTTCACATTGCTCCCAGTATCCACTAACGCTTTGTGTTTATGTCCGTCAAGATCAACCATCACGTAGACTGTAGGTCCAAAGACTGCTTCGGCTTGAACTTTGTTGATATTGCTCACTTGTTCTGGGTTCGCTCTCTGTAAAATGCTTTTTACGATTGGTTGTCTATCGGTGTCCAAGTTTGCGGGTAAACCAGGTTGTATTGTTCCTTTCTGTGGGCACTGATTGGACAAGTGCCCAAACTCGCGGCAATTATAGCACTGCATCGCAGACGTTCTGGGTCGAAAGCCTTCCGGTCTTCCCGGACTTCTACTCTGAAATCTGGGTTGACTTGATTCGGATAGAAATCTTGTTTGGGTCTCAAGAATCTTCTCCATGATCTGTGTATGTCGCTCTTGCTGCTCTAGCATCTTATTGAAGTTTCTGGTCTGAAACTTGATCATTTGTTTGAAACCCGATGACAGACTGGTGTTGAGTGCTCTAATGTCAGCTGCTACTGACTCATCATGATCCTGTTCACCCTTTGTCCATCTCACATGTCCGTTTCTTCGTCCTCGCAGTCGACTGGATTCCGCTTTACTGATGGCGTCTAGAGCAATGGCCCGTTGTGTAGCTGCATTGAAGCTTTCCGGTTCTTACTTCAGGAGTGTGTATCTGATTTCGCTGTCCAACAGTCCGTCCACAGAGGCATCTTTGTTAGCTTTCTGTTGTCCCGCAACTTCAAGATGAGCATTGGCTGCCTCTCCTAACTTACGAACTCGCCTTGAGAACTCTTGGATTGACTCTGATTCCAATTGTTGAAGATTTTTGAATTCGTTGCGTGCACTCCTTGCGTTGGGAAAGTCGCCGATTCTGTTGTTAAGAGCGTTCAGAACTCTCGCTATGGTCGGGGCTGGTTGTCCTTGCACTTGTTGAAAGTAATGATTGGGGAGATTGTAATACTCATCTAACGCATAACTGTTCAAACACGTGGGCAGGACCTCGCGTTGTCTCTGGTCATCCCAATTATTGGCATTTGACATGGATTCGAAGTGTCGAACCCATCTTTCGAAACTCTCGAAGTTGCGGCTGGGGTATCGGAGGGGTGTGAGAAGCGGTGGTGCTACGACTATTTGCTGCTGATTGTTGGCCTGGTTCTGTTGTTGCTGTTGCCGGTTGTTTGGTGCGTTGTTCATTTTTGGTAATTGAAGTAATTTTCGATGCAAAACCAAATGACACAAAAAAAATATATAGATGAGTTTTACCTTTGGAACGTATTCCAAAGATCTCATTCATCGGTTCTCTAAATATCTAAATTTTTGTTTTTTTTTAAAAAAAATGCAAAACCGCCTTCTAATCAGAAGAATCCCTCTGTGGTCGCCAATATAGAATCTGAATATTTAGGGTGGAGGTTTTACCCTATTCACAATTTCACAATTGTTCCTAGAATCTATCTTAGAGAAAACTACTGGACTGGATGGTAACTTCACAAAACCTACTACTCTTAACTAGACTGAAGGGTTATACCAGGCCCTCTGTTCAAGTCCTAAAGAAAGTAATTTCAGGCGCTATAGAACTGTAGTCAATTGCTAATAATAATGTTATTAAAATATGTTTGTAATGCCTTTCTATGTTATATGATATTTTAGCTTCTAAGAAATGCTTTACAAAATGAAATAAATTGGTGACTCTAAGATTGAGAATTATACCAGGTCCTCAATTCACTTTCTAATTAATCGATCAACCAATATACTTAAAACAAATAGTAGATGACGTGAAGAGCTCGTCGGTGTTCACTCCACAACCCAACCAGACGAGTATTAACCAACTTGATAGAACGTTAAGACCTTGCCCATAAGGTACTTCAGGTTACTGCAGACCTTTTTAATTGTCTACTTGGTTCACCATTCCATACTACATGGGTTAACTTAACTTGCCAAGTCTTCTACGAGCAGGCAGGCCTACCCTCAGAGTGGCTTCACTATGCGGTCTCCTGGAAGGAGCTTGGCCGATTAATACTCTGAGAAATCAATCGTCTTGATGTTGTCGTGGACTCGGTGCTGTCCTCCTGTCCGTTAACCTAACTTAACCTAATTATTGATTGGTTGATCACTGCTTTACTAGTCACCAAACTAATTTAAATCCAATAAATTGAAGCCAGATTGAGTATGATTTCAGATCCTTAGAGATGTATTGTGAAGTTACTAAAGTTGTACAAGTACGCTTTTGATTAACAGAAAACCGAAAGAAACGATTAAGTTTTACCCAGTCCTAATTATTACAAGACTATGATTCCTTCAAAACAACTAGTTACAAATGCCTATGAGTGCCACGTATCAAAGTGTTTAACAAATATCTACTAGATACCAGTATAAACTCTACTAATTTATAAGAAAAGGTCCAAAAAGAGAAAGTAGTTGAAAATTTGCTAAGTTAAATTAACGAAAAGTATAATTACCAGGGTATACTAGTTTCAACAATTATTACAAGTTCAGTACCACGACAGAGATCTGTTAACTCACTCCGAAATTTCGATTATCACGACAATATAACTATTTTCAGACTGATTTTGGTTACAAAAATTGGCTAAAATTGGGCCGTATATATACTGCTAATCTATGTTTGGTTATGATAGTTTAGTCCTATTTTTACCAAATGTTCCGAATCTTTGTGAGAAAAATACCTTTTTGGGAAAAGTTTTCAGAAGGTCATTCATGACTTTGATAACTTAGGCCCCTAATTTGGGTTTCTAATCCAATATTACGTGGGTGAGAATTTTGGTGTTCAATCCATGATATAATCTTTATCAGAATCAATATTTACTTATTCAACCATTCTCATGTTTAAATTTCTTTACCATTACTATCTTTGTACAGTTTCAAATTTAGAATTCGCTTTTGTGTTGGGAATAATTCAAGGTCAGTATTAATTTGGTTCTTTTCCGAAAAAAGCTTAAGTTTAACTTTCCATTCCTACAAATTGAAACCAGGTTGTGCTGAAACCAGATCGGAGCTGGAACTTTTAACGGGCAGAGGATAAATACTTCAGAAATATTTGTGTTCAGTCAACGGTTCCCGGGCTGAAGATTTCCCCCAAAAATAACCGGGAAAAGTGTACAGTGTAAAAATAAAAAAAAATACACCCCTATTTCTTCGCTTAATTGAGGGGTGGTAGAGTGTAATTATCTGTGTAACTTTAAAGAACAAAATTGGAAGGAGGTAGTGAGGTTTGATCCCCCATCATCCCTCTAAGGGAACATGTTACCCTCATTCTGTTCATTAGCCATTGTTCTAAATGGTTCTGCAGTTTGTAGCTTCAATTTGGTTATAATGGCAATGTGTAGGAGTGTAATTTTTAATCATTCAGTCCTAAATTACACTCTGCAAATGTTACCGAATAAATAAATATAAGCGAAAGAATGTTAACCAATCAGGATCGAGTATTTCTAAGCATTTAAAATAAGAATAAAAGGCGTTCTAAAATACGTAGAATGATCGGAAAAAGTTTGTTTAACATAATTTTGAGTCTCTTAATCATAAAACTTATCAAATAAGACACGGCTCTATATTTTTTGTGTTTTTGGATTCATCGGTATAAAAGGGTGATTGGCATTGAACTGATTCGTTATCAGACAAAATACCGGCCATATGAGCATCAAAAATTGCCGTCTAAAAGACCACTTGTTGATCGATCGTGGTAATCTTAATACGTTGCTAAAGGTTAACAAGGCTGATTGTTGAATACGTTTTTGCTCATGAATTGCTTATACAAAAAAGTGTTTTCACCTTTATCGACAAAGAGCGTAAAAAGAGTGAAAAAAGGGGTGTAAAAACAGAGAAATTTTTTAAAATTACAATGTTAAACTCTTTTTCCGAATAAAATGGAGTTGAATACTTATTACACCCTGATCCCCGCTAATTGGGCGCGAAGGAAGGTTGAAACCTCCTCCCGGGTGTAAATTGACACCTAATAAAACAATGCACATGTAATCCTAATCATAAAACCTATCAAATATAACAAGATTCGGCTCTATATTTTTCGGTTTTTTGGATTCATCAGTATAAAAAACCACTTGTTGGTTCGATCGTGGTAATCTTAATGCCTTGCTTAATGTTAACGAGGCTTACTGTTGAATACGTTTTTGCTTATGAATTGATTATACAAAAGAGTGTTTTCACCTTTATCACGGTGACGCGACGGTTCGCGAACACTTTCTTTAGCCTTGATGCAAAATATTCAAAACTCTTCTACAGGATACAATGAAAAATCATATATACGAAAATTCGGGAAAACTAAATGATCACTTCGAGAAAGCCGAAAACGAGACAAAAACGTTTGTTCAATGCGACAATATCGAACCAAATAACAACTGTATTATTTAAGTAGACAATTATAACGAAATTGTGAACAAAACAAGAAGATAAAGTCCAGGACCATATAAAATCAGCTATAACTTCCTGAAAAGGTTACCTAAATGCCTCAAAGCATACATTTGTCTCCTGATAGCTAGCTCAATGAACAATTCTTATAATCCAGCAAACATGGAAAGGGTCACAAGTCAAAATGTTACCAAAGCCAAACAAAAACAAAAAAGATGCAGAAAACTACCGACCAATCAGCCTAACCAATTGCATTGCAAATATTTGTGAAACAGCAGTAAAAAATATTGTCCTAGCGCACTGTGAAAGCAATGATGTCTTCGGTGAAATGCGAAGTGCGTATAGAAAGAACCGTTGCACAACTGATAAAGCGCTTAATTTACTCAGCACGTAATAGAAGCATTTCAATGTTCTGAAATGGTTGTGTTGTACGCAGATGAGATTGCGTACTTGATCTTGAGTCGCGAGTGGCGATTATGTTTTATGTCCTAACTTGCGCGGCGAGTGAGCTTTACACAATTTCTAAATGAATCCGCTAAGCGAATCACTTTGTAATTATTCGTCTACTTTACTCGGTTAGTAGAGACAGTTAATGAAAAATAAGTTAAATTGAGCAACTGTACGCGAATTGCAAAACTAAAAGAGTGAGAAATAAGGCAACTGGTATTACAGAAGTCATAACAAACATGAACAATAATTTCCCGCTACGGAAGAGGGAAACAACAGACTAGCATGTGAAATAACTTTGACTTATACACATGCCCTTCAGGAATAAGTACACTAAAATAAATTAAGTACATCGTAGAATAAATTTACTGCACTGAATTAATTTATGATGTATGACATTTCTCCCGCTTCAATGAAAATTAAAATTGCGTAAAATAAAATTTTAATAACAATATGAATAATATTAATACTTATTCACCGGTTAAATAGTATCAACAATATATTTACTTGTTATCATAGCTAGTCATAAATAATAATGTATCAAGTTTTAGTTATTCAGAGTTTTCACATGTCTTCTTCATCAATGATTAGCTCATGTGAGGTACTGTGATCCGCTGGTCGTATACGGGGGTCTGTTGGTGATACCTGTCCTATGATAGGCGAGGGAAAATCGTTTGCTATAGGTTCAACCCGCGTAGCTGTGTCAACAATTGTTTGTACAACCGAAGGTTGTATCGATTCAATATCTCCTACGCGTCGTTTCCTGCGGGGTGGAGCAAAATTTGGGGGACACGAATTAGTGGATTCACCAGACGAGTCTTCTTTATCGTATCCATAATATTTAGGACTTTTTCTAGTCCGTTTTGTTGCTCTTGTCGGTATATGTGGTAATGTTATTGCTGGAGCCGATGGAGATGACAAGAGTACTTCTGGTTGATTATTGGTAGGAGGGGGTGCAATTAATACTTCTCCAGTTATAATTTGCTGTTCGGGAGCAGCCTCTGGAACTTCGGGTAATACTTGGGGAGCGAAATTTTCCGGTATTTTAGGCATACGTACTCGCATTGCGCGAGCAATGTCTGATTTGTTTGATGAGAAACCGCTACCAGTTTCTCGTTTGCGATGCTTCATTTTTCGGTCTCCCATTAGGATGCGTGTTGACTCTTTGATGTGGCTAAGTATCTTAGCCTCAGTTGTCTTCTCGTGCGTTCGGGGTCCTCGACGGTTAATATATTCAGTTAATTTTGTTTTTCGTTCTTCCCGATTACCAAATTTGGCAATATCACTATTGCGCACTGTTACTTCCATCTTCCCCGGTTCACGAATGACAGAAGTGTATAGATCGGTCTTTTGTACCACCGATCCTGGGGCCAACACCTCATAAACACCGTCCAGATTTTTCTTGGATCTTTTATGAAGATGTTTCTTGCTAGCAATGTTTAACTGTACGGCGTGTTCTTTTAGAGGTAGTGGACGATGCGCTTTTGCGGTGCGAAGAAAACGGGATTCATTGTCGGTTGCTAGACGTTCGCGGGTGGTGGCGTCCCTTGTTGCTTTACACATATTGCGCTCGATTTCGTCGTCGCTGCGGCTATTTCCCCAGTGTTCCTCCGGCAACAATTCATCAGGAGTTACAGTTTTTCATCTAAATAATGATTCAAAATTTTTTCATAACTTAGATCAGATGACTTTGGTTGAGTACTTATATTACTAAGCGAAGTATTAGCTTTGCGCCCAAAGTGAGGTTCGAATGGCGAAACCTTAGTTGTTTTATGTTTACATATGCGAAGCTGGTATATAATTGATTTTAATGCTGCTTTAATGGTGAAAGAACTTGATTCTTTAGTTGCTTCTTTTATACATGCTAAGCGTTGTTTAATAGTACCAATAAGTCTTTCAACTAGTCCTATTGCACGATGGTCATTTGCCGGAGCTGGTATTAATGTGATATTATTTTTCATACAAAATTTTTTACTTGGTTACCTACAAGACAACGAGCTTGGTCTATTCTTAAAGAACGAGGAACTCCATGAATTTGTATATAATTATCTAAAAGTTTTAATACATTCGAGGCATTTGCAGTATCAACTAATTCTGCAGAAGGATATTTTGAAAACCTATCAATACATGTTAAAATGTATATTTCATGTTCTTTTTCGTTATTAATGGGTCCTGCAAAATCTATTTGTATTTCTTGGTTTGGAACTATACATGGTGTATGTGCTTTAAATTGTTTTGCGGGAATAACAGGTTTTAAATTTTTACCGATAGCAGTGCAAGATTTGCACTCTATTGCTTTGACGAGCAAATCACGATTCATGTATGGCCACCAGCAGTGCTGAGCCATACATACCATCCCCCAGCTACCTGGATGACTTGCATGCAAATCTTCAATGAGGGCATCTTTGAGCGCATTCGGTATGGCTACCTTCTCGTCCATACAAACACATCCGCCAGTCACATGAAGGTCCCGCCAATAGCTATGGAGATACGGGTTGAGGGCCTTTAGTCGTTCTTCATCTCCCCTGATTATACAATCCCAAACTTCCTTCAGAACTGCATCCTTGCTTGTGATAGATGCGATTAACCCTTTGTTGAACACCTTTCCCACCACTCTCTCAAAAGACACTACTTGGGGGCTATCCGTGAGTGGGGTGCTTAAATTTGAATGAGAGGATGATCTGCGTGGCCTGCTTGTGGTTGCATTATCTGTAAACGATACGGGGGGCAAAGCTCTTGTTGTTCGGGATGAAATTGATCTTCCCTTTAGAGATGAAGCTTGTTGACTCATTGTTGATGAGAGTTGAGTTTTTTTCAGTTAAATTAATTGACAAAGAAGAAGACAACTGAATTTCAGGTTGAGTTTGGGCAAAAAGCACTTGTTTGTTGTTTGTTAATTGAGCAGGTGAGTTATTTATAGTATTTGAGTGTGGCTTACTAAAAAAGGTAGGAGTTTGAGGCTGATTTTTGATTGACAAGTGAGAGTGACTTATTGGAGCAAATTTAGGAGTATTTTGGTAAGCGAGTGACGCTTTTCTTGTTTCTACAAGCATTTGAGACTCAATTTGTACAGGATTAATTGTAAATGGTTGACTATGTGACGCAAATTTAGAATGAATTTGGTATTTAGTAACTTGCTTTGCAAAAAAGGCATTTGAGGAATGCATTCGAGTCTTTTGAGTATTTAACAAACTATTATGCCTTGCGGGTGTTAATTTTTTAAAAGAAAAGCGTACTCGCGATGCGATACCAGAAGTGGTATTATTTAATTTAGAAGTGTTTAATTTTGAAGTAGGATATGTATGTGCGAATACTGAATCATTTTGAGTTGAATGTACTCGCTGATCATGTGCACTAGTACAATTAATACTATTAGTGGGATTAAAAATTGAGTTATACTTTTGATCCGCGAATGATTTAGTATTATGAGTTAAGTGTACGCGCGAGGCGTGTTTACTATACGGATGATTGAATTTAAAAGAGGTTACATTAGAGTTGCATTTTGGCGCCGCGAGGTTTGAACTAACATTTGTTAAGCGTACACGCTGGGCGGCGGACTTTATGTCAAAATTAGAAGTTTGTTTGGAGCATAATTTTGAACTATTGTTTCGCGGGGCGAATAATTTATAAACTTTTGTTTGAGGATTTGGTTTGACGTAATCTATAGTTAAAACTTGTTCAGTATTAGTGGTGGAATTTTTATTTTCACCATCAATATCAATATATAATTTATTAAGTGAATGAGCTAAGAGGTTGTGTTTTTGTTGAAGTAATTGAGCATCAGAATGTATGCTTGATAACGTTGCGACTAAAAATTCCTCATCATATTTGGAAACACTTTTTGCTGGTTGATATGAATTTCTAGAGATGTAATCAACTAGTCCCATCTTGGCGCCGGGTAGATGCTCTATTGAGAATTGATAAGGCAAAAGACGATCAACCCATCGTGATAACCTACTATTGTAACTTTTATTTGATCGATGTTCTTTTAAAATGGAAAGTAATGCGCGGTGATCAGTGATAACAGTGAATTCTTTACCATACAAATAATTTTTAAAATGTTCTACGGACCATACTACCCCAAGAAGTTCTAATTCGTTAATACTATAACGTTCTTCACTACTATTTAAAAATCTTGATGCAAAAGAGATCGGCTTCCAACCATCAACTGTTAGTTGTTCTAGTGCTGCTCCCAATCCGGAGCGAGAAGCATCACATTTGATTCGTGTTTCGAGTTGGGGGTTATAGTGAATGTTTTCTGTATGATTTGCTATGCGGGTTTTTATGGCATTAAAAGGTAGCGTATGAGCGTCAGTCCAAATATATTTAGTTGACTTACGAAGGAGAGGTCTTAAAGGATGGCAGAGTTGAGCACGGAGAAATGAGCATAATTTTTTAAATGTATTAGGTGGTTGCAATGACATAATAGAGGATGTTTTAGATTCGAGTGGCGATATCCCAGATTGAGTTATATTATATCCTAACCAGGAATTTTTTTGCTTCGCAAAGTGGCATTTAGGAAGGTTAATTCGAAGATTATCTACGTCCAGTTTTTCGAGACAATCTAATACAAGTTGGAAGTGATCATCTTCAGAACCTTTACTTACAATTAGAATGTCATCTAGAAAACAAAATGTATTTTTAAGGCCAATCAAAGTGTAATCCATTGCCTTCTGAAACTCGGCAGGCATGTCTGTAAGACCGTAAAATCCCGTTTTGAATCGATATGTGCCTGTCATGTCATCACTTACAATATTAAAATTACAGTGTTAGGCAGTTTCAGAGTGTAGATTTAGTTGGCTGTATGCATATTTAAGATCTATAGTAGAGAAATATATATTATCCGCTGGTTCTGTTTTGTAGTTTGTTATTATTGGTGATATGGAATCCATAAGTGTTTCAATATTTGGCGTCTGATATTTGTTCTTGTGTATTGCTTTATTAAGAATTTTAGAATCCAATGCTAACTTTATTGTTTGATCTCGTTTAACTGTGATTACAATAGGTGAAATAAAGTATTGATCAGAACAGTTATTCATTTTTTCTGTATGTCCCTCTTCAAGAAGTTTTTTAATTTCATTATTTACTCGTTCTTGTAAATTAATGGGTACTCTTCTATCCTTTTGCTAATTTGGCTGAAAATTTCGATGGATGGAATTTAGATTTAACAATGTGTATTTTTGAGCGACCAATACGTGTAATAAGTTGAGGAAATTGTTTTGCAATACGTGTTTTAAATGGACATTGGGATGTGATAGTGTTTACCATACTACCTTCATTTTTGGGATTTGAGTTACTGATATTCCGAGAGTGTCAAATAGGTCTCTACCCACTAGTGGTTTTAACCCGTCACGGACTACCACAAATTCAGCTTCTTCAAGTCGCCATCCATTGCTCGCAATTGGTGCCTGTATCATACCCGTCACGTTTATGGGTTCGTTTGAAAATGTTTTGAGTTCCTGGGGAGGCGGTATCATCAGCCAACGAGCAAGAGGAGAATTTTCCACTATCTCCGAAGCAAGAGACTTGGGTAAAATACTGCATACACTGCCTGAATCAATGAGAAGTCCAACTTGGGTATTACCAATTTGCAGGATGGTGTTCTTTGGTTCAATCTGTATTGCGTTACTTGCGATGCTGGCGACCATATTGTCATCTGAGCTATCGTAGTCTGATTCGCATTGCGGGTTATAATTCATATTTTTTATCGCGTTTACCGTTTGGTCAGTTGAAGTTTCTTCAACAGAGTTAACATTAGATTAGATGGGTATATTTGATGATGACTTCGGTTTCCTGCACCCTCGCGAAAAATGGTTTTGTAGACCACAGTCATTGCAAGTCTTACCTCTCGCAATACACTTGACTTTATGATTAGCTGACCAAGTTAAACCACAGTTTCTGCAGAGTTGATTTGGTGATCGAGTAAAAAGAGATGTAGTCGGCCGTTGGCTTGGTGGTCGAAAAGATCGTTGAGGAATTACTGCATTAACCTGCGGAGCAGATTGCGAGTTTGTAATTTGTAGTTGATTTCTTTGACCTAATTCCATATGTATGGCCACACGTAATGCTTGAGCTGGTTCTAGAGTTTCTCGCAACAATTCCCGTTGAATTTCCGGATCTTACATATTTGCAATAAATAAGTCTCTGCTAAGAGTGTCTTCTTGACTCCCGAGCTCACAATTTTCAGAAAGTTCTTTCAATTTTCCAAAGAATTGTTCGATAGACTCTCCTCTTGTCTGTTTTGTGGTGAGAAGTACGTACCTATCAAATGTGATATTGCGCTGACGAATAAATGCTGCTTCCATGACTGTCCAAAGTTCTGCTGTTGTTAGACTGTCCATCTTGATGTGTGGGTTTTGGCTACAAACAATTCGACGTCCTTCGGTGCCCAAACTGAGATATAGCATTGACACAGTCTTTCGATCGGCCTGTGCCCATGGTTTATCTCCACACATTGTTCCCATCTCCAGTTGTCTCTGACACCGGTTTTCCCAGTTCATTTTTTATTGAGCGTTCCTCGCCAACCTTTCCCTCTCCGACTGTGCCGATGACCCTGTTATCGTATCCTCATCGATCGGTTCAAGTGGTAGTTGTACTGTTTCGGGTTTTGGTTCCAATAAAGTGTGTAGTGTAATATTTTTCTTCGCAAGGAGAGCTAACTTGGCCTGCATCTGCCACTTTTCTAGAACTAAAAGAGTGAGAATTAAGGCAACTGGTATTACAGAAGTCATAACAAACATGAACAATATTTTCCCACTATTGGAGATGGGAACAACAGACTAGCATGTGAAATAACATTGACTTATACACATGCCCTTCAGGAATAAGTACACTAAAATAAATTAAGTACATCGTAGAATAAATTAACTGCACTGAATTAATTTATGATGTATGACAGGTTGGATTTGTCTGCTTAGATATTGAGAAAGTTTTTGATGCAGTGTGAAGACTAGGACTTCAAAACAAACTGCTACAAATTGGTGTGCATAAACCTCTGATAAAATGGGTAAACTTTTTCTCTCTCAGAGAAGCATCTTCGTGAAAATTAATAACTCAAAAAGTAGCACATTTTCAACACTAGCTGAAGTACCTCAGAGCAGCGTCATTGCACCAATACTCTTCCTGGTTTAGGTCAGCGGCATTAATGAAATACCTGCTCAAATTTCTCAATTTGCTGATGATTTTGCCCTTTACTACAGGTCGCGCCCCGTAGAATAATTCAAGAGAAAGTTCAATATTCACAAGACAAATTGATCAAATGGTGCAAACAACTGAAAAAAATAAATCCAGGCAAAACAAATTCTATAGTTTTTAAAAATCCGTCAAAGAAAGTTTCGAGTTTAGACCTTTTTTATCAATAGCACACGAATTGAAGGCGCTAATTAAATCAAATTTTTTGGCCTAAACCTTGCCCCACATCTAAAGTGGAACAAACACAGCAAAAGTTTGGTGGCAAGAGCAAACAAACGAATCTACCAACTATGGCGGCTCGGTCAGATCAACATCGACAAAGAGTGCTTGCTGACCTTATATAAACCATGGAATCGACTTCTATTTCTCTATGCAAATGCCTGCTGGATTGACCAATCTAATTCAGTTATCAACAACATACAACTGACCCAAACTAGAGCATGAAGAATTTGTATTAGGAAACCCCGCTGGTACAGTGCCAAAAAACTCCATGAAGAGGCCAATATACCTGTAGTAAGAGATCTTCAGATTAGATTAGCAAATGAGTACCTCAAATGGGCAAAAGAAAACAAGATCGAATCGATAATACAACTCATCCAGAAGAGGCGAAAGCGTCCGAAAAACAATTATCAAAGCACACTGGACCA
This sequence comes from Convolutriloba macropyga, assembly GCF_964194025.1. Taxonomy (NCBI): domain Eukaryota; kingdom Metazoa; phylum Xenacoelomorpha; order Acoela; family Convolutidae; genus Convolutriloba; species Convolutriloba macropyga. The sequence goes on along the minus strand of NC_134469.1, from coordinate 15,969,800 downwards.
TCTGTCCTAATAATGTTCTTTACCAGTTCCTATATCGTAGAAAAAACCAGATCAGCCATCATCCAATTATTTATTGCCAGCCGCTTGCTTAGTTCATTCGGGGCAAAAGTCGAACAAACAACGTCCTAACCAAGCAGCTAAGCCAGCCACTCACCTATTAAATTCGGGGCTGAGCTGTGAGAAATACAAGGAAAACAACAGCAAGTTACACAGCTTTTATCTACCGAACAATCTTAATCGTTAACAACATTTTAAACCAAGAAAACGTTCATATTAATCACATTCACTCCACTGATATCTTTATCAAAATTAGGTTACGGTTATACCACTAACGACATAATACAGTGCTATGCGCGGTTTGGTTCAGTGGTTTTAAGGTTGGGGTTATCATAGCGCTTTTAACTGCTTCTTATTATTCCTTCTGTATTTTACTTCATTCTTCAAAACGCTGTAATTTTGTCTTTGAAGTCTTTGAAAACAAGTTACTAAATGTTTTTACTGCACTTTTTCTAATTTTCCCTCAAATTACTTTAACACGTCTTAACGCTTGCCTTCTTAAACAAAGTTTCACTTTTGTGGCTAGCGCAGCCCTCTAAATCTTTGATCAAATGAAGCGCAGCAATTCAATCCCCAATTCAAGCGCAGCCCTTTTTTTATTTGTTTACTTATTTTTTTATCTACTCTTCCCACTCTCAATAATTATTACTTCTCGAATAATTTATCTTAAAAAATGACTTTTTTAATATGACTTTGAATAAAAATTTATTGATATCTTACCAGGAATAGAAAAACGACGGATTAATCAACTACTACGAGGCTAGCCAAGAACACAAAGAAAAGAGTAAAAGCAATCAGAGCCAGCGGAAGGCCCTCCCGGCGCTTCAAATGGCTCCCAGCAACAAGAGCAATCAATTGGTTTTAAAGAAAAAAACTCGGTCAAAACAGGAGCATAAACTCATCTTTCCGAAATTGCGAACTTTCTATTTTTTTTATTGATGCCTTTTAAATTGATTGAACTTGATTGTACATATATTAATAATAATAATAACGCGAACACTTTTTTAGCCTAACCGTGTGATAAACTTTTAAAATAGAACTGTAATGATTTCTGTGGCCCGTGTAAAAATATCTTGCACTGCAATTTTATTCGGCTCATCTGCCAGTACCTGCTTGGTTTTTAATGAGCCTACTTTACTGTCCGAAAAAAACAGCAGGCGTTTGCTCAGTTAGTTTCTGAGTGGATTTGGTTTTAGACCTTTTTATCTGATTTGAAATTACTCTGGAATCTTCGCGAAGATTGAAGTGATTTGGGGGATGAAACACCTGATGAATGATCCGAGGTTGGTGACTTACAGGGTGTATACTGACTCAAACTTGCTGCATTTGCGCTAATTCGGACGCTTGCTCAGCGTGAATCCGTACAGTGACACTATCGACCTTTTTGACTACTACCCCAGATCTCCATTGAAGTCAACAGGAGGCGACGAATTGGATTTGCACCTGGGTACCACTTCAAAAAAAACCCACTGGGTTGCAGTCATTCTCTTCATGCAAAACCTCCAACGACGCTCCGAAAAAAACAAACGAAGACAGAACGAAAATTTTCACTGAATTTGCAGTAAATTTTAGACGGCAAGAAACCCCTGATTTTTGGATTTTGAAGGGGTAATTATGTCAAACAATTGCTTGGAAAAAATGTTCTCAACAGGTGCCAACAATTATTAACACCCACAAAAAGATCGTTGAAACGAAAAACATCAATTTTGAAAATTTTTGGTAGAATTGGCAAAAAATCGAACAAATTGATCAAGTTGGTTCGTATGTCAAGAAATATACCTCTTAAATAAAAAAATTGCAGAACATTATCATAAAAAAGTTCAATTTTTAAATTTTTTGGTCAATTTTAATGCAAATCGGAAAATTTTAGAAAAACAATACCGAACATGGATATACAATATTCTCGAGCTTAAAACCTTCCAGTTTACTGGATTACCGTTTCGTAAATCTGAATTTGCAAAAGAACTGAAAATTGGCCGTAAAAGGAAAAAATTGGACAAAAGTTTAACTTTTTTCACAAATTTGTCAAAATTATTTCTTTTTCAACTTGAAGGCTCGTTGATTGAGTGAAACTCAATTCACAAACCAAAGACTGTGACACAATTCCAAAACCTCCAGCCCACAAAAAATGGCACTTTCAAATTTTTTTCTCGTTCTCGATTGAATATCGTACGGTCCGCGTTTGTTTCGTCTTTTAACTTTTCAAATCTCCGTTCCGTTAGTTTTCCAATAATGTCGTTCTCCCAAAATTTTGTTTTCTTTTCTGTATCCAATCGTTCCGAATTTTATTTTTGCGTTCAACGTCTTAATTTCCCGCTTCATTGGTTACTTCTATGTAGTATGTTGTCATATGTGATGAAGTATGTTTCTGTTTTGTTGCAGTATGTTGATTATGCTAGTATGCTGGTCTGTTGTTTTGGTCTTGTAACTATGTAGGGTGTGACTTAGTTGATTCTTGAGTTACGGCTGGTGTGTCTCTTGACGTTTTCAACCTTACTAATTTACTAGCTCCCCTGCTTTAGTATTTTGATTTTTGGTGCTGTATGTTTTCGTTTAACTGTATGATTGTTAGTTGGTTTGGTCTTTTGTATTCTGGGGTGTGACTTAAGTTTGTTCTGGAGTTCCGGCTAGGTTGTTTTTTGATTTTTCCAGCTGTCATTTTCTACCAGTACACTTTTACAGTTCATTTCACTTTTGCTGTAGTTTGTTTAATATTATTAGTATGCTGATTGGTTGCTTAGGTTTGGGTATTGCTAGAGTGTGATTTAAGTTTTTTCTGGAGTTACTGCTATTCAGTTTCTTTCTCTTTTCATCCAATTAGTATACTACTGCGTTGCCATAAATTAGGTTGTTATTGGTATATTAAGCCCCCTGATGAATTCTGCTAGTTTGTCTTACAGTAGCATCTCCCCTTCCTAGGGTGTGACTTAAGTTTGTTCTGGAGTTACGGCTAGTTTGTTTGTTTTTGTTTGTCGCTGTGGTCTGCTAGCAATGTATTCCCCACCTCCCAATTCTTTGCTGGCTCGTTCCCGCCCGTTCCTTGCTGTCTTCCCGTTTCGTTGTGGGCTACTCCCTCAACGTTTTCGTTCAGTCCGTCTGTTTTCCCACCGCGTCGTGCTCACGTTGCCCGACTTTTCCTCTCCGTCCGTTTCGTTATCCGTTCTGTCGTGCGTCGCTCGCCCAGAGTTTCCGTCCTCTCCGTTGTGTTGCCCGTTTCCCATCCGCGTTTTCGCCCTGTCCGTTCCATTTCCCGTTTCGTTGTGCGCCGTTCACCCGTCCTTCACGCCCCGTCCGTTTTGTTAAACCTTTCGTCACGCTCCGTCCAGCCGGCCCCACCATGCCAGTCCCCTGTCTTCCTGTTTAATCTCACGTTGTTTAAAAGCACGTTAGACACTCTCAATTTTGTTACTTACTTTCGCCGAGTACTTCGTTACTCGGTAACTTCTTTCACGCTTTTCGGCGTCCTGATTATCAAGTCGTCGTCATTTGGGCTCGGTATAACCATCATTCTGCTGGTTTGATTGGAAGTTACTCGACATTGAGATAATAGCAATTTCAATATCATGGCCGAACAGCAAGAGAAATTGAAAAAACTTGATCGGCAGGACAGGAGGGTTAAAGTTGAACGCTTGGTTTCTAAGTTGAAAGATGTTTTCAGTAAACTGATGCAGAAGAATGAAGAATTATTTGACCTGGCCAGTAAAACCGAGAACCCAGATTCAATTTATCCTGTCCTTGAGCAATGATTGGATGATGTAAAAAAGAACAATGATGAATTTTTGCTCGAGGCTAGAAGCTATATTGACACAGTTGCTGACCGAGACATCGTATGCGAGGGCGTTAATCGTCAATGGCATTCTACGAGAAGTTCACCCCAAACAACGTCATCAACGTCTAGCCAGCCTAAACATGACTTTTTCATGGCAAAAATAAAACGCGAAGAGGCTGAGAAACAAGAATAAGAAGCCATGCGCCTCGCTAAACAAAAACACGAAATTGTCATGAGAAAAAAGGAGCTTAAAATACAAGTGGAGCAGATGGCATTTCAATAATTGGAGGAAGACCACCGCCAGCGTGGTCCCGCAGCTAAATTAGATGCGGCCAAATAATGGATAATCGCTCATTGTTTTGTCACCAATCGAGTGAACCAAATTTATTTAAAGATAGGGGATCAGAAGGAAGTCAGACATTTGTTCAGGTTTGAGTAAATTTGATTCCACCCGGTAATTCATTGAGTGCTACAAGTGAATTGAACTGTTCTCGTCCTGGTTCAACAACCGCTGACCATCCCGTTTAAAAATACTGCCCATAGTAATCCTCCCGCAAACTCAAGTAATGTTGCTGAAAACTTAAATCACATTGAAATGCTAGCTCAATACACAGTATCAGGAAATGCAGTTTCTGTTGCTCAGTAAGAGGCATTGTATCGAGAATATCTCCTTGCACAACTGCAGCAATCCTTCAGTGATCAAGGGTCGGGCAGGCACATAGTCGCTCAGACATAGGTGTGGTGGACCCATAAACCAAGCATCACCCGATGTACAAAATGTCGCACTGCCACCACTCCAGCTACCTATGCAACCTCCGCGGCCCCGACACCTGTTATGCCACCAATGAACTCCAACCTTTTTTAACTTAATTTTTCAACACACCCACAAGCAAAACAAACCCTGGATCAGCCTGCTTTACACTTGAGACTGATTAGTGCTAGTATGCCTGGTCAGCTGCATCCGTTCAACACTCCTTTCGCACAACAACAGAATCTACCTCAAATTAACAATCCACACGAAACATAACTCCCCATTACTCATCCCATGCATAGTCTTCCTCCACCTCCGAACCCACCCGTGAAGCCGCCACCCTTTCTTCCACCTCAGCAATTAGTTAATCGTCAGCTTTGCATGATTCGGTCCTCTATCAGAGCAAGCACAGCAACATATCTACCCGTCCCCAACACTCCACAGCAAAACATTGTCGATTCACCTCAAGACCGCCTGTTACCGTGTCCTACCGCAACGAAAAGTCCCCTTAACTGTAATCTGGATCTAAACTTGTGGCATTTTGCTCTGAATAACCCCCCGAACGTAAATCAGGTGACAAATAATGCAGCCGTCTTGAATAAATTTTGACCGAACATGCCCCCGAACATTGCTAACCCGCCAGCAGTCATCCAATCTTACAATTGGTTTTACAGCAAAACATTAATAGCAACCACGTATCAACCTGTAGCATCCTATTTAACACCTTCTGTGCAACTACTTACATCGCGCCACCTTTTGTCACGCCGGTTTACCTCCAACATTTGGACATACCGCTCCAATACCGTTGTGTTTGGTGGCCCACCGCATCACACGCCTCCTGTGCCAGCAGCCGGAAATGCAAGCCTGATTAAGGTCTTAACTGACGCCTTAACTAGCGAGAAGAATGTCCCGTTACACTATTGGAAGTTGTCACAATAAAATGGAGATCTCCTACAGTGGCACCAATGTTACTGTCAATTTAATGGCGCAATTGACTCTTGTCTCTAACTGATGATGTAAAATTGACATACCTGAAGACCCTCGTAAATGGTAAAGTTAAAACAGCTATAGCTGAATTCACCTACTGCGGCACAATGTATAAAGACGCACCTAGGACCTTAGAACGTAAAATTGGCCAGCCATAGGCGGTCGTAAGTTCCCATTTGGACAAACTCAGCAGCTTTCCACAGTTGAAGATGCGCAATAGCGATAATATCATTAACTATTAAGGATGCATTTCAAGTCTTGCCGGGGTCATTAAATCACTCTGGTACAATTCCGATTTAAACAGTGCTGCGGTTTTCAGTACTGCCGTACAAAGGCTTCCACCCATTATGAAGGAGCCGTGGTCACTCTTCACGGTCAAAAAGCATTGGGTGAAACCTAATCTTCTGAATTTCAATGAACGGTAAAAGGAGAAGGCCAAAGCGCAAGATTTAAGGAAGAATGGCGCTTTTAAAACCAAGACTTAGGATAACATCAACCCCGTAACTAAGACAAAATTTGCATCTAAGGCATTTGCTGCAAATACGCAACAAAAGAGTTTTGAGAAACCGCAACAGAGCGCTCCGTCAACAACTCTCCCAAGCTGCATTGTATGCAAGGGCAGTCATTGACTGTGGTAGTGTCATGTATTTAAGGAAAAAACTCCCACGCAGCGAGCAAAAGTCGTGGCTGAAGCAGAGCTCTGTTTCTCATGTTTGCGTAATAAACACATGTTTAGCAATGCTCAAGTCCTCGTACATTTAGGAAAATTGGCTGTAACAGCCCACATAAAACCTTACTTCACGGAGCTGAGATGGTTTTCCCAACTAAAACCTCAACATCAATATTTCGATTTCGAATGCAGGTACTAGTAGGCCAACAACAAGTCAACAGCAACCAAGCAAAACGAGCACTTTGTTTTCTGTCACTGATGTCAAAGGACTCCTTCAAGTGATGGAACTGAAACTAACTAATTCTTCTGGACTATCACTACGGTGTTGGTTTTACGCAAAACCGCTTGCAGTAACATTTGGGTGGCTGATAGTCTCGCAGCAACACTCCTCATAAAAATCAAGACTTCGAAGCATTGATTGTACGTCCCTATGTGAGGGAAACATGAGACGTAGGTTCCGACATCATTGACGTTAGGTCCATGCAAGAAAATTACCCTCATCTGGCCGCTCCTGTCAAGTTCAAGTTTAGTCTCGACGTGTTTCAAAGCCAAATTTGAATTTGTCAAGTTAAGTCGTGGTACGATATGGAATCGTACAATGCGTACGAGCAGAGCAGGTTGACCCACGAACCGCAGCGGATGCTTGCGCGCATAAAATAACGACGACTTGAAAAAACGACTTTTCATAATAGCCAAAGGTACGATGTCGGTATGTTGTAGGCTGATGACAACATCCAGCTCCCAAAAAATTACTTTTTGTCGCTGGTGCAACTTAAATCTCTCGAGAAGCGGCTCTCGAGAGAGACAACATTAAAAGAAAATTACGCAAAAACAATTGACGAAGACCTTCAAAAGGGTTACGTAATAACAGTTCCTGACGCTCACATGATCGAGTAGCGGTCGGATAAAAAATGGTATCTACCACATCATCCCGTAATCAACCCGAACAACCCGGGAAAAGTGCTTAGGGTACTAAGTGGTGCAGAAAAGTTTCACAGTACTTCCTAGAACAAATATTTGCTCACTGGCCCCGACTTACTCGAGAACTTGATTCATATACTACTTAAGTTTTGTCAACATCAATTTGCGGTATCCGCACATATCGAGGGTATGTTCCTCCAGGTTGGTGTCCCGGACCGCGACCAGCCATCTTTTCGTCTTTTGTGGTGGGAGGACCCCACAACAAATGTTGTAGTGTATAAACACACGCGCCATATTTTCGGGGCTAAAAACTCGCCCACTTGCGCCAAATATGCATTGCTACGCACGATCAGATACAACATAGGTTACTACCCGGAAGCAACCAAAGCCGTCCTAGAAAACTTCCACATGGACGATTACCTAAATTCGGTGGAGTCCCCTGAGAGGGCCTTCAGTAGATCGAAGGAATTGGTGCATCTTCTCCATCTAGTTGGTTTCATGCTTAATATTTTTGTAAGCAACGTACCAAATTTGGCTGATTAAAATGATGGGTAACCTCAGTCCACCAAACCAAAAGTAATTGCGTCATTTAAGTAGGAATCTTTGCATGCGCATGGTTTGAAATGGGATCACAACAATGATACTCTAGTTGTGATTTGAGGTACCTCCATTACTTTAACTGAGTCTCTAACACAACGTTTGGTACTCAGCCTAGTGTCTGAGGTATTTGATCCCATCGGTCTATTGGTACCCTTTACCGTAGGTGCCCGATTGTTACTACAGGAAATCTGGCGTGTAAGAGGGCAGCATTGGGATGAAGAGCTACCAAAAGACATTGTTGAAAGGTTCTTCAAATGGAGCGTAGAACAACCCAAGCTTGCCAAGATCACTATACCGAGGAGCTACTTTTTGGGAACTTTTAAACAACTGGATTTGCTTATGGTTGGCGATAGTTCGCAAGGAGTTTTGAGTGCCCTTGCATTCCTTCGAGCTTGAGTAACTACTTCGAGTGGGTCTCAAACGCAGCTTGCGTTTGTCCTGGTTAAAGCTCGTGTATCATCTTTGAAGGTAATGACAGTTTCAAAGCTGGAATTACAGGCAGCACTACTGGCCGCCCGATTAAAACAGAATATCTGTCGAGTTCTCACAGTAAATGTCAACAGGGCTATTTTGTGGACCGAGAAAGCACTACTTTCCTGCAATTGCTCAACTCTACAACCAAGCATCCGATATTTATTTTAAACTGTGTTTGCGAGATCTTAGAACATACTAGCGTTGACGAATTGAACCACGCTGCCTCAAGTTATAACCCGGCAGACGCCGGCACTCGTGGTATGTCCGCCGAGGTTGTTCAATCAAGTAGCTGGGTGAGGGGCCCAGATTTCCTAAGAACCAAGCTATTCCCGCTCGAACCAAGCACTGAATTAGTTAAAATCATCAAACTCGGTATATTAATAAAGAAACTGACGATACTAACACATCATTGGCCGCATCCGCAACTAATTCAACTAACGAACCGCCCCCGCAACTAATGCCATTCGATAAGATTAGTTGTTATCAAAAACTGCTTCGAATGACAACATACATACTCCTGCTGTTGCCTCACATGAAGGCTACCGCAAAATTGATGGTAGTATAATAAATCCCACTGAGCTTGGCAAAGCCAAGCGTCATCTTCAGTATCTCGTTCAAGGAGAATCTTTTACTTCCGGAAGCAAAAATCTCCTGGAAAACAAATCGCTTAAACGGAGTAGCCGTTTTGCCCGTTTTCCCCCTTCGTCGTATCAACTGGTCTAATCCGTTTGGCTGGCCGCATCAAATGGTTGATCCACTTTGATTATGATGTAAAACATCCTATCATTCTTCATGCACGCCATATGTTCGTAAGACTGTTTCTACGGCATACCCACGTAAAAATCCACTATCAAGGGGTTGACTATCTGTGGGCTAAAATACAGGAACGTTATACCATCCTTAAGTTACAATCTTCTCTGCGTTCAATCAGATGCAACTGCGTCACGTGGCACTATTCAACAGAAGATGGCTGACCTCCCAGTAGAAGGACTTGAATATCAGTCTCCTCCCTTCACGAACATCAGGGTTGACTACTTCGACACGTTTTACATTACTGTACGTAGGACTACAGAGAAGAGGTGGGGTTTCCTCTTCGCATGCTTAACTACTAGTGCCGTCCAATTGTTCCCCGTTCAGGGACGCCAGTTCGTGCATAATGGGAGGAGAGCAGTTTGTCTCCCGTCGGGGTACACCAGCAGTTATTTGGTCAGAAAATGGTACCAACTTCGTTGATGCGGAAAAAGAACTACGCGGGAATATCGAGAACTGGAATACCATCAACATTTCATCTGAACTTTACAATAAAGGCATTAAGTGGAGGTTCAACTTCCACTTAAGTGCGCCAGACCAGTGCGCCAGTTGGCATCTGGGAGAGACTGGCACGTAGTTTTAAGCGAGTACTTTACACCATCCTCGCTACTAGTCGCCTCACTGGGGAGATTTTGAACACTACGTTTTGTCTCTGGAAAAAGCACTAAACAAACGCCTGTTAACGCCTGTAAGCGCCGACCTGTCCAACCTAGGTGCAATAACAGCTAATCATTTTCTAATCGGTGACCAAGCAACTGCAATTCCGTCAATAGTTGGTGTCGACAAGTTCAATCATCGTCAACAGTACGCCCGAGCATAGTCGTACGCTAACGTTATTTGGTCGCGTTGGATCAAAGAGTACGTACCGGCACTGAATGCACTTTCTAAGTGGCAGACGCTTGTCGAGCAACACCCAAAGACCGCTGACTTCGTCTGGGTAGATGAAGAGACCAACCCAACGGGTTGCCTCCCTACTGCCCGGATCAGTGAACTACGTTACGGTTCAGACAGCGTCGCACGCTCCGTTGTATTGTGCACGTCCTACAAATCGCTCGTTCGCTCGCTTGTAAAATTAGTACCGATTCTCGCAACGTCTTCTTCTGGGCCGGATGATGTTATCGAGTAAATATATTAAGCAAGAGAATATTAACCAAACGAAATCGAGTTTTTCTAAGCATTTAAATTCAGAATAAAATGCGTTCTATTATACGTAGAATGATCGGAAAAAGTTCGTTTAACATAATTTTGAGTCTCTTAATCATAAAACTTATCAAATAAGACACGGCTCTATATTTTTTGTGTTTTTGAATTCATCGGTATAAAAGGGTGATTGGCATTGAACTGATTTGTTATCAGACAAAATACCGGCCATATGAGAATCAAAAATTACCGTCTAAAAAACTACTTGTTGATCGATCGTGGTAATCTGAAATACGTTGCTAAATGTTAACAAGGCTTATTGTTGAATACGTTTTTGCTTATGAATTGATTATACGAAAAAGTGTTTTCACCTTTATCAACAAAGAGCGTAAAATGAGTGAAAATTGGGTGTAAAAACAGTGTAAACAGGTGTAAACAGAGTTATTTTTTAGGGTGTAAACAGAGTTATTTTTTAAAATTACACTGTTAGACTCTTTTTCCGAATAAAATGGAGTTGAATACTTATTACACCCTGATTCCCGCTAATTGGGCGCGGAGGAAGGTTGAAACCTCCTCCCGGTTTGTAAATTGACACCTAATAAAACAATGCGCATGAAGCACTTTAAAGAACGCAGAGCATGACACTCTCCAAGACAATCTTTTTCTCATGTGCTGTGTTGAGAACAATGTGGATTAAGTCAAAAATATGGTCTCATTCCTCTGTGTAGCGCAACAAAAGAGTAAGGGCACTTATAATTAATTTTTTAAAGAATGAATTAGCAGTGCCCTTACTGTTGCGCTACAATTAACCTATCTTACGAGAAGTACGCAATAAAACTTTATTGCGTACTTCTCGTAAGATAGATTAATTGTTGTGTGTATTGCTGATTAATTAGGAACTCATAGAGAACAAACAAAGTTAGAACAGACGTAGAAGGTTTATAACAGAAGCCCAGCAGTTGAGGGAGAAGCTGACTGAAGGAAAGAATCCACTGATGAACATCATAAAATCAAGGATTTGTTGGATTTTGAGAAGGGAACCAAACTATTAGGAACATGAGGCATGTCACTGATGCAAAAGACAAAAAATTAAACATTTAAAGTTTAATTTGATGTCTTTGTACACGTGAGAAGCCTCATATGCCTCATAGTTTGATTCACTTCTCGAAGTCCAACAAATCCTGGATTTGATGATATCCATCAGTGGCTTCTTTCCTTCAGTCCGCTTCTCTGTCAGATGGCCGGCTTCTGTTTTAAACCTTCTACGTCTGCCGAGAAAAACATCAGAAAGTAAAGACCTGAGCCAGAATAAAAACTAGATCATCAGCAATTGCTGTAAGATACCTTTTAAAATGCCAAGACAGACGTGGAAAATTATATTGAGAATTCGCAAATAAACAATCAGGTCAAAACATCAAACTATCAACCTTTTTTTCACCTTGGGGCTGTTATCTGCTAAGATCTTGCAAGATTCGTAGAAATAACGGTTGTCTGCTAAGAGACAAGATTGCAACGGTTATCTTCTAGGATTCTTACAAGAATCTTAGCAGATGAACGTCTCAAAAAGTTGGGTCAGAAATTGAATTTATTTGATAGAAACTTATGTTTTGTACAATTTTCGACAGTTATGGACCTCGATCTTCAATAGGAAACCTAATTTCGTTACATTTTGTGTCACAAGGTTTAACATTTCCCTATTTTGTCATTTTTCTGCTTTTAATGGACGATCCCAGCTGATATCTAAGAGAGAGACGAACAGTTCTAAGTACTTAACTGAAATTCAAATCAAACCTCTGCACCAAAGTTTGTAACTTCTTTTTAGTGTTTAAGCGGTTTTATTTGATTTAATCATGCTCTCTAATACAAAAAGGGACGCTGGATAAATTTTGAAGTCAATTTTCAAATTTTAATTTCAATTTTTCAAAAAAATCAGTTGGATGCAAGAGAAACTGGAAAGTGCTGAAGAAAAGAAAGTAGTGCAAAATTCTAAAAATTTTATATTTAAAGCAAATTTTCTCTATGATGGAGCAAAAAATCGTCCTCCGAATCTAAGTTATCGATCTCCTACTTTCTCCTAATTTCAAACTCTTTGCAATATTTCAAAACAACCAGTTGGGTGCAGGAAATACTGGAAAGTGTTAAAAAGAGTCAAAATTAGCGCAAACATTGAACATTTTTTTACGATTCAATCAAAATTTTTATATGATGGAGCAAAAAATCGACCCCCCAAAACACGTTTTTGAGCTCTTACTTTTACCTAAATAATTTTGAACTACAATTGCAATTTTCAAAAAAAGCCAAGAGGATTACAAAGTCGATGGAAATTTGGTAAGAACCTAATAAGAACAACAGTTATCTGATGAGAATCTCGCAAGATTAACGGTTGTCTGGTAAGAGTCTTGTAAGAGCCCTTACAAGATGACGAATAATCATAAAAAAATTTTTGCAAGAGTCTTGCAACATCTTAGCAGATAACTGTCTCAATTTGACCAGGGTGATAACAGAACTAAAATTGAAATTAACCTATTAAGTGATAAAAAATATTGACAGATGTTATATCCTGAAATGCAGTACAGCCTTTATTGTTTGAAAATCATTCTTAAACGGTTGAATGCTGCTTTTATGGTTTATATACACTTTTTTGATGTTTAGTTTTCTCCCTTCATTGTGCTTTGAACCATTTTTCTATAAGAAGAGTGCGCCAAATTATTGCTGATACAATTTGCCTCAATTTTTAGCTTTAAATTTGAATCGAAAGATGATTGTTTTCATCAAATATGCTGCAAAACTGTTCTTCTATGTGTCAAATTTTATCAAATCTTTGCCAGTTACGCCAACAAATATTCTAGACGTTTTTTGATTAAAAATTGTTAAAAATTTACCAAGTCGTTTCAAGAAATTTTTGCTATCATCGTCTTAAAAAAATGATTCAAATTTTCAAATTCAGCTTGATCTTCGACAATTTTTTGGTAGCTAATTTTCTTTTTCCTTCATTTCAATCAGTTTTGCACTTGGGTTTTTCAAAATTTGAGTTTTAATGGGCTAACTTATTCATTGAGTGTGCTGATTTTTTAACGCAGGGTGGGAAATTTCCTCCTCTAGTGTTTAAGTCTATTGGTACGTCCTCTGCCCAATTATTTTCAGCCCATTTGTTCTATTGCTTTACAGGTTTATCCAATTTAGTGTATTAGTAAGAATTAAAAGGATTTGCGCAACAAAAAAACTGCCTTTAGTTAGCTCCAACCTAGCTAACTGAAAGCATAATTTTGTCGTCTACATCAGTTTTTTCACGAATTTTGTGTACTCTGCAAGTGTTATCATCTTTGTTGAATAATCTGTTAATTTCGCTTTTTTTTATTGGTTGATTACATTTTTGGGTTTATTACTAAAGAAAACATCAAGCTAATTTTATCCTTTTGCGAATCCTTATTGGTGGTTGACCAACTTTTCAAGTTCTTGATCTTTGCACTCGTCATTAGAATTTAGAGTTTCCCATAGTGTTTTTATCAAAATTAATATCCCTTGTGATAAATATCCAGTCGCAGGTTTCAGTTCTAACGTATTTTTTTAAATTCATTTGCCAGAGAAATAATCAATTCGGGGAAAAAATCTGTCGGATATTTTTCGGTGGGTGGTATCGGCAGCAAATCAGCGTAGAGACCTTTTTTTGTTTCACATTAACAACAAAATGTTCATCTTCAGATTTTAATGTTACAATCTCATGAGGTGGGTTCCGTACAGCAATGATAATTCCGACGTGTTTATTTTTGCTCGAGTCCTTCAGTTTTGCGGTCTTTTTTATAAATCGTATAGTCCGTGAGGAAAAAGCTTCTTCTGGTGAATAATTAGTTATCAAGGTTCCTGTCAAGAAAATGATGGCTTGATTTCTTTTCAATTGTCGCACAGCTTGCAAACTGTTTAAATAGGTTTAAAAGACTCTTATAGTCGTTCGTTTGAGTTTTCAGCTTTTTCTTTTGTTTGAGCATCTGTCCATTTTTTATTTCTACTTTTGGAAACGGTTCTTCTATCAAGGTCACTGGATCATGTAATTTCTCATCTTTGCGAATGAGAATAAAACAACCATTTTTGTTCTTTGATCTATGTCTGTTTTATAGACTAAAGTACAACTTTTAACCTGCTGGTTTTCGCCTAATCGTTTTAGTTCTGTAACATTGGAGGTGACTCTGAGTTGTTTTGCGATTACTTTGACTTCTTTCGAATAGGGTTTCTATCTATCTGTATTATTAGTGGAAAATAGTTCAGGAATTCTTCTAAATTGGATATCAGCATAGTTTATTTTTTGAGGAGCTTTCTTGTTGCTTGAGGATAGTTTACAGGTTTTGGTTCTATTGCAGGGGGTTAACCATTTTGTCTCCAACGGATTCTTTAGTTTCTTTTAGTTGATTACTAATTGGTTTTGTCTCACCTCTTTTTTAATCAAACTCTTGTTTTACTTCTTCAATGGTTTTGTCATTCCTGGAGCTAACATTTACATAAAGACTCTTGCTTCTTTTTCTTCTAGCACTGAACACTTTTTGCATATTAGTAGAGCGTTCTGCATAATACTACTTAGGCCAATAAGCGATTCTTGCGACACACCAGTAGTATTTTAAATTAAGTTGAAGGCATTCACTATATGATACGTAATGAAAAAGGAAGGTTTTGCTTCAATGTTTGTGAAGCAAATTGGACGTCGTTTGCTTTCAAAATTTTGATCACCAACCATCGTTGTGCGCTTAAGTTAGACACGATTTTGTTGAGAAGGAAGGATAGATTGTTTGAAGTTAAAAAAAGATTAAAATTTCTCAATGTTTACAAGACCTTGGATTTTGATGTCAGAATTCTGTAGCCTACTCACAAATTTAAAGCAGACTGGACCCGTCCTCAGGAAAATACGGCTCAAAAAAAGGGAGAGATTAGGCCGTGGATCCAGAAAAAGGAACATATGGTCCAAATACACCTTTAAAAAATCCACTGACACAACGGCTTTGCCTCGTGCACTTATAAACGTTCGAGTGTCCAGTTCAATTTGCGGATTAATTTTTGTAAAGAACTTTCTTAGGATAATTTTAATTTATGTGACATAAAAACCATTTAAATGTACAGTGCCTCGCTCCGCTATATGTACCCTTGAGAAATCCTTTCAGATAGCCCGCGAAAATGCCAAAAAGGTTTAGGCGATCGTCTTTCTGTTTTTGTTGTTGTTTTTTGTTGTTTTTTCTATTTTTTTAAACCGCTTCTTATAAATGGGCAAATCTGGGTGTCTATAAAAGCATCTGGAAACACACCTGAGAGAAAAATTTAATTTATCAGATTTATTCACAGACGGAAAATTTATGGCAGCTTGGCGTTTAGACTTCGAACTGACAAACTATCTAGGTAAGTGCATTTATTTTTCGGCTTGATTACGGTAGTACTAATTTTGTTTTCTTTTACAGACCTCACAAAACATAGAGTATTTTTTTTCTGGGAAATTATGTTTTTGTGCTGCTTTTTCATCTTATGCAGCATGAACTGACAATAATATTTGCAAAATACTCATTTCAAAGCCTGCAAATTCTTCCTTTGAAACAGTCTTCTTTCATTTTTCTTGAGACAGTGTCCTTTTGTAGCTTTTACTTAGCAACAATAACAAAAAAATAACTTTAGATGCAACAGTCTTATTAAAACGCCCTGTTTAGATGCGCCCTTCGCACTCCTAATCATTCCTGTTACCGAAGCTCTGCAATTCCTGAAAACTGTTAAGAATCTTCGATCTTTCGGTACTTTCAGAAAAAGAAATTCCTTTATTTGATTATTTCTTAGCTCTGAAATGATACATGATAATTTTTTATTAAATCTAAGACGTTTGATCACAGAGAACATGTGAAACATTCAGTGAAGACATTAGAAAATAGATCCTTTTGCATTTGTACAATTAAAAATCAGTTTTTTAGTTTGTATAACATACTCTACCGTTCGTGTTTGCAAGTTAAGACAAATAATTGTTTCTGGGAAATTATTTGGGTTCTTTGTTGCGTAAAAATCGTATTATGAAGCGAATTGCAAAACAGTGTGATATAGAAATTGATATAGAATCCGATCAAAAAAGAATGGAAGTACAGATCACATGATCAAGTACAGACGCCGATGTATAACTGAAGAGGGCTGTTATATCATTAAATTGGTCAGAACCATTGTTAAACAGAATTTTTCGTTACCTTTAGCAGTTTTACCATTTCTCAAAAGATCAGTGTACATATCCTCCAATAAAAACATGCGATTAAATATTTTTTTTCGACTACGAAAAGAATCAAGTCGTCAGGGAGACTACACTCCTGTTTATGAGTATTCGAATTAAACACAAATCCAGAGTAAAACTGCGAACTATTCGTTGTCGTACAATGAAGTATAGGGAAGTTTAATGCACTTTTAATCAACAATGGTTTTACTCTGATCAAGCTACACTTTCTCGCAGTAATTTAGTAGTATCCTTAGTCGAGGCTTAACTGTTGTTGCACCGAAATTAAAAATTCTTCATTGGTAGACATATGTGAAAATCTAATCAGGACCTCAGTTTTTGCATTTGCAAAAGAAATCGAAGCACAAGACTTGGCTTCTGATTAATGCCTAGAGAAGTAAATCCAGGAAAAATTAATTGTGGGCTCTTTGTTTAAGCTATCTATAACCGCAATTGTTTTTTACAGATATTATTTAACAGTTGGCTGGAATTGTTCCAGTCAGTTTTATCTGTTTTAATTGTTGTTTCTTGTTTTATATGTATTTGCTCAAATTGTCTGGTATTTGTTTGATCACACCTATTTTGACTGCTAATAATCCAAATTTCGATATTACAATTTGATCGGAGAAATGCAATAAAAAAGTAGACCTTGTAAATATATATAAACGGATAGAGGAAGCAGATTGATTTTTCTGACGGTTTGGTGTAGTTCATTTGCTATTTCATAGGATCTAACGTATAGTGTTTTTGAACAATTTTAATCTCTTTTTTTCTAATTAGTGAGCGAACCAAGATTGAGTTTTATAGGTAACTTTTGCAACCACATATCTCGCGTACTGGACTTAGTTTCGTCGACGCCGATGTTTTTAGTTTTAAGAGTTAAACTTCTTTCTTGGATTTTTTTTTCTTTTTTGCCTGAAAAATGTATAACCAAGCCAATTGCGAAACAATGTGATATAGAGAGGGATATATTTTCCGATGAAAAAAGAATGAGAGCGCAGATCATATGATAAAGTAACGACACCGATGTATAACCGAAGGGGTTTTTTTTATCGTTTATTTGATCACAGCCATTGTTGAACAGAACTTTTTGCTATCTTTCATCAAAATTACAATTTTTTGCGAGCGATCAGTGTAAATATCCTTCAACATAAAGTTGCAATCGAATATGGCACTCAATTCGGCTACGAAAACATTCATGTAGTCAGGAGACTACATTTTTGTTTAGCAGCGTTTGAATTAAACACAAATCCAACGAAAAACTACGAGTTAGTATTGGCCGTACAATGAAGTATAGGGACGTTTAATGCACTTCTCGTCAACAATTGTTTTACTCTGAGCAAGCTATTATTTTTTGCAGTAACATAGTAGTATCATTAGTCGAGGCTTAAGTGTTGTTGCACTAAATTTCTTCATGGGCAGGCCGATTTGAAAATTTGATAAGTACTTCAGTTGTTTCTTTTGCGAAAGTGCTCGAAGTACAAGACTTGGCTTCTAATTAATGCCTAGAGACTAAATCAAGGATAAATCAATTATGGGCTCTTGGTTTAAACTATCTATAATCGCATTTGTATTTTCACATATATTATTTAACAGATAGCTGGTTTTCATCCAGGCATTTCTATGTGCTTTTTCGTTATTGTTTGGTTTATGTGCATTTGCTCAAATTGTCTGGTGTTTGTTTGATCACACATATTTTGGTTTCTAATAATTGAAGTTCTGATATTACAATCTGCGGTGAGAAATGAACTGAAAAATAGGTCCTGTAGCTGTACATACAAGGATAGAGGAAGCAGATTCAGAAGTTTTATGGCCGCTTCGTGCAGCTCATTTCCAGTTTCGTAGGATCTAACGCGTACTATTTTTGAAATTTTTCAATTTTTTTTCATTAGTGAGTGAACCAGGCTTGAGTTGTTTGTATAACTATTGCGACCACATATCTCGAGAACAGCACTTAATTTGGTAGAAGCCGATGTATTTTGTTTTAGGAGTTAAACTGCTTACTGCAAATTTTTTTCCTTCTTTGTTGAGTGAAAATCGTTTTACCAAGCCAATTGCGAATCAGTGTGATATAGAGAGTGATATTGAAATCGATGATACATGAATGAGAGCACAGATCATATGATCAAGTAAAGATACCTATGTATAACCAGAGGGGGTTGTTTTATCATTCATTTGATCACAACCATTGTTGAACAGAACTTTTTGCTACCTTTCAGCAAAATTACAATTTTTCAAGCGATCAATGTAAATATCCTTCAACATAAAAATGCAATCAAATGTGACTCTCTATTCGGCTGCGAAAACATTCAAGACATCAAGGAGACTACTTTTTTAAATATCAGTGTTTGAATTAAACAGAAACCCAGCGAATAACTACGAGTTACTATTTGTCGTACAATTAATTATAACGACGTTTAAAGCGCTTTCCATCGACAATTGTTCTACTCTGAGCATGCTATTAATTTTTGCAGTAACATAGTAGTAGCGTTAGTCGAGGCTTAAATGTTGTTGCACTAAATTTAAAATTTCTTCATTGGCAGGCTGATTTGAAAGTTTGAATAGGACCTCAGTTGTTGCTTTTTTGTTGTTGTTTGGTTTATGTGAATTTGCTCAAATTGTCTGCGGTTTATTTGATAACACCTATTTTGGTTTCTAATAAACGAAATTCTAATATTACAATTTGCAGTGAGAAATGCAATAAATATGACTCTCGATTCGGCTACAAAAACTTTCAAGTCATCAAGGAGACTACTTTTTTGTTTATCAGTATTTGAATTAAACACAGACCCAGTGAATAACTACGAGTTATTTGTTGTTTGGTTTATGTGCATTTGCTCAAATTGTCTGTTGTTTGTTTGATCACATCTATTTTGATTTCTAACAATCGGAATTCTGATATTACAATTTATGGTGAGAAATGAAATAAAAAATAGGTCATGATGCTATGCATACAAGAATAGAGGAAGCAAATTGAGAAGTTTTCTGGCCGTTTCGTGTAGTTCACTTCCATTTTCATAGGATCCAAAGCGTAGAGTTTTTGAACATTGTCCTTCTCTTCTTTTTCTGTTTTGTGAGAGAACTAGGCTTGAGATGTTTTTGTAACTATTGCGAACATATATGTTGCGTACTGTACTTAGTTTCGTAGACACCAATTTATTTTTTTTGGGAGTTAAACTTCTTTATTGGAAATTTTTTACCTTCTTTGTTGCATGAAAATCTTATCACCAAGCCAATTGCGAAGCAATGTGATAAAAAGAGGGATACATATTCCGATGAAAAAAGAATGAGAGCACAGATCATATGATCAAATAAAGACCCCAATGTATAACTGAAGGGTATTGTTTTATCATTAATTCAATCAGAATCTTAGTTAAACATAATTTTTCGTTGAGTTCCATCAAAATTATCTTTGAGAGATCAGTGTACATATCCTTTAAAATAAACATGCAATCAAATATGACTCTCGATTCGGCTACGAAAACATTCAAGTCATCAAGGAGACTACATTTTTTTATCAGCATTTGAAATAAACCGAAATCCAGCGAAAAATTACGAATTAGTCTTTGACGTACAATGAAATAAAGGAACTATTACTGCACTTGTCATCGACAGTTGTTTTACTATGAGCAAGGGACTTTTTTGCAGTTATTCAGTAGTATCAATAGTCTAGCCTTAGAGGTTTTTGCACTAAAGTTTAAAATTTTTTATTGGTAGGCCGATTTGAAAATTTGATCAAGACTTCAGTTGTTGCATTTACAAAAGCCTGCAGTTGTTGCATTTGTTGCATCTATAATGCCTGGAGAAGTAATTCCAGGATAAAGGAATTATGAGCTTTTGTTTAAACTATCTTTGCAATTGCATTTTCGCAGATATTGTTTGACACTTTTCCCAGCTGCTTTTTATCTGTTTTTTTGTTGTTGTTTGATTTATGTGTATTTGCTCAAATTGTCTGTATTTGTTTGATGACCACTATTTTGATTTTTAATAATCGAAACTTTGATTAAAGAGTTTGCTGTGCGAATTGCAATTCGAAAACGAGATATTATAGCTATATATACACACGGAAGTAGATTGAGTTTTCTGGTTGTTTCGTGCACTTCATTTCCAGTTTCATAGGATCTAACGTACAGTGTTTTTAAACAGATTCAATCTCTTTTTTCTGTTTTGTGAGCAAACCAGGCTTGAATTGTATATGCAACTATTGCAATCATATACTTCAAGTACTGCACTTTGTTTCCTAGTTGCTGATCTATTTAGTTTCAGGAGTTAAGCTGCTTTTAGCGCTTTATAACACATTTTTTTAATTTTACTGTTTCCATTTAAATTGGGTTGCAATTGGAAAGCGTAGACATTTTGGCATGCTTTGTTCTAAATTTTTCTGTTGTTCAGGTTTATCTTGGTTTGTCTTGACGTTTATATGGTAAGATATAGCAATGATCTTTGATTGATTTTCTTTATTTGTTAGCTGACAAAAATTGCAATAAAATAAAAGCAAAACCTAGCACTGCATTTTTCTGTAGGGAAAGATCTTTTTTTGGGACAGTACCCGCGGGTATTTTGATATCAAGACGCAGAACCAAGAGCCATTCTTTGGTACTCTCAAGTTTGTTGTAAAAATGTTTTAGGAACAGTAGCATCGGCATTTTTACTGATCTCTGTCGTCAAAAACGATTAAGAGCAATATACACCGTCACGTTTACTATGCAAAAAATTAAATCAATAATAAACTTTTGGAGATTTCTTGATGTATTACATAAAAAAGTCAGTGTTCTGTACTGTTTTTTCTCTGCTCTGACTCCATCTTTAAGGACGGGGATAACTTCAATTATACCGAATATGAGGGGAAAAGTTTTTCGGATAGCGCAGCTTTTGAAATTATCACTAAAAACTTTGACAGGGCAGATAAGCTTTGACCACAAAATTACCTATTTTGTCTCGACCACGAGTTTTGCTAACTTCAATTTTTTAAAGGGCCCTTTTACGCCTTTACCTAGCAACAGTTTTAGGAGAAAAAGATTTTTACTTGCAACAACTTTATTGAAACGCCTGGTTTAGATGCGCCACTTAGCACTCCTGCTAATCACTGTTGCCTGAGCTCTGCAATTCCTGAAACCAACTCAGAATTTTTGATCCTTTCGAGCTTTTTTGAAAAAAAAAATCTCCGCTTGAATAATTTTTAGCTCCGAAATGCGTCAATATACTTTTTGATCAAATCTAAGACCTTTGAATAACGTGAACCTGTGAGACATTCAGTGAAAACTTTAGAATTTAGATTGTTATACGTTTGTACATTAGGAAAATCAATTTTCTATTTGTACAACATACGCTATCGTTTGTTTTTGCAAGTTGAACAATTAATCGTTTTGTGAAATTATTTCCTGTGTAAAATGATTTCTTGAGTGAAAATCGTATTGCCAAGCCAATTGCAAAATAGTGTGATAGTGAATGAAATTGCTATAGCATCCGATGAAAAAAAAAGTGGGATCACCAATCATATCGTCAAGTACATACAATAATGTATAACCAGATGGGGTTGTTTTATCATTAATTCGATCAGTTTGTTAAACAGATTTTCGCGCTGTTTATTAACAAAATTAAAATTTTTCAACAGATCAATATAGGTATCTTTCAATATAAGCATACGACCAGATATATCTCTCAATTTGGCTACGAAATCATTCATTTCGTCAAGGGGACTACATTATTGTTTATGAGTTGGCTTCTGAAGAAAGTCTAGGAGTGATTACAAAAAATTAATTGTGAGATTTTTGTTTAAACTCTCTATAACCGCATTTGCATTTTTACAGATATTATTTAACAGATGGCTGGAAATCATCCAGGCTTTTTTTTCTGCTTTTTTGTTGTTATATGGTTTTTGTGCATTAGCTCAAATTGTCTGGTATTTGTATGATCACCACTATTTTGATTTTGAATAATTCGAAAATTTAATATTACATTCTGCTGTGAGAAATTCAATAAAAAAGCACATCTTATAGCTATATATACAAGGATAGAGGAAGCAGACGTAGTTTTCAAACCGTTTTGTGTGGTTTATTTCCAGTTTTATAGGATCTAATGTGTAGATTTTCTAAACAATTTCAATCTCTGTTTCTCTGATTAATGTGCGAAAAAGGCTTGATTTGTTTATGCAATTATAGCGATCACATATTTCGCGTAGTTTAGTAGACGCCGATGTATTTAGTTTCAGGAGTTACACTGTTTTTAGTGCTTTATGAAAATTTGGTTCATATTTTGTAAATTGGGGTGCATTGGAAAACAAAAAGTTTTTGCACGCTTTGGTACTTCTTTATTTTTCTGTTGTACAGGTTTATCTTGGTATTGTCTTGACCTTTGATTGGTGAGATATTGCACTGATTTTTATAGATTCTTTTTTTGGTTAAGACAATTGCATTGTAAACAGATTGTCCAAATACTGATTTTTGCAAAGAGTTGAAGATTGTCAGCATAAACGATATCTTCACATTTAGATAATTGTTCAGTTGAATCATTAAGAAATATGATGAACAAATGTGGATCCGGTTGAGATCCTTGGAGCCCCACTTTTTGCCTGCACTTGTTTCCGGTTAAAAAATGTTTTTCACATTGTGTCATATTTCAAATTGTGTTCGTTTATTTCTTTTTTTGTCCGTAAAGAGTTTTTCATATTGTGTCTGTTTACTTAGGTAGCTTTCAAAAACTTCAAAAAATGTTAGCAATGCCTAAGAATGCATCTTTCTGTTAAAAAAATCTGGTGGGATGGTATCGGCGGGTATTTCGAAATCCAGATACAGTACCATGAGCCCTTCTTTAGTACCGTCAAGTTTGTTTGAAAATTTTTTTAGGAACAACAGCATCTGTTCTATTACTGATCTCTGACGTCAAAAACGATGCAGAGCAATATGCAGCGTCGCTTTTACTATGTCATGCATTGAATCAATAATAACCTCTTAGAGAATTTTTTTTATTACAAAGAAAATTTATTGGTCTGTACTGTTTTGCCTCTGCTCTGTCTTCATCTTTAAAGACGGAGATATTTTCAATTATATCGAATATGAAAAAGTTTTCTGGATAGCACAGCCTTTGAAATAATCACTAAAACTTCAACAGGGCAGCCAAATTTTTGACCACAAGATTACCTATACTGTCTGGACCACAAATTTCACTAATTCCAACTATTGAAAGAGCCGTTTGTTGCTTTTACCTGGCAATACTTTTAAGAGAAAAACATCTTTAGATGCAACAGTCTATTTGAAACGCTTGGTTTTTATTGGCGCTTTTGCACTCCTGAACATCCTTGTTACTGAAGCTCTGCAATTCCTGAAAACGGCTCAAATCTTTGATCCTTTTGTGTTTTTCTGGGAAATTGTTTGCCTTCCTTGTTGCGTGAAAATTATATTAAAAAACCAATTGCAAAATAGTATGTTATAGAAAGTGATATAGCTTCCGGTGAAAAATTAACGGAAGCACACATAATATGTTAAAATACAGACACCGATTTATAACCAAAGGGGGGTGTTTTATCAGTAATTCGCTCAATTAAACACAAATCCAGCAAAAAAATGTCATACAATGAATTAAAATGACGTTTTACTCTGTGCAAGGTACATTTTTGCAGTTATTCAGTAGTATCATTAGTCAAGTCTTAAAGGTTGTTGCACTAAAGTTTAAAATTTTTTATTGGTAGGCCGATTTGAAAAATTGATCAAGACTTCAGTTGTTGCATTTGAAAAGAAGCTCGACATTAAAGATTTGGCTTCTGTATAATGCCTGAAGATGTAATTCCGGGATATATGAGTTATTGGTTTAAACTATCTATAACCGTATTTGTATTCTCACAGAAATTGTTTAACAGTTGGCTGAAATTTTCCAGCCATTTCTATCTGCTTTTATGGTTGTTGTTTGGTCTATATGTATTTGCTCAAATTGTCTGGTATTTCTTTCATCACGCCTATTTTGATTTCTAATAATCGAAATTTTGATATTACAATTTGCTCGGAGAAATTCAATTGAAGAAGTAGATCTTGTAGCTATTTAAACACGGATAGAGGAAGCAGATTGATTTTTCTGACCGTTTTGTGCAGCTGATTTCCAGTTTTGTAGGACCTAATGCGTAGTGTTTTTGGTTATTTTCAATTTCTTTTCTGATTAGTGAGCGAACCAAGCTTGAATTGTATATTTAACTATTGCGAGCACATATCTCGCGTACTGCACTTAGTTTCGTAGACGCCGATGTTTTTAGTTTTAAGAGTTAGACTGATTTCAGTGCCTTATAGCACATTTTTTCCGTTTTTTGTTTTGTTTTGAATTCGGTGCCATTGAAAAGCGAAGATGTCTCTGCACGCTGAGGTACTTTTTTTTTTATTTTTCTGTTGTTCAGGTTTATCTTGGTTTTGTCTCGACGTTTGATTGATAAGTATAGCACTGACTTTTGTTTATTTTTTTATTGGATAAACACAAATGCCTTGTAAACACGGATTGTTTAAACAATGTTTTTGGTAAAGAGTTGAAAGTTTTGAGCATAAACGAAAGCTTCACATTTAGATAATTGCTCAGCTGAATCATTAAGAAAAATGTTGAACATATGTGGGTCCAGTAGAGATTCTTCAGGAGCCCCATTTGTTGTCTGTTCTTGTTGTTGTTTAAAACCTGTTTAGTTTTTCGTATTTACTTAGGTAGCTGACAAAAACTTCAATAAATTAACAACATTACCTAGCATTGCATCTTTCTGTAGTAAAAGGTCTTGTTGGACGGTATCGGCGGGTATTTCTATATTCGGGTACAGTAACAAGAGCCTTTCTTTGGTACAATCAAGTTTGTTGTCAAGATGTTTTAGTAACAGCCGCATCTGCGTTAATATTGATGTCTGAGGTCAAAAGCAATGCAGAGTAACATAAAGCGTCGCTTTCACTATGTCATGCATTGCATCAATAATACAATTTTAGAGATTTTATAATTCTATACACAATAAACATATAGGTATTTACTTTTTTGTCTCTGCTGGGTTTTCATGTTTGAAGATGGGGATCACTTCATTTATATCAAAAACAAGGGCGAAAAATAAAAATTTTGATAGGACAGACAAGTTTTTGACCACAAAATTACTTATATTTTCTGGACCACAAGCTTGAAGTTTTGATTAAACTTCTATGGTTGCTAATTTCAAGTTTTGATTAAACCTCTATGGTTTTTGATACGCTTATGTTCACATTCTTTTAATTGCTTTTCACAAATTGTCGATTTTTATCAATTTGATTACTTTCCAAGAGAACGCTAGTAAAGAAGTCACCGAAGAACACTTTTTTTGAGCATGGTCATTTAATGGTTTTTGTTTTATTTCCTCGTCTTGTGAATTTTTTTTGTTTTTTGAATAATTGCAAGAAAAATTTTGACAAAAGTATTCCCTTTCAATTCTTTTTCAAACTCAGCTTGATCTTCGGCAATATTTATTTTGATCTTCGGCTGATTAGTTTTAGCGAAGATCAAACTCAGCTTGATCTTCGGCTGATTAGTTTTTTTTTCGATTCTAGCAGTTTGAGGTGAGTGATTTAATTTTTTTGACTTGAGTCTTTCAAAACCTGTGTTTTAGTGGGTAAAGTTTCCCATTGAAGGTGAAGTTTTTCAGGCCAAGGCGGTAGAGTATCCTATGTTTAATTCCCCTTAGGACGTTTTTTGACCAAAATTTTTCAAGCCATTTGTTCTATTGCTTAATAAGTTTATTCATTTTTCTGTATTAGAATTAAACGGACTTACAACGATACTGTTTTTAGTGAGCTCCAAACTACCTCAGTGAAGGCATATTTTTGTCGTTTACCTCCAAGTTTTTTTTCACAAGTCAATTGTAGAGCTGATTTGCAAGCTTAATGATCGGTGTTTAGTAATCTGTAATTTCTACAGATTTGGGGTTGACTACATCTTAGAGACTAGAAAAAACAGAAAAACAACAAATTCGTTTTTATCTGTTTGCGGTTGCCTACATCTTTGGGATTGACTACATCTTTGAACGGTTGACTCCATCTTTGGGATTAGTAATACAGAAAAACAACATGTTGATTTTTATCTGTTTGCTTGAAGATTCTGTTGAAATGGTGTTGGCACGAAATTTCAAGTTCTTAGTTTTTGCACTCGTCATTAGAACTAAGAACTTCCCATGGTGTTTTCTAAAACTTAATGTTTCTTCTGATGAATATCCAGTGGCAGTTTTGCAAGTGGCAGTTATCCGTTCTAACTTATTGATTTAATTCATTTGCCAGAAAAGTTTTCAATTAGGGACAACGTCTATTGAATGCGTTTCGGAGCGCCGTATAAGCAGCAAATCAGAATATAGACTTCTGTTGGCGTCACATTAAAAACAGAGTGTTCATCTTCAGTTTTTAATGTAACCCTCTCAAGAGGTAGGTTCCGTACTGCAATGAGAGTTCCGCCGTATTTAGTTTTTGCGAGTCACTTTTGCGGTCCCTTCTAAGAATCGTATAGTTAGTAGGGACAAAAACTTCTTTTGGGAAAATATTAGTTATCCACGTTGCTGTCAAACAAATGATGTCTAGAAGATTTTCATCTCTCACCCACACTGCAAAATTTTCAAATGGTTTTAGACCAATTGTGCAAGGGACATTATAGTTTAGAGTTTCAATTCTGACTTCTATAGTCGTTCGTTTGAAATTTTAGCATTTTTCTTTTTTCGAGCATCTGTCCCATTGTTTCTTTAATTTGATTACAAGAATCCGAATTTTAGTTTTTTTGTATTTGTTCAATTGTTGATCAATTCTCACAATTATTGGATAATTTCAATGTCGATATTCTTTTTCATTTGGATTTAGGTTCTTCAATTAAGTTTACTAGTCTACCGAAATTTTTCAAACTTGTAAGTGAGAGTAGAACATGTTTTTTGCTGTTTGCTCACTGTCTGTATTATAGAACGATGTACAATTGTTAGCTTCCTGATTTTTGCCAAATCGGTTTAGGTATGTAACATTGAAGGTGACTCAGATAATTTTGAATTCTCTCATATCTGTCTCTACCATAGATGGAAACTACTTCAGTAATGCTTTTGAATCGGATACCACCTTTAGAATTCTATTTTGAGGGTCTTTTTGGTTACTAGAGGACTGTTCACAGGTTTTGGTTTTTTTGGAGAAGGTTGTACAACTTTGTCTGCAACAGAATTTCTCTTTTCTTTGATTTGATTACCGATTAGTTTTGCTTCACTTCTCATTTCATTAACCTCCTGTTCTAGCTCTTTGATGGTTTTGTCAATTGTGGAGCTAATAATTGCGTCATGGATTTTTTTCTTCTTTTTTGGACAAAGCACTCGTGGCATATTACTAGAACGTACAGTATAAAACTACTAATGCCAGTAATAGATTCTTGCTATGCGCCAGTAGACTTCTTTTTAAGATGAATGCTTTCATCGCATGATACACAATGAAAAATTTGATCACCACCATGATTTTGCTTTTATGTGAAGAGTTAGCTTGGACAAAAATTTTGTTGAGACAGAAGGTTAGATCGTTTGAAATTGAAAGAGGTTAAAAATTATCAATGTTTTTTAAGATGTTGCGGCTGCTCAAGAGTTGCAGCGGAACCTAATCTTCATGGCATGGTTCTCGAGTTTTACGCCGGGCTGGTTCTTCACTCGGTTCGATTTGACTAACAATCTCGTGGAAACTCTTAATCGTTCGGTTGTATTAAAGGACTGTAACTTTAATTTGTGATTGAAGTTAAGAAAATGGTTGGTGATAATCTATGTCGAATCACTTGCTGAAGTTTGTAAGGCTTAAGCTCAAAACTAGTACTGTTGCTAACTTTTTGTTAAGAAAGCTCAACTAACTTATAACGCGGGAGAGTCTAAGATCTAGCAAAACCTAGAATAAAAGAACAAAATTGATGAAGAATCAAATTTTGTCAATCTGAGAGCCAACTGCTCCTTATAACAGTTTCCATCGAATTAAATACAATGTGGTTTCACTATTCAAAAAATTGGTTTAAAGTAAAAAATAACTCAGATATCATTTATAACATCATTGTCACTGATTTCTGATTGGTTAAGAAAGTAAAGTGACTTAAGTCAATGTTTACATAGTAAATTTCAAATTACCGCACTATTTGCTTCTGTTGACATAAGCACTGACGGTACGTACGTAGCACTAAATGCCTCAAATGTATAAGATATGACCTTTAATAAACACCTAAGGGATCATAGAGGTAACAAATTAAGAATTTTAACAATAAATGACCAAAATACCAAAAATTGCACTTTTTTCACCATAAAAGTCCTAATAGCCAGACTTGTAGGTATGATGCAATAATGTTTGTGGGGTCCATGGATAGCTTAGGGGTTACCCTAACCGTGTGCTAGAACCTTGGGTCGCTCAGGGTTTCGCTTCCCAAAATGGGGTGGGGGTGGACAAAATTTCGGTACCAAATTGTGAAATTTTTCAGTTTTGACCTTTTTTGAGTTTTGACAAAATTTCAAGTTTTAGGTTTTTAACTTTATTTCTGTTGGTCTGATGGCTCATGCTTCTAATTATTAGAGGCGCCAACATCGCCGGCCCTGTTTTTGATCTCGGAAACACCATCATAGAATACTGGCGCCAGTTTCACTACCGGTCTGTTGAATTCGCCATGTGCCATCTTGACTCTCGCTGATCGTACGACGCCATTGTCGCCTTTGAAAATTTTGTTGACTCGTCCCATCTTGTATTCACATCGGTTCACTGAATCATCTACCATCCACATAAGTTCTCTTTCTTTCAGGTTTCGTACATGTTCTTTTGACGACTTTTATCTCTGATTCCATTGTGGAAGACATTCAAGTGTCCATCTTTTCTAGATCATGTCGGCATATGCTTGAGTCGTTTTGAAGGACTTTCTCAGATCATGGTAGCACTCGCTGGATGGTATAAATGGTGCACTTGCATTTTCTCGTCCTATCAAGAAGTGATTGGGTGTCAGGGCTGTCAGATCCTCCGGGTGGTCACTTACTGCTGTCAGGGGTCTTGCGTTGAGAGTTTGCTCCACAAGAGACGTCGTTGTACTGAGTGCCTCATCAGTGAGGCTTCGGTTGTCCAAGATTGCAATCATGACCTTTGCAACTTTGAACCATTCTTTCCCAGATTCCACCAAAGTGTGGCGCTCCTGGTGGGTTGAATTTCCAAACGATCTTATTCTGAGCTAAGTCACTTCTAATCTTAGCTTTGTCCCACTCGTTCATGAAAGCTTTCAGCTCATTGGCTGTTCCAACAAAGTTTGTTAAGTTGTCACTGATGATGGTAGTTGGGTAGCCACGTCGTGCGATGAATCTTGTCACTGCAGCTAGACATGACTCGGTATCCAATGACTGTGCAAATTCGATGTGTACTGCTCTTGTTGTTAGACAAGTGAAGAGGCAGCACCATCTCTTCAAGGTACGTCGGAGGAATTTGAATTCGATGGATCCAAAGAAGTCGACTCCGGTATGGGTGAATGGGAAAACATGCTCCTCAAGTCGCTCTCGGGGCAGGTCCGCCATCAGTGGGTGGATTTGGTTTGCGTTCCAGTGTCTGCCTTTGATAAATCTTGACTTGATTTTTCATAATGAATTTCGTAGTCCAATGATCCAGTATTCTTGGTGGAGCATATTTCTCACGTATTCTGAGCCTTCGTGTAAGTTGTCACGATGAGCTCTCTCCAACAGAAGTTGTACTACTGGATGCTTCGCTGATGGATGCTTTCTGCTTGATGGATCTCTTCTGCTTTGAGGGGTCCCTTCTCCTTCGTCTTGAACCTCATGCAATATACATTGAAGTTTCTGATCTTATTGAAGCTGCTGTAGCGGTTGCAGTCAAATGTCTGCTCGACTTGTGTTTCTGTTGCCACAGTACTGATAGCGTGCTCAGCTTCAATTTCGTTCTCTTGGCACCACGGCTTTGGCCAATCATCTTCATTCTTTAGTAGCCATGCCGGCCCGTTTAACCATACAGACTCTCGGAGTCCTTCAATGGACATTCCTCGGGTTCCTTTCTGGGCAGAGTTTTCGACACCTTTGACGTGTCTCCATTGATCCATTGATGAGTTTTCCAGTATCTCTGCTGCTCTGTTCGCAACGAACACTTGTTGTTTCTTGTGCGCTGCCTGTAGCCACTGTACAACCATTGATGAATCGGTCCAATGAAAGATTTTGTCAATTTTGACATCATGCTCGTTTGGAATCTGCTTTCTGAGACGAACTCCGTAATTTGCGGCTTGGAGTTCTAACTTCGGTATCGTCATGTGTCTGATGGGTGCCACACGACATTTCCCTATTACATATGTCAGTTTTGGCGTTGCTTCATCTTGCAGATATACCACAATGCACATTGCTTCCTCTGATGAATCGGTAAAGATGTGAAGTCTCAGGTTTGGGCATCCGTTTCAAAATAAAATCGGTTTATTGACATCGTTCTTATTTCCCTCAACTCAGAGCACCAATAACTGAACAGTTTTGAGTGTTCTGCTGACAACTCTTTTTCCCATGCTTGTACCATTGCTCCCCAAATGCTTTTGAGACGAAATCGCATTCGTATGGTGAACGGTGAACATATTCCAAGCGGGACGAACACTGCTGAGACAAACGATAGGACAATTCTCTGAGGTATTTTTGCTGGAACTTCTTGCTCAGACAATGAGACTCTCTGTGTTCACATTCCAGTTGAATTCAAGTATTGAGGATGATTGAGGTTCCGCTTTCAAAGTTTTCACCACTTTCGTTGACCGGTCTGTCTCTGGGATCTCTGACTTGACTTCTTCGTCACTTGTTATCCATTTCGTCAATTTGAAGCCACCTTTGCTGAGTATGTCTCTGACTTTCCGGTAGAATTCGATCGTTTCTTGAGGTGTTCTGACTAACTTAAGGGAGTCGTCCGTGTGGAAATTTCGCTGAACCGTTTTGACGAGACTTTCGTCGTTGACTGCGTAATTTGCGCAAGTCGGTAAGCTTTTCGCCCCAAAAACGTGTCGTGTGTACTCGTATACTTCCATCTTCTGCTCTCAATGTTTTCGCCGGAGAAATTGTAGGCATCGGCTATCGTCGCTTGGGACATTAATTTGTAGAAACATCGCTTCTATGTCGGCTGATAGAGCTATTTGGTGTTCCCGGAAGCAAAAAATTTTTCCGACCAGACTCTGTAGAGGTCCAGATAAAAGTTTGTATATTAGGGCTACGCCTAATACTTTGCTGCTGCGTTGCATACTCTTCTGACTTCCTGGCTTATGCGATGGAATGACAGGATGATGTTGCAAATACCATTTTGGCCTGTTTCGGGTTTCATTGAGTTCTGTTTGATCAACTTTCCGAACGTATCCAGCGTTGACATCCGTGTCAATGGTTTTCTGATAACGCTCGTCTTGTAGGCGTTGTTCTAGGGACTTGAGCTGCCCCATTGCAGAGTAGAAACTGTTCGGCTACTTCACTTCTTCCTCTCGCCACAGAAGTCCAACTTCGTATCTTTCACCGTTGAATCGGGTCGTTTGTTCCTACGTCTTGGTTACTCGTTGTTCGTCTTTTGAATGACCTGTGACATCTCAGTTTGAGGCGTAGGACTCGATATCCCACCACTTACGCATCTGATTTGCCTATTTGTCATCTGCAATTGATGTTGCTGTGGTTGCAAGGGTTGCTGCTTGCTTCGCTGTGAGGGGTCCACTTAAGGCCCAACCAATCTTTGATTTCACTGCCCATGGTGCAGCTTTGTCTTCCGACTCTTGAACTCAAAAGGGTGATGAATGTCGTAATAATCTTGTCCATGAATCAATTGAACCTCGTTTAGATTGTAGTTCTGATTTGGCAAGTTCCTCAAATGTGGGCAGCGGTCTTTCAACTCTTGCAGCTCCACTATCTGGTCATCCAATTTCATTTTTTCGTGTACGTAGAATCGCACAGTTGTCAATGGTCGAGAATTCTTATAGGCTGAAACAGCTATCGGCTTTATTTCAGTCTTTACATCCTGCGATCCATGGATCCCTGCTACTGATAGAGATGCTTTTCGGCCTTCGAAGTGGAGTTTTGACACCACTCATCTGTCCACAAATGAGATTGAGGATCCCAAATCACACATTGCTAGCAAATTTTGGCTTAAGTTTCTGTTAGTCAGTTTGATTCTTACCACTGGGAGTCCTCCTTGTGTGATGTTGGTTGCTACTGCTGTTGCAGCATCTGAGACACTCGCTATGGTTTCTTTCCTTACAGGGTCACTATGCAAAAATCTGATGTGTCTCTTTCCGCATTTGCCTACACTGCATGTCCTGCTTTTGCAGTCCTTTGACATGTGACCGCGTTTCAAACAATTGAAACACAGGCGGAACTTCTTAACGTTCTGGTCGTTCCAGTACTTTCATTGATTTGAACTTCTCACAAGTCCAAATAGGGTGTTTTCCGTCCTTGAAGGGACATTTGGAGTTGCTAGGTTTGCTTGAGTTTTCAGCGTTTGAAGCAAAAGCACTCGTCTTCGTCTTATCGCGGCTTTGAAATTTTGTTTCTGTCAAACGACAAGTTTGTCTGTGCTAATAAATTCTCATGAATAGTTGCTTTGGAGGCAAGCCATTCTTTGAAGACGATCAAGTATCCTCTCAGTAGTCGGCGATCTTAGAGGTACTGCAGCCATTGTTCTCTCAGTTGCGGCGAAAGTTTTCTTGTTGTTGAGCTCAGCCGTCCTTCTGATTCTAATTCTGATGTGTATCCAAGTTGATTTAACGTGTTCACCACATTTGTAATCACGTTTGCAAATTTGACAATGCTTGCAGAATCATCGTGCCGCACTGGAGGATGAGTGTGTATTTTCATGAATTGTGCAGTGACTATTACATCTGATCTGCCGTACTTCTCACAGAGTACATCCCATGCATTATAGTATGATTGTGAACTGAATCCCATTCCCGATATTGCTGCTTTTGTTTAACCTGTGAGACTGGTCTTCAGGTATTGCATCTTTTCAGTATCGCTGACTGGTTTTTGATGAACAACAACATCAAAAGACCTGACCACTCTAGCCACTCTAGCAGATCTCCTGAAAACTCAGTTATATTTAGTTTGGGCAAGCCACTGGAACCACCGCTCGGTACCGGTTGGTATATAACTTGGGGAGTAGTTTTGTTCACTGTGCTCCTGTTCCTGCTCTCGGTGGATCTGTTTCGGCTGTTGTTAATGGAACTCTGACTCCTGAATCTGTTTTGGGATGCTGACGTTCCTTGCTGCTGAAACGTCGTCTTCGTCAACTGGGTTTGCGGGTCGGTTACTCTGATTTATTTACGGATTTCCTGTTTCTTGAGAATGCGTGGCTCAATCAATGGCGCTGAGAAAAGTCCTGCACTCGGTTGAAATAGAGGGGTTGTTTTCGGACAACACAGTCTGGAGATAGTGGTTGGCTAGGTCCAGAGTGCTCGACCACTGTTTTCAGCCAACTTCGCTTTATTCTTGTCTTTGTTCTTGATCGAACACTTTCTGTGTCTTCTACCACTGATCCAGATGTTCTTGAGCTTCTTTTGGTTAGCTCGATCTGGAGATGTTGTTGCTGCTCCTCTGCTTCTGCTTTCTTTAGTTCGTTGTCGAGCTCTCGCTCAAGCTGTCGCAGACGCAATTCCTGCTCTTGCTGTCGCAGACGTAGTTCTTGCTCTTGCAGCTTCATGGCATCTCAATCATTTTCGATTTGAATTTCCTGATCTCTCAGCTGTCGCTCTGATCTTTGCTTAGCTATCAGGTTTTCAAGTTCCATTCGCTCGGCCTCACGTTGTCTCGACGAGCGCGACTGTGCAACACTGAGGTTCTTTCCACTCCTGTTTGTGGCAGATCTCTGAAAAGAAATCTCAACAACTTCTCCCGTTGGGTTCGATGCGTCTGTATTGTTGATAACTACCGTCTGGTTTGCATCATTTTTCCTAATTGTTGATGCTGCTAGGGACGTTTGGTTTCCACAATATTTGTTGTGCACCGTTCCGCTGATTACACAGTATCTGTTTTTTGGAGTCGCTTGTATTTTGTGCTTTCAATTTCTTTTAGAGTTTTTTTACAATTCGTTCTCGATTGGAACAGAATCTTCCAATAATTTGTACCCTCGCAATGTATCTTTCCGGTAGTCGACGACTGCTGCCAGACAATCTTCAATGTCTCGGAGATCTGGTACTTTGTCAACTACCCATCGCAAAACTTTACTCTTTTCTTCTAACATACGATTGGTGTCATTGTCAAAGTTTTCAAAATACTTTGGTTTTAATAGTAACCTCTGCTGTTGTCGGTTGTCTTCCAAGTTGTTATACCTCTCGAAGAAACATCGATAAGCAACTTCGGCCGTCATTGTTTTTGTTGTGTCAGGTAGCCTTCTAGCTCGTTGATGTGTCTGGAGACGGACCTGAGTAGGTCAGCTTGCTCTTTCTCTAACGTATTGAGTTGACCACTCGCCTTCCAATCAGCTGTCTTCCAGTGTCTGTTGGGACTTTTGCTGGTCATCGTTGCTGGTTGTGTTTTGGTCCACCAAGTCGAATCGAAGATTCGTTGCTGTTCGTGTCACTGCGGTTGCTGTCGTCCGGGTTGGGGGACCAAATGTTCCGGCTGCTCAAGAATCTCAGCGGAACCTAATCTTCGCGGCCTGGTTATCGCCGGCCTGGTTCTTCACTCGGTTCGATTTGACTAACAATCTCGTGGAAACTATTAGTCGCTCGGTTGTATTAAAGGACTTTAACTTTTATTTGTGATTGAAGTTAAGAAAATCCTTGGAGATAATCTATGTCCAATCTCTCGCTGAAGTTTGTAAGGCTTCAACCCAAAGCTTGTGTTGTTGCTTACTTTTTGTTAAGAAAGCTCAACTAACTTATAACGCGGGAGATCTTAAGATCTAGCAAAATCTTAAAATAAAAGACCAAAATTGATGAAGAATCAAATTTTGTCAATCTGAGAGCCAACTGCTCTTTGTAACAGTTTCTATCGGTTCTAAATACAATATGGTTTCACTATTCAAACAATGGGGTTAAAGTAAATAAGAAGTTAGATATCATTTATAACATCCTTGTCACTGATTTCTGATTGGTTAATCAAGTAAAGTGATTTAAGACAAGGTTTACATAGTAAATGTCAAATTACCGCACTATTTGCTTTTGTTGACATAAGCACTGATGGTACGTACGTAGCACTAAATGCCTCAAATGTATGAGATATGACCTTTAATAGACACCTAAGGGATCATAGAATTAACAATTTAAGCATTTTAACAATAAATGACAAAATATCAAAAAATGCACTTTTGTCACCATATAAGTGCTAATAGCCGCCACACTTGTAGATACGATGCAATAATTTTCGTTGGTTCCATGGATAGCTTAGGGTTACCCTAACCGTTTGCTAGAACCTTGGGTTGCTCAGGGTTTCCATTCCCAAAATCGGTGCGGTGGACAAATTTTCGGTCCCAACTTGTAAAATTTTTCAGTTTTGACCTTTTTTGAGTTTTGACAAAATTTCAAGTTTTAGGGTTTTAATTTCATTTCTGTTGGTTTGATGGCCCATACGTGTGTTCATTAGTGGCGCCAACAAAAGACATTAGATCTTGATGTAATGAATTTAAAGCCAATTCTCAAAAATAATTTAGACTGAAACTACCCTCCGGAAAACGAGGCTCAACAATAGGGATAGATAAGACCGTGGTCCCTGACGAAAGGAACATATCGTTTTGTTTGTGCCCACAAAAAAGCAGCAGGTTTAGCCATTCTGCCTCGTGCACTAGTAAACGCTTGGGTGTTCTGTTTCTTCTGCGGAGTAATTCTTCTAGAGGACTTTCGTTCTCGGAATCATTTTACTTTTTTACTTTGTTTGACACCAAAACCATTTAAACGTACAGTGCCTCGCTCCGCTAAATGTATCCATGAAAAATCACTTCAGATAGCCCACGAAAACCCCACAAAGGGTTTAAGCGATCATCTTCCTGTTTTTGTTGTTGTTAAGGGAGAAATGTTGTTGTCAGTTCTTACGGTCCTTATATCGTGTTAATGTTGTTGTCCTGGTTAATTCTCTTGTTGTTGTTTTTGTTGATGTTTTTGATGTTGTTGATATTCTTGTTAATGTTGTTGTTGTTGTTCTTGTTTTTGTTGTTGTTGTTGATGTTGTAATCATTTTTATTCTTGCTGTTTGTTGCTGTTGATGATGTTGTTGTTGCTGTTTGTAGTTGTTAGATATTGTTTGTTCTTTGTTGTTGTTTGCTGTTGTTGTTGTTTAGTGTTGTATGCTGTTGTTTGTTATTGTTTGTGGTTGTTTATTGTTGTTTCTTGTTGTTTTTTGGCGTTGTTTGTTGTTGTTGTTGAATGTTGCTGTTTGTTGTTGTTTTTTGTTGTTTGTTGTTGCCGTCTGTTAGTGCTTGTTGCTGCTTATTGTTGTTGATTATTGCTGTTTGTTGTTGTTTGCCGATGTATGTTGTTGTTTGTTGTTTGTTTTTGTTTTTCGTTCTTTGCTGTTGTTGTTTGTTGGTGCTTGCTGTTGCTTATTGTTGCCTGCTGTTGTTTTTTGTTGCTTTGTGTTGTTGTTGTTGTCGTCTATGCTATTGTTGTTGCTGTTGTTGTTGTTGTTGTTGTTGTTGTTATATTTGTTGCGTTTGTTGTTGCTGCTGTTATTTTTTAATGTTATTATTATTATTATTGTTCTTGTTGTTGTTGTTGTTGTTGTTGCTGTTGTTGTTTGTTGTTGTTGTTGTTGTTGTTGTTGTTGTTTTTTTTATTGGTGTTGATGTTTTTGTTGTTGATGTTTTTGTTGTTGTTGTTTGTTGTTCTTATTTGTTGTTTGTTCTTTATTGTTAGTTTGTTCTTTACAGTTGTTAGTTGTTGTTTGTTGATGTTTGTTGTTGTTTGCTGTTGTTTGTTGTTATTGATTATTGGTGTTGTTTATTGTTGTTTGTTGTTGTTGATTGTTGTTGTTTGTTGTTGTTGATTGTGGCTGTTTGTTGTTGTTTGCTTATTATTGTTGTTGTTGTCGTTTGTGTTAATGTTGTTGTTGTTGCTTTTCTTGTTGATGTTGTTGTTGTTTTTGTTGTTGCTGCTGTTGTTTTTATATTGGTGTTGTTGTTATTGTTGTTGATGTTTTTGTTGTTGTTGTTTGTTGTTCTTAGTTGTTGTTTGTTCTTTATAGTTAGTTTGTTCTTTATAGTTGTTAGTTGTTGTTTGTTGATGTTTGTTGTTGTTTGCTGTTGTTTGTTGTTATTGATTATTGGTGTTGTTTATTGTTGTTTGTTGTTGTTGATTGTTGTTGTTGATTGTCGCTGTTTGTTGTTGTTTGCTGTTGTTGGATGTTGTTTGTTATTGTTTGCTGTTTTTTGGTGCTGTTTGTTGTTTGTTGTTTTTTATTGTAGTTTGTTGTTGTTTGTTGGCGTTGTTTGTTGGTAATTTTGCTGAGTTTCGTAGTTTTATGTTGTTTTTTGTTGTTTGTTGTTGCTGTTTGTTTCTGCTTGTTGTTGTTTGTTGTTGTTAATTGTTGCTATTTGTTGTTGTTTGCATTTGTAGGTTTTTCGTTTTTGTTGTCTATTTTTGTTGTTTGTTGTTGTTTTTTTGCTTATTATTGTTGTTGTTGTTGTTTGTGTTAATGTTAATGTTGTTGCTTTTCCTGTTGATGTTTTTGTTGTTTTTGTTGTTGCTGCTGTTATTGTTTTTTTATTGTTGTTGTCGTTGTTTTTGTTGTTTGTTGATGTTTGTTGTTGTTGTTGTTTGTTGTTGTTTGTTGTTGTTGTTTTTTGTTGTTGTTTATTGTTGCTGATTGTTGTTGTTTGTTGTTGTTGTTTGTTGTGGTTGTTTGTTGTTGTTTGCTGTTGTTCGATGTTGTTTGTTACTGTTTGTTGTTGTTGTTGTTGTTTGTTGGTGTCTGCTGTTGTTTATTGTTTTTTTGTTGTTTTTTGTTGCTTGATATTGTTGTTTTTGTCGTTTATGTTATTATTGGTGTTGTTTTTCTTGTTGATGTTGTTTGTTGTTGTTGTTGTTTTTGTTGTTGCTGCTGTTGTTTTTTTATTGGCGTTGTTGTTATTGTTGCTGATGTTTTTGTTGTTGTTGTTAGTTGTTCTTAGTTGTTGTTTGTTCTTTATAGTTAGTTTGTTCTTTATAATTGTTAGTTGTTGTTTGTTGATGTTTGTTGTTGTTTGCTGTTGTTTGTTGTTATTGATTATTTGTGTTGTTTATTGTTGTTTGTTGTTGTTGATTGTTGTTGTTTGTTATTGTTGATTGTGGCTGTTTGTTGTTGTTTGATGTTGTTTGTTATTGTTTGCTGTTTTTTGGTGTTGTTTTTTGTTTGTTGTTTTTTATTGTTGTTTGTTGTTGTTTGTTGGCGTTGTTTGTTGTTAATTTTGTTGAGTTTCGTAGTTTTGTGTTGTTTTTTGTTGTTTGTTGTTGCTGTTTGTTTCTCCTTGTTGTTGTTTGTTGTTGTTAAAGGTTGCTATTTGTTGTTTTTTGCCGTTGTATGTTGTGTTTTTTCGTTTTTGTTGTCTATTGTTGTTGTTTGTTGGTGCCTGCTATTGTTTATTGTTGTTTGTTGTTTTTTTGCTTATTATTGTTGTTGTTGTCGTTTGTGTTAATGTTGTTGTTGTTGCTTTTCTTGTTGATGTTGTTGTTGTTTTTGTTGTTGCTGCTGTTGTTTTTTTATTGGTGTTGTTGTTATTCTTGTTGATGTTTTTGTTGTTGTTGTTTGTTGTTCTTAGTTGTTGTTTGTTCTTTATAGTTAGTTTGTTCTTTATAGTTGTTAGTTGTTGTTTGTTGATGTTTGTTTTTGCTAGTTGTTGTTTTTTGATGTTTGTTGTTGTTGTTTGTTGTTGTTTGTTTTGTGTTCTGTTGATTATTGTTGTTGTTTGTTGCTGATGATTGTTGTTGCTTGTTGTTTGTTGTTGTTGTTGGTTGTGGTTGTTTGTTGATGTTTGTTGTTGTTGTTGTTTGTTGTTGTTTGTTGTTGTTGTTTTTTGTTGTTGTTTATTGTTGCTGATTGTTGTTGTTTGTTGTTGTTGTTTGTTGTGGTTGTTTGTTGTTGTTTGCTGTTGTTCGATGTTGTTTGTTACTGTTTGTTGTTGTTGTTGTTTGTTGGTGTCTGCTGTTGTTTATTGTTTTTTTGTTGTTTTTTGTTGCTTGATATTGTTGTTTTTGTCGTTTATGTTATTATTGGTGTTGTTTTTCTTGTTGATGTTGTTTGTTGTTGTTGTTGTTTTTGTTGTTGCTGCTGTTGTTTTTTTATTGGCGTTGTTGTTATTGTTGCTGATGTTTTTGTTGTTGTTGTTAGTTGTTCTTAGTTGTTGTTTGTTCTTTATAGTTAGTTTGTTCTTTATAGTTGTTAGTTGTTGTTTGTTGATGTTTGTTGTTGTTTGCTGTTGTTTGTTGTTATTGATTATTTGTGTTGTTTATTGTTGTTTGTTGTTGTTGATTGTTGTTGTTTGTTATTGTTGATTGTGGCTGTTTGTTGTTGTTTGATGTTGTTTGTTATTGTTTGCTGTTTTTTGGTGTTGTTTTTTGTTTGTTGTTTTTTATTGTTGTTTGTTGTTGTTTGTTGGCGTTGTTTGTTGTTAATTTTGTTGAGTTTCGTAGTTTTGTGTTGTTTTTTGTTGTTTGTTGTTGCTGTTTGTTTCTCCTTGTTGTTGTTTGTTGTTGTTAAAGGTTGCTATTTGTTGTTTTTTGCCGTTGTATGTTGTGTTTTTTCGTTTTTGTTGTCTATTGTTGTTGTTTGTTGGTGCCTGCTATTGTTTATTGTTGTTTGTTGTTTTTTTGCTTATTATTGTTGTTGTTGTCGTTTGTGTTAATGTTGTTGTTGTTGCTTTTCTTGTTGATGTTGTTGTTGTTTTTGTTGTTGCTGCTGTTGTTTTTTTATTGGTGTTGTTGTTATTCTTGTTGATGTTTTTGTTGTTGTTGTTTGTTGTTCTTAGTTGTTGTTTGTTCTTTATAGTTAGTTTGTTCTTTATAGTTGTTAGTTGTTGTTTGTTGATGTTTGTTTTTGCTAGTTGTTGTTTTTTGATGTTTGTTGTTGTTGTTTGTTGTTGTTTGTTTTGTGTTCTGTTGATTATTGTTGTTGTTTGTTGCTGATGATTGTTGTTGCTTGTTGTTTGTTGTTGTTGTTGGTTGTGGTTGTTTGTTGTTGTTTGCTGTGGTTCGATGTTGTTTGTTATTGTTCGCTGTTTTTTATTGTTATTTGTTGTTTGCAGGTGTTTTTTGTTTGATGTTGTTTTTTTGTTATTTATTGCTTTTTATATAATTTTTTTTTGTTGTTTGATGTTGTTGTGGTTGTTGTTGTTGTGGTTGTTAGGGTTTTTTGAAATCAAACCGAGGGGATTTCTCCCACTGCATTTTGGTCCCGATTCCACTATCTTCTGCAATTGGGGCGACCAAAGAATAACTTTCCTGTACCTAACACTCTCTCTTTGAAAATCAGCACCCGAATGTCCTACAAAAGTATCAAAATATGTCTTTGAGTCCCAAAGGTTGGAAAAAGTTTACTTCTTCAAGCAGACTGTTGACAATTTTGGCACTTCGTAAATAGAACTTTTCTCTGAAGTTCTATCTTTTAGCAATCTATGCAAAGCTGTATTCAACGCACGTTCTCTTGTGATTGAGGAAGAAGGGCCACTAAATATATCGATTGGTCGCTTTATTGATGATAATTTCACAACTATCATACAATCGACGAGTGTCGTTGTAGGGCAGTTTATTTCAGCGGAAGGAGTTTTTGTTACTTTTAAATTATCAAGGTCTTAATACCAGTGTTGAGGCTCGGAATCTCTGCCGAGCAGTTTCACTGATTTCGTAAATTCAAATTCTCTTTGTGAAATTGGTAACCGCCACAAGGTCCCCAGTTTGTTGCTGTGAGCAGGAAAAGTTGTCTATTTTACAGCTCCTTGGACGGATTCAACTCCTCGCTTAGTAAAAGTACATAAGCTCTCGATGATTCCAGTGATTGTTCAATCACAATTTTAACCGCCTAAGTGTCCCTGACAAGATAACTTCACTCAGAACTTTATTTCATTCATTATCGACATGTTGGTTGAAGTTATTCTTATTTAGTTTAGTCCTCAACTTGTCCAGCTTCAGTTTGTTGCCGCGGTCACGGAATGATTTGGCAGTATCGGCTCTTTTGAGGAGTCCGTTGAGCACTTTGGTTTGTTTCCAACCTTCTGAATGAGGATTTTGAAGGTTGCCATCATGCCGCCACGCAGTTTTCAGGAGTGGAATACTCTAGGTGCGGTCTGACCAGTGCACTGAAGAGGTATCCGAAAAATTGATACGTGGTTAATGAATGAAAGAAGGAAAGAAAGGAATAGTTTCTCCAAAAAAGCATAATATGGGAATATGAGTAATATAAACATTGCGAGGAATGAGACAGCCTACGAGAATTTTCACACCTTCTTTTCAGAGTATCCTTTAGTCAGAAAGAAATTTTCAGAAGTGTTCATAACATAGCTGTAACTCAGTTTTGTTTTCTTATTCGGATATGCGACGGTGAAAATGTTCACCAAACCGTAATAATCAGTGTTACCAAAAAACACAAAAATTAGACCGCAAACATGAACATTGCTATTTCGTGGTTATACACCGGTCAAGAATCATTTAAATTATGACAAGAATTTGCAAAATATTTTGCAGTCAGTTTTTTAAAAGCCCTAGGTATTTTTTCAGGTGACTTCAATTTTTTGTATAGTTTAGTACAGCAAAATTAATTACTACAACTCTACGAAACTGATTAGCCACGAATTAGAGGAACTCGTAGAAACCGTATGGTAAACTGATAAAATGTGTTTACACGTTGTAAGTTTTTACAAGTGTCAATTGATTTTATAAAATGAAAAAATTTTAAAGTTTTGTATCGCGAAATCCATATTGAAATACAGGATTGTTATTTTAATTAAAATATACTTGTAATTGTCTCATTGACATAAAAAAATGTATTATTTTTGCAACTATACTACAATGCTTGCTACAATGCTTGCGCAATTTACTACAAGCAAACTATTAGAGCTTAGCCACTCATCAATTTTAACAGATCTTGTACAACATCAATTGTTTGCGCTCCTGCAGCTGTCAAATTGGTATCGTCAGCGAAGAAAACAACATCAAGTTTTTTGCAAGTTGAAAATAAATCATTGATATAGATAGTAAAAGGATGGGGATTAATCCCTTCCATTTAATTCTTGAGGAAGATCACAATTTATTTGCTCCCAATATGAAAAGATAACAAATCAATAATCACCTTATTTTCTGCTTTGCAAATAAAATTCGAACCAAAATAAAGCGTTTCCCCTAAATCCTTTGCGCTCTAAATTTGGAAGCATAAAACTATGATCAATTGTGTCACATTTTTTTTATATCTACGAAAAAGAGCACACTGTAATTTCTTTAGTTCTATATCTAAGTTTTAGAGGACTTAACAAGAGCACCAATTGCAGTGTGATGGTTTCAAAAACAAAACTGTCTATTATCGAAAAAATTCAGTTTTTAAGTCAAGCTTGAACGCGATTGAACATTGCCTTTTCAAAAATTTTTTTTACGATAGGTAATAAAATGGGCCTGTGGTAATTTGCATCCAGATTTTGGAAGTGGGAAAATTTTTGCTCTTTCTAACCGCGCAAGATATCTATCATCTTTGAACCAAAAAATGATTGTAACAGTTACATCATCAATATTTCCTCGTGCCGACAATTTGAATTAGTTGGGCACTAAGTTTTCATCAGTGGAAGATTTTGTATCAAGAACACTCGTTATTTTGGCAATAT
Source organism: Convolutriloba macropyga (assembly GCF_964194025.1). NCBI lineage: Eukaryota > Metazoa > Xenacoelomorpha > Acoela > Convolutidae > Convolutriloba > Convolutriloba macropyga. Next base: position 15,926,690 of record NC_134469.1, on the reverse strand, counting down.
CTTTGTTTGTTGTTCGGTGTTTAAAATTTAAACCCAAATAAAAATAGGCGCCTTTTTAACTTGCAACGCTTGATTATGTTGCAACCAACGTTGGCAAAAATCTTATTGACAGCCATTGCGTTAGCTGGGACTGTTGATTGATTCAGGTATTTAGCAATATTTTCAGTTTTGGCAGTTGTAAACTAATGTGGACCTTGTCAGATTTGATTTAATCCGTTTTAGCATAGCATTATTGTCCGTGTTTTTTTCACTTCCGATAATTGTTTGTATTCTCAGGTTTTTCAGTTTGTTGTTTCAACCCTTTGCTACTGTCGAAACAACCATTTGGGCTTGTCTTATTTGAGCAAAGCTGTTTGTAACTTTCAAAGATGAGTTATTTAAGATGTCAAAAGCTAAAGATGGGTTACGTAACGGCATTTTTTATCTTTGTTCTCACTCCACTCTTTACTATGCTGCAGTAGTTGCTTTTCTTTTACTAAGACTGGCTTGTTGACGAAAGAAATTTCCCTGAAAAAACTGCTGCAATTGTGATTCTGTTATAATTGTCGGATTTAGCCAAATGGTGTAGTGACCAGAGAACTTTTAGTGCTTCAATACCTCTGTTTTGCAACGTTACAATTTTGATTAATGAATTGATCTAAGCATGACGCTGTAGTCGTGGTTAATTGCGTTGGTTCGCAAAAATCCAAAAACAACAAAAATTATTGGCGGCCAGTGCATTTTGGTAGTTACTTATTAATTGATTTTTTTGAACTAAGATCAATATTTAAATCACCGCAAAAATAGATGGATAACCAATTTCGACTCCATGGCCCTAGGAAACCAATGAGAAAACTTAAAAACTTTTTTGGGCACTCGTGGCTTGTTATATAAGATGGTAAAGAAAAAATATGAGCCATAGGAAATCGGTTCGACAACAATTGCTTCATCAAAAACATTTTCTTTTGCTTCATCAAGAACGTTTTCTGATCGCAACGACAACTGATCGGATTTCAATCTTAACACTACCTTCTTTAATCGTTCTGTTTAAGGTTGCCTTCTGAGTATCCCCGCTGCAATTATACTGAATTATCATCGCTTTTGCTTAACCAAATTGTGCTGAGACATAAAATATAAGGAAGTTCTTCAACCGCAAGTACTAAAGTTTCGAATTCACCAGAATGGTTAATTAAGGATCTAACAATCAGATGAAAAGCATGAAAAACTGACGCCTCTGTGAAAATCACTTTCAAGATCGCACCACGTCAATAAAGTTTCAAACGCTAACTAGAAGAGAAACTCACAAAGGGTTAAAAAACAGTGCCTTAGTCAACACGTATTGAGGTTCTCCTTCTGTGCTTTATGTTTGTTCTCAATCTCTGCCAGGTTCTTGCTTATGTCGCAACCAACATTGCAAAATTTTTATTGAATGTCATTGCGTTATCTTGCCTTGTTGGCTGAGTAATGTCATTTGCAACTCTTTCCAGTATTGGCAATTGTGAATTATTAAAAATATTGCCATTTGACTAATTTAACAATTCTTAGCGCTGCTTTTTGATACGAGTACATGATCCGAAGTTATTAGGATAACTTTTTTGGCTTTTCAATATTCTGATTAGAAACGTTTTTCAAAGGCCTAAATCTTTTTAGCATAGCAAGGTTGTCCGTTATCTTTTTCTGCTTCCGATGTTGCATGTTTCTTTTTTTCCTTAATTTGTTGTTCCATCATCTTGATATTGACGAAATCACTTGCGTTTGTCTTGTAGGAGCACGAGTCAATACTTCTTTACCGAGACTGAATTGACGAATGTGTTCCTGGAAAAAGATTACTGCCTTTTGACTCTGTAACAATTGTTCAATTTAACCCAATGGGGTAGTGCCTAGAGAGGCTTTGATGCTGCAATACCTCTATTTTGCTGGGTGAAATTTTATGATAATTGAAATGATCTAAGCATGATGCTGTAGTCGGGGTTACTCGCGTTGGTACGCAAACCCACGTAACGACGTTAACGGCGACCAGTTCACTTTGATAGATTTCTACTAATATTAAAACCACCGCAGACTATGAGGGTAATATATTTTTCTTCCATGACCCTAGGAAAGCCATAACTTTATAGAACTCCATGAAGAACACTTAAAATTTTTTTCCAGCCGCTCGTGGCTGGTTATATATGAGGATAATCAAAAACTTTGAGCCATAGGCAATCGGTTTGGCAACAATCGCTTCATCAAAAATTTTTTTTGCTTCATCAAGATAGTTTTTCGATCACATTGAAAACCGATCAGATTTGAATCTTAACACCACCTCTTTTAGTTTTTCTGTTTAGGGTTGCATTCTGAGTATCCCCGGTGCAAGCATACTGTCTTTATAACCACTTTTGCCTAACCAAGTTTTGCTGAAACATAAAACATGGGGATGCTGTTCAAGGTTTAGTACTAAAGTTTCTAATTCAGCAGAATTTTTTCCTAAGGATCTAACAAACAGATGAAAAATATTAATACAATTTTCTGATTTTTTATCAATTTTATATACTTCACTATTGAATCAGTGGTGTCTGAGCCGTTAGCTCAGACACCACTGATTCTACAATATTTCTCGATGGCAGCCGTTGTGCAATTGACATATCTTTTTCATCCAGTTTCAACCCCATTTCGTTAGCTAAACTTAAAACAGAGGTTGTTGTTTGTTGTAAAGACTCTTTCTGACCCCATTAATTGCTTTCTGGATTTAACATTTTTACGCTATCACTTCTGTAAAAAGTTGAAGGAGGTTGTGTCTCAAAAGGCGTCAATAATCGGCTTTTTGATTGTCAAATTTAACATAAGACTCCGTATCTGTCTTTAGTTTCTCTATTTTCTCGAATACTCTTTCGCTTGTTGCTCTTCTTAGATCAGACCACTGTAGGCTAGTAATAATGATGGACCCAAGGCTGTCACTGCTTTTTTTATAAATATAGGATGACAACATAACAGAGGGCTGTAACTTTGAAAAAAATTTCCGATTTATTGAGGTTTTTACACACCTCGCCATTGAAAATTGTAAATTCTCCATCAACTCAGACACCATTGGTTTCACTCTGAAACGACGTAGTGGCACAGCTGGCTTCAAGAATGTAAAATGAGTTTAGTTGAGCTTGCTTATGTTTTTCAAATATCTTGAAGTTTTTAGTCAAATTCGACTCCGCCTTGGAAGAAATTGTTGAGCTTATAAGACAAGCCAACAAACATCCAATCATAAAAAGTTGCACATTCTGTTGTCCGAGCTGATTCGCACATCACGTTTTGTCATTTGTCAGAAATGCATACGTGCTTTAGTATTGTCTCCAAAAATTAAAAATTTGGGCTATTATTTGTTTTTTTTTTCTGTTTTGTAATAGTTCAGTTTTTTCTATTCTCCGTGTATGCTTGAAAATGACAGGTTCAGATGTTGCACTGTTTCTTGATGGCAGCCAATGAGCATTTGCATTATTTTTCGTAGCCAACTTTTAAAACAGCCTAATTTTACAACAGCAGTTCTTGTTTTTTGGTAAGACTCTCTCTGACTCTTTTATTGCATTCAAAGTTTATTGTTTTTACCTTATCTTTTCTGTTATAATTTTCAAGCAGTTCTGCTTCACAAAGTGCCATTAATTCAAATTTTTTGGTTCTCAAACTCAGCATGAGACTTTAAAATTTCCTTTAGTTTCTCTAATTTCTCGGTTACCATTGCAACTATTGCTGTTCTTATTTCTCACCGCAGGCAACTAATAACAGATGGAATCATGGCAGTCATTGCGTTTCGTACTCCTGCCACAATAGCTTCTTCTCAACCTAATTCATTGATCGTATTTTATGCAAAACTCAAATCAATACATGCACACTTGTCGTTCAATTTACCAACCGAACTTTGGCCCTGCTATTACAAAGCTGAAACACTTCTTGGTTTATGTCATTTCCAGTCATAATCGTATCCAAGCCATTCTGGATTTCTGTTTCATCGCTGCTTGTTTCCGCAAATTTAATCTGATGTTCAACGGAAATTTAACCCAACCATATTAGTATAGGGCGACAGCAAATCAAAGGGCTTTAAAATTGAATAATGTTGAACTTGGGATAAGGATATAACTGAAAAATGTTAAACAGTTTGTTTCTCTGATAAAAACGAATTCTCTGCGAGATTCACTATCAAGATCGCATCAAGGCACTAAAGGCTACGTAAAAGAGAAACGTATTTATTTCGCGTCAATATGTTTTAATTTGTTATTCTTCTTTATATTTTCCATCTTTCTTTTCCTTGGCTTCGATCTTTTCTTGATCGTTAACGTCTTCAAATCTTTCCTGTTTTTTATGATAAGAGTTACCAAAATGAGTTCAATACTGTTGTTCTTCATGAGGTCGTTCTGATATCGAACTGCTATCTTTTTCCAATTAGAAAGCAAATGTTTTTGAATCGAAATTACTAAGCACACTCTTAATTTGCACAGTCTTTCAAAAAGACCAAGAGTTCCAATTTTCTTGTCATAAAAAATTGCTGTGAGTGAATTTGCGAGGTGTACGTTGATACTTTGCAGCGTATTATTGTTGCTACGTTGACTAGTAATTGAGTTGTTCAGTATTTCGAGCCATATAATTAAATCATGTTTCTGTTGAAACCCGACACATTATTTGGAAAGTTTTTGTCATGTACCATTCGGGTAGAAATTGAGGTCTGCTCTTGCAAAATTTGTTTGACTTGTCTATTGCTTGAATGGAAAAAGCGAGATGCAAACGCTTTATGCAAACAGCTGGCTCCAACAAAAAATAGCAAATTTTTTAGCCAGATACAATAAAAATTCCTTCTTATCGTTCGCTGATAACATAAGCTAAATCAATTTTCCGCTCGAAACTCAAACCTCCTATAATGGGGCTAACCAATCAAAAATCCGACCTCGTTCACTTCACAATGCAATAGTTCAACCGAGAGCTGATAAACAATTGAATAGCATCGCGGGCGCAATTGGAGGCTATCTAACAAGTTTATCACAACAATTATGCTGGTTGGTTTCGTGATTGCATTATCCTTATGAAAACTGACTTAAATTGTCATTTTTTCATTATACACCTAGTTGTCTCTTATATATACAGAGTTTAAGTATAACAATGATGTAAAAGAAGTTATACACCCAATATGAAGAGTTTGAGTTTAAAAGAAAAGTTGGGGGAAAGTAGTTCTTGTTAAGACTGAGTATTATATCGAACTGTGATAAAAAAAATTCCGCTGCCTCAGGTGCATTTAGCCATTTCAAGTACCATGGAGGACTTTTGCGGGCTGAACTTGATGTATCCAAATGATAATGGCTCGATTCCTTGGCTAGCCCCGTTGAGATTGTATGAAGGGCGTGTGAGCAATTCTTCGGTTAAGTATGATAATTAAATCAATAGAAAAAAACGAATTAGAAAAGATGCAAAGTTCAATGAGCGTGGATTGGGATCTCATCCAATGTTGTTGTTGTTGTGGTGCTGCTTGTTGTTGTGGTAAAAGTTCACTGCACTAAGTTGACTTCTCTAGTTGATGGTTTCTCGTTTCAACACTTCTTTCTACCACTTCTCAAACTACCGTCAATAAAACTTGGAGAGCGACAACCTGATTCGAAAAGTTTCAAACCGAAGCGCTGAGTTTTGATGTTGCCAGAGCGGACCGAGCCAAGTCTCATGTACATGCTAAATGCTACATTAATTCAGCTTTTCATTCAAATATATTAACATTCACTTTGATACAATTAAAGCTGGGACAATGAGTGGGACTAAAAATGTCTGGATTTTTTCTAATACTCCTGCTTCTCTGCTCAAATCAGACTGAAGTTTAAAAAAGAATAGTATGAAAAGGGGGAGAAAGGAAAAACAAGCTTTTTTGCATTGGAAAACATTAATATAAAAGTAACAAAGTAAGGAATTTGTTAAATAAAAATGCTACGCTGACCTTAACCATAGAATAATATATCGTCACGTGTAAAAATTGCGATTGCTGGAACGATAGGCAAAATAAAAAGAAATTGAATAAACTGAGATTCGACATGCAGTTGGCCAGGTATTTTATTTCATGTTTGCATTTTAACCTTTGCACCATTTTGTCTGCACTCTAACTTAAAAGATATGTTGATAAATCTGCTAATATTAGTAAGATTGATAATGATATTAGACCAAAAAACCTAACTCATAAAACAACAGGAACTAAACCAAAGTGACTGTTTTCGTTTTTTGGATCTGACTGAGTTTTTATTAAATCAGTTGAGTGTCGAGGAAACCAGCAGTTTAATAAAAAAAAAAATGGAAATGCAAGGAAGCAACTGCTTGTCAGTTGTTTCGCATAAAGATAATGATGACAAATGTAATTTTTTAGCCCCGAATTGACTGGGCGAGCGGTTGGCTGAACAGAAAAAAATCAACAGAATGAGATGGACAGAGAATGACAGAGAATGAGTTGTAACTGACCCCAAAAAATTGGCCAAATACTCGCAATAAAATGTCCAATTTTTTTGGCTTGCCATATTATATTCGATTGTTCTGCTTTTGATATTGTAATTTCTGTAGTAAAGCAGAAAAAAATATATAAGTTAATTGAGCTGCGGTCGAAAAAATAATGTTTTTTTTACTCATTAATTTCTCCACGCTATGATGACCACAGCGCCATTTTCCTCCTATTCAACAGGTTAAAAACCGTTGGTATTCTTTTGAATAGAAAAAAAGCTTCAGGAAAATAAATATAAATTCGCTGGAGTTGGACTCTAACCGTAGTGTTGCGTTCTTTTTTCAACCAATTTTGTGCTCTTCACAGTTGTGCAATTCGATAACAACATATAATCATCGGATTGCCAGAGTTTTTTTGCACTGTTTGTTTCTCCCATTTTTCAGTTTGTTGTTGTACATGGATTTCCGCCTGTTTCCTTCATTTTTTTACTTTCTCAGTTTTGGCTTTTCTGCTGCCGTTGAGTCCACTTCTGTAGTTTGAAGGAGTTTGATCTTTGATATTGAGCTTCCCTCTTTGAAATGATATTGATCCTCACTGAATACACAGAATTGAATCTTCAGCCGAGGTTGTTGGCCTAATGATTAATGTTGGGAAGACAAAGAATATGGGTGTTAAATGTGAAAAATCCGGAGCCAGTGTACCCATTGCTCAGAAAAACGTGGAAGTTCTGACAGGAAACCACAAAGGCTGTTTTGGGACTCTCATTGAGGCCGAAAACCAATCCCGACTACTCATTGGAAGGGAAGTGCTGGTGGGCAAGAAGAAGAATGCGGGCTGGTTCGAGACACTAGCTGGTGAGAAACTGAGATTGAATAGTTCAGTGGAGGTTGAGCTTGTGACAGTTAGCAGCAACTAGAAGTCAGTGGTAGCTGATCTAGTGTTTACGGCGAGTAACAGATCATCTGCGGTCTCTGATGACGAGAGTTGTGTTTTTTCAGGTTGCAAACATCGTTTCAACACTGCAAGAGGCTGCAAAGTGCATGAAGCCAGTTTCTGCAAGTCTAAGAATTCGAAGAGTGCCAAAGACATCGCGTCAAAGTTTGTTGGGCTAGAGAAAAGCCTCACTTGTCAGAAGTGCACTAAGAAATTTGCGACTGTAAAAGGCCGACAACTTCACGAGTCACGATACTGCGGCAGAGAAGAGGCTGGAAGATCCGACATTTTCTCCTGCAATGTCCACAATCGAGATGGAGTGGAGTTCGAAAATGTAGAAGCTTTCAAGTATCTCGGTTCTTTCGTGAGCTTGCAACATGGTGACCTAAAGGAAATCAGTGTCAAGCTGGCTGACGGGAGACAGCGTTTTGCGAGCTTTCAGAAGCTTTGGAAGAGCAAAGCTTAGTATTACCCTCAAATGCAATTTATACAGAGCTCTCGTGTTATCAGTGGTCTTATATAGCTCTGAAACGTGGACCATGAATAAATCAACGCAACGGAAACTTGAGAGCTTTCACACCAGTTGTCTGCGAAGGATACTCTGTTTTTCTTATATGGAGAGGGTGACAAATGAAGAAGTACTAGCTAGATCACTTATGTCGACGCTTTCTGCAATGATCATGATTAAACGGTTGAAATGGTTTGGCCGTGTCCTGAGGATGAATGACGATTGTCCAATGCTTTGAGCTTTCATCTGGGAGCCGACAGAAAAATATAGTTATGCTGAACGAGCTCCAGGGGGTCAACGCAAGATGTGGCTTGATCAACTTGAAGAAGATTGCTCAAGGAGCAACATGAGCTACATCACCTTACGACAGAAAGCGAAAAAAGAGAATAAATCCCGCTTCAACAGTTTTGTCGAACAGCATTTCCTGGATTAAATAAACGCAAATAAGCTCAAACTTACATGCATTTTATTAATTTGTTTGTACTTATTGTCATTGTTCCTTTATTTCTTTATGGAATTTAAGTGTTCAAACAGTGGTAGTAGTAGTAGTAGTAGTAGTAGTAGTAGTAGTAGTAGTAGTAGTAGTAGTAGTAGTAGTAGTAGTAGTAGTAGTAGTAGTAGTAGTAGTAGTAGCAGTAGTAGTAGTAGTATTAGTAGTAGTAGTAGTAGTAGTAGTAGTAGTAGTAGTAGTAGTAGTAGTAGTAGTAGTAGTAGTAGTAGTAGTAGTAATAGTAGTAGTAGTAGTAGTAGTAGTAGTAGTAGAAGTAGTAGTCGCAGTAGTAGTAGTAATTTCCAAGTGCATTTGTTTATTTCTGAGTACTTGCTCTTGAATTATTTCCAGTACTTTGAGATCATACGTTTCAATATACAAACTCAGTGGGGGAATCTGAAAATGGACTTATTGCACTTTGTAGATTTTTGAACCCACTAAAATCCATTTTATTGCTGTGTAATCCTGGTCTTGCATATTTGTTCTGCTTGGCATCCAGACATGGAAGCAAAACATTGCTATTGGTACAATGTGGCTTTTATACGCAATTATTTTGGTTTTCAAATGACAATCTTTTGATAAGTTTCGCTTCATTTGGAACATTGCAACTAGAGCTTTTTGTTTACGAAAGTGACATTTTCTGTTCAATCTAAGCCTTTGGTAAACAAGAAGTCCTCAGTCAAGCTGCACATCAATTTCAAAGGTACGTTTTTTACGCTGGTCGACACCGAGACCTTTGTGAGTGTTACTCGTGTGTTTAAAAAAAGTTAACCGAAACTCGGGTTTTAAGGTCAAGGTTTTGTTTTAAAATTGAACTCATTACTTGATTTATGGTTGAAACCAGTTTGGCATGAGTAATGAAAACAAGACAGACATTTGATTAGACAACGAGGAATTGATTAACTAAAACGAGGTTAAATTCATTTAAAGGAGGATTACAAGGAACCCTAAGACTAACATCAGAGCTACGCACACAATTTAACCTTCATCTATTTAAAACAACATTTCTACTTCATTAATCTACTTAAAAATTTGAATTCTAACTTTTTATTTTAATCAGCTGCCACGCTCAATTCACTAAAGATACAAATTATTGCGCACGGGCGATTGCTATAGTCGTGACAGAGATTAAAAGTAAATAGAAAACCATCACCCAATCATTTTGAGCGTTGTATTGATTTCCAAAAGAAATGCATTTTTTTTTGAAAACCGACTATTAACTCGATAGTCTGACGTCTTGACATCACGACTCGAAAGAAGAATTGTGAACAAATGTCGGGATTTGACTAGAAAAACTGCCATCTACCAACTTTCAGATGAATATTCCCTAAAATTTTGAATAGTATAAAACGGGTCGTACATATTTTTACGATTAAAAAATAGCGTTCCAATTCATCGGTATTGGAATTCGACATAATTGACATTAAGTATACGAGTCAACCACGAGTTGTTTGAATTTCTTCAAGAATGAAACACAGTGTCAATAAAATTTAAGAGCTGATGAGTTCGAGTGTCAAAAAAGTATTTCAGTTTCTGAACGGATTTAGTGAAATAGTATGAATAACAGCAGCCTTTAAAAAAAGCTGATGGCTCGGAACTCCGCAAACATGCTGTTCAACACCTTGAGCTCTTGAGATCTTGTCACAATTTCAGTAATAGCAAAAAAAGAAACATTAAACGGCGCTGAGACAGAAATTATTGAACTGGTCGTTATTTTGCCTTAAGGCTAAAAATTTTGGCTGTTTATTTCTATCGGACATTTTCGGAGGACAAAAGGAATAGCTTTGATGAGACCATTAAAGCTTTCAGAAATTATAAAGAGAAACCTTTAGTTTAGTAGGGGAAACTAGCTAGGAGTTTCCAGCAGCGGGGTGAAAAGTAAACAGATTTTCTCCGTGATTTGCAAACTTTAGCCTGGAAAGTGTAACCCCAAGAGTCTAATGAGAGGGCAATGAAAATACTCAGATGCGACTCGACCTCAGAAAAAACTTGCGCGACGCGGTCATGACTTTAGGCAAAGCTTCAGAGGAGCACTATATATTGATGCACTGACGAGAATTGAGGAAGAGGACAATGAGCCAGAGATTTTGGCCATCCAGTCAAAGGAAGATTTTCAAATAGTTAACTCAATTATTGATTTAGTGCTGACCTTGCTGACTAATCAATCTACCAGCCGAGATAATCAAAAATTTTCATCGCAGGGAGCCAGGCCAAAAAAATTTCTGCCTGGAAGTGAGCAAAGTTCAAGAGAAAGTGGCGATAGAAATAGAATTTTCATAGCTATACCAGAAGCAGCGCTGATAATAGTTGGAATGTTTATGACAGTTGAGCTCAATCGCCAACAGCAGGAGGTGACCACAGAAGCCGAGGTTGGTCTCACGAGAATCGTACCGAGCAGTCAAAAACCGCGGTGAATTCAAAAAAGAAAAAGGTTGTCGTTGCGGTCAGCGAAATCATTCAGCTAAGGAATGCAAGAATTGTTTTTAATGAGGGAGTCCAAATCATTTCAAACGAATTTGTCCGTTTCTAAACACGAACTAGCTGAAGATGGCAGGGCTTTATTTTCAGCGGGCTACGTAAAAACTTTGCATGGCAGAAACAACCCATTAAAAGCATTGTTTGCAAAAACAATGATAAAAGACAAACTGATAATGGCCTTAATTGGTAATGGAAGTAGTTTTGACCTTTCAATCGACACATTCTACCACCAACTGGGAGAACCGGAACAGATCAGACTGTGAAAAGAGAACCTTAATATCTGCCAACAATGCAAAATGCCTGTAAGTGGGTCATCGGCTATTCAAGTCCAACTTCAAAAGATTACATCTGAAATAACAGTTTTTAGTGACCAGAATTGTGATAATTTTGAGGTTTTGGTTGAAGTTTTGGTTCTATTGTAAACACAAGATAAAACAATATTTTTCGCGGAAAAACTGGGGAACAAATTACTAATGTTCCCATCAAAAGGAAGTAACAAAAATCTGTTTTTAAATGCTGCAGAGGATCATGATTTACCTCGTCGCTGCAAAGGTTTCATTAAATGCAATTTTGTTGATGAAGGTAACAAAACACAAAAAAACTGAAAATATAGTCGAACCCATAAACGAGTTTGAAGACAAATCTCATTTATTAAGAGCGAGATCGCTAAAAAACTTGGTTGACGATATCATATGGGTTCGAATTCTGAACCCTACACTAGAACATCAGTATTGTACTGTAAGTGGGAAATTAGTAAGTGTTAAAAGATTAGTTTTAAAGAACCAGACGTTGAAGTTTTAGAGAAAAAGCAATTTGTTTGTGTGAAAAGCAGAGAAAAACAACCGGAAACCCAAGTGTTTTTTACTCCAAGAAAAGATCAGAACGGACGACTGGTAATCTTCAAAAAACCATGGATATCTTTCTTTCAAGCGTTTTTGACATTTTCAATTTGAGATACTCAAAAAGGGTGATTTTGTAATGAAAAACCAAACCTTCCAATGTGAAATTCAGCGACTGAAAATTCAAAAAAGGGTTGAAATATCAAAAAAAATTTGAGTCCATCAGTACTTCAGAGTACTTGCTCTTGAATTATTTCCAGTACTTTGAGATCATACATTTCAATATACAAACTCAGTGACAGAATCTGAATTTGGACCAATTGCACTTTGTAGAACTTTGAACCCACTAAAGTACTTTTTATTGCTGTGTGCTGCAATTTCTCCAGGTCTTGCCTATTTGTTCTGCTAGGCATCCAGGCTTGAAAGCAAAATTTGCTACTGATACAAAGTAGCTTTTATTCGCACTTAGTTTAGTTTTCCAATGACAATCTTTTGACACGTTTCGCTTGATTTGGAAAACTGCAACTGGAGCTTTTTGCTTACGAATTTGACAATTTTTGTTCATTCTAAGACTTTGTTTAACAAGAAGTCCTAAGTCACGCTGCATATTGGTTTCAAAGGTACATTCTTTTGCTGGTCGACAGCGAGCCCTTTGTGAGTGCTACTCGTGTGTTTACAAAAAATGACAAAAATCCTCGGATTTTAAGGTCGAAGTTTTTTTGAAACTTAATTCATTACTTGATTTTTTGTTGACTCAAATTTGGCAGGTGTAAAGAAAACAAAATAGACATTTGATTAGACAAAGATCGGGCGTCGAGGAATGTCAACAAAAGTGACAAATAGTTGTTTACTTGGTTAATTTACATCGATGGTAGAACCGGTATTGGGTACTGACCAAAACAAGTATTAAATTCATTAAATGGAGGATTAAAAGCAACCCTAAGACTAACATCACAGCTAAGCTCTCAATTGAACATTCATCTATTTAAAAACAACTTTTCTACTTCTTAAATCTACTTAATAATTTGAATTCTAACTTTTTATTTTAAACAGATACCAAGCTCAATTCACTAAAGATACAAACTATTGCGCACGGGCGACTGTTATAGTGGTGACAGAGATTAAAAGTAAATAGAAAAGCATCACCTAATTATTTTGAGCGTTGTACTGATTTCCAAACGAAATGTTTTTTTTGTTTGAAAACCGACTTTTAACTCAAGAGACTGACGTCTTGACATCACGACTCGAAAGAAGAATCGTGAACAAGTGTCGGGTTTGACAAGAAAAACTGCCATCTACCAACTTTCAGAATAATGTTCCCTAAAATTTTGAATAGTATAAAACGGGTTGTATACATTTTTTCGATTAAAAAATAGCGTTTCAATTCATCGGTATTGGAATTCGACATAAATTGACAAAAAGTATACGAGTGAACCACGAGTTGTTTGAATTTCTTCAAAAATGAAACACAGTGTCAATAAAATTTAAGAACTAATGAGTCAGAGTGTCAAAAAAGTATTTCAGTTTTTGAACGGATTTAGTGAAATAGTATGAATAACAGCAGTCATTAAGAAAATGCTGATGGCTCGGCACTCCACAAAAATGCTGTTCAACATCTTGAGGTTTTGAGATCTTGTCACAATTTCAATAATATCAAAGGAGAGCAACAGTAAACAGCGCTGAAACACAAATTGATAAACTGGTCATTGTTTTGCCTTAAGGCTAAATTTGTTGGCTGTTTACTTCCATCGGACACTTTCGGAGGACACTGGGAATAGCTTTGATGAGACCATTGAAGCTTTCAGAAATTTAAAAAAAACCCTTAGTTTCACAGGGGAAGCTAGTTAGGAGTGTCCAGCAGCGGGGTGAAACTATAACAGATTTTCTGCGTGGTTTGCAACCACTTTTGCCCGGAAAGTGTAACCGCAAGAGTCTACTGAGATAAGAGAACATCTTATCTTAAGGGGCTTTTTTGAAGGCAAAGAAAAAACTCAGATGCGACTTGACCTGAAGAAGAACTTGCGCTACGCGGTCATGACTTTGGGCAAAGCTTTAGAAGGAGAACTACATATTGAAGCACTCATGGAAATTGCGGAGGAGGACAAGGATCCATAGATTTCAGCCATCCAGTCAAAAGACGATTCTCAACTAATTAACTCAATTTTTGATTTAGTGCAAACATTGCTGACTAATCAATCTAACAGCCGTGATAATCACAAATTTTCATAGCAGGGAGCGAGGCCCAAAAAATTTCTGCCTGGAAGTGAGCAAAGTTCAAGAGAAACTGGCGATAGAAATAGAATTTTCATAGCTATATCAGAGGCAGCGCTGATAATAGTTGGAATGTTTATGACAGTTGAGCTCAATCGCCAACAGCAGGAGGTGACCACAGAAGCCGAGGTTGGTCTCACGAGAATCGTGCCGAGCAGTCAAAAACCGCGGTGAATTCAAAAAAGAAAAAGGTTGTCGTTGCGGTCAGCGAAATCATTCAGCTAAGGAATGCAAGAATTGTTTTTAATGAGGGAGTCCAAATCATTTCAAACGAATTTGACCGTTTTTAAACACGAACTAGCTGAAGATGGCAGGGCTTTATTTTCAGCGGGCTACGTAAAAACTTTGCATGGCAGAAACAACCCATTTGCAAAAAAAAGATAAAAGACAAACTGATAACGGCCTTAATTTATAGCGGAAGTAGTTTTTATCTTTTAAGCGACACACTCTACCAGCAACTGGGAGAACCGGGCCAGATCAGACTGTGAAAAGAAAATATAATGGCTGCAAAATGCATGTAAAGGTATCAACAGCTTTTCAAGTCCAACTTCCAAAGCTTACATCTGAAAGAACAATTTTTGGTGACCAGAATTGAGATAACTTTGAGGTTTTGGTTGAGGTTTTGGTTTTATTGTAAACACAAGATAAAACAAAATTTTTCGCGGAAAAATTGGGGAAGAAATTACAAATGTTCCCATCCAAACTAAATAACAAAAATTTGTTTTTAAAAGCTGCAGAGGATCATGATTTAGCTCGTTGCTGCAGAGGTTTCCTTAAAGGCAATTTTGTTGATGAAGAAGGTAACAAAACACAAAAATTTGAAAATATAGTCAAACCCCTTAACGAGTTTGAAGACGAATCTCATTTATTAAGAGCGAGATCGCCAAATGACTTTGTTGAAGACGTCATGTGGGTTTGAGTTCTGAACCCTACATTAGAACATCAGTATTGTACAGTAAGTGGAAAAATCAGTAAGTGATACGAAGCCGATCCATAGTTTTAAAGAACCAGACGGTATTGTGGCAAGATGTTCAGAGAAACTGTGGCAATTTAATTTGACATCGAGCTTAGAGCAGGCAGAAATTCCCACACGCTGACTGTCTATCGCGCAAAAAACAGAAGATGATGAACAATCAGCTTTTGTTAACGCTGTTGGGATGGACGCAGAGCAGAAAAATAGAGACTATGTTAGTTGGCCGGTTGGCAGTTACACAAAATGACGAGAGTAAAACGGCAAGATTGGCAGCAAAGTGAAAAACTACTCAAAGAGGCATACTCCTTGGTAAAGAACAAAAAAGACCACAACCACAGCAATTGAAAAATGAAGCATCAAAGTTATGGAAATACTGGGTTCCGTATACAACTATATGTCACATAGAAGGGATATTGTATCGTAAACACCAGCAGAACCTATCTTTGAAACTGTGAACCAAATGCTGGTACCTTGGGCGAAAGAGTCTAAGTGCTTGTGCTGTTGCATGACTGGCCTAGTGCAGGTCTTTTTG
Organism: Convolutriloba macropyga; assembly: GCF_964194025.1. Lineage (NCBI taxonomy): Eukaryota > Metazoa > Xenacoelomorpha > Acoela > Convolutidae > Convolutriloba > Convolutriloba macropyga. The sequence goes on along the minus strand of NC_134469.1, from coordinate 15,911,260 downwards.
GAACTGAGAAAACATAACCAAAGGCTTTTGAAAATTTTATTGGTCGTGAACGGGAAGGGACATAAGGAATTGGATAGATAGCTGTGACGTGTGATTAAAAAAGGCACTCAACAAAATCCCAGACATTCATTGATAAAATGGAAACCTAGTCATCTTTTGATATCATGGGTCCACATCCCGAATCTCAGGGAAAAAAGTAAATTTTTCTTATTGGAGATCAATTCAGTAAGGGGTACGAATCCCTAGTTTTACTCAATCAAGAGGACAAAATCATGGCAAGAGCGTTTGCTGAACACTGGATAGTGACATCCCTGACATTTATACAAAAATCTATGGAAAAATTTGTCATTGAGAAAAATGTTAACGCAAGTTCAATGAGTTTGTCTGGTGAGAAAATGACAAAAATGAGGTCACTTTGCTTAAAATATGAGATAATAATTCCGCAAAATTCAAAGGATTTGGGATTTCGCGACCGAATTTATCATAAATTAATGTTAAAAAGAACGATATGCCATACGAACGTACATATGGCAGCATGAGCTTTGAGTAAAGAAAAGTCCATTGCTGATGACTTGGAACGAGATGATTTAGTCTAACCAACACATTCCGATTGGACAGCACTATCGTTACTGGTATCAAAGAAGGATAGAACCTACCGCTTGGTTGTGGACTATCCTGTTCTGAACAAACAAATAAAGAATACATAATGGTCACGAATTAATGAGGTTATTGATACTCTGGAGGGAAATATGTATTTCTAGAACATAGATCTTTTGTCAGGATGCTTTCAGATGGCACTCGATGAAGAGAGGTAAAATTTAACAGCTTTTGATATCATGGGGATCAAGTAAAATTTGCTTATCGGAGACCATTTGTGTAAGTGCTACGAAGCGGCAGCTTTCTATACCCAATCAAGAGGCCTAAACCAAGGCAAGAGCGTTTGTTGAATACTGGATAGTGAGATTCGGCTGTCCAATCAACCTACACAGTGACCAAGGGTCAAATTTATATCGAAAATATTTCGTAGTCTTTGCAGTGAACAAGGAACTTTGAGTACATCAACAACATCCTAACACCCACAAGTGAATGCGATGATTGAAAGAGCAAATTGAACAATAGAAGAATGCATCTCCAAATATATAGGCCAATATCATCATAAGCGGTCCAAATTTCTACCATTAGTGATGATAGCCATACAATCATCAATTTATAGTGTAACAAAAAACAGTCCAGCTTATGTGATGCTGATATTTGCACTGTCGCTAACTATGGACTGCATCTATTTTTTTACAATGAATCAAAAACTACCGGAAACGGATCAATTTATTAGAGAAATTAGGGATGTCGTAAAGTAAGGCCAGAAGATGTATTATGATTGCAGTAGAAATGGACCAAAATAAAAGTGGGAGAAGAAGTATTAGTTTGCAACCAAACGTTAAAAAGAGGAGGAACGAAAATTTAATTCTTTCTATAAAACACCATACACAATAGTTGAAATTATGAACGATTTGATTTTCCGGGTAGAAGATAAAAGATGAAGAAAACTATTCAAATCCATTATGACCGACTAAAAAACACGATGAAAACCATTTACGCCTCAGCCTCAAGCAAAACGAAAAACAAAGTTAAAGAGGAGAGAAATATGAATTTAGACAGCTCAGACGATGATGATATAATTGAAATAGAATCATTCACAGACAGTGAAATTATTCTATACTCAGAAAATCAAACTGAAGCTGAGAAAGCTAGCAATTCACTAAATGCTACAAAAGACAAATCTGAGAATGAAGCTAAGGAATCATAGCAAGAAATCCCTAAAAGGCAAGAGAAGGCAAACAAAGTTGTCGAGGGAGGAGGTGACACTTTTTCAAAACCTAAACAGTATGTTGGAAAGAAAGCAGCAGAAACCAAAATACAAAAATCAGTAAAAACCACAGGAATCTAATAGAAAAACAATAGTACTGAAGAAAAATTAAATAGTGATCTCAAGGCCATACAAATGGCTACAAGTTCTAGCAGCCGGTTAAAATCGGTAACTGGGAAAATAGAAAAGTACTTTACTGAGCAAGACGAAGATTATTTTAGCAGTCAGGAAACTGATGATAATTTTGTCTCAGAAATATTCAGAAAGAAATAACGGAATCGAAAAGAAGGGCGAGTTTGTCCGGAGCATCGTTTTATGCAGTATTGCTAGGTTTGTATCGGGTATTGATAGTTTTTTTTGGCTTCTCTTTTCTTTTGTATCAAATTATACGGTTTTGATTTTGACAATATTGTATAAACAAAGATCTTTTCTCTGGATCACAGTATAAATTGCGACAACAAAATTTGATTATCGAAAACAATAGAAAAAGGTAGTTTTATATATGCTGAGTTTCAGCCAGATGTTAAAGTAAAATTCTGCATTTATGAAGCGGCATACACAGTGTCTTCACTTTAAAAACGCAAGATATATGACGATGTCAATTTCGTTAGAGAAAGATTAAGACTAATAAAATCAGTATACCCTGTAATTGAGGGATCTTGTAGGAACATTTGTCAGAACAAACGTTTTGCCATACCAGGTTTTTGGAGATAGGACCTTTAAAGTCAACAGATTGGTAACGGAAAAAAATTTATGACAGGCGAGCGAAACCACTTATGTCGTGGAGCACCTTCATGAAAAAAAATTGCGCGAAGGAGCTATGTATGCTTAGCCTGTTGAGTGGATTTCGCCCGCAGGAGAAAAGCTTATTTGAAATCTGGTATTTATTTCAAAAATTTACAGTGGAACAATTTGGGAAAAAGCTGCTACAGAGAAACCAATTAAATTTTAAGGATCATCCAGGATTCTCAAAAGATGTGCTCATCAAAACCATATTTTTTGAAGAGGTCATAGTAATTTGTTTTGATTTTGAAAATCAATGTAAGAAAACATGTCAAGCGATCAAACATTTTAGTACTGAGGGCCCTGCAATAATTTTTGGTAACAACAAGACCACCTTCATCAGAGGCCGAATTTTACACGAAAAAAAGTGTAAAGATTTAGCATTAGAGGTTGTAGAGAAAAAAGCGATTAGTTTGTGTGGAAAGGGATTTTTTTAATGAAAATCCAAACGTTCCGAGGTGAAATTCGACAGCTGAAAATTCAAACAATGATTGAAATATCAAGAAAAGTTTCGATTAAAAAGGTTGACGTTGCGGTCAGCGAATTCATGCAGCTAAGGGCTGCAAGAAATGTTTTGAATGAGGGAATCAAAATCATTTCAAACGACATTGCCCGTTTTAAACACGAACTAGATGAAGATGGCAGGGCCTCATTTTCAGCGGGCTACGTAAAAACTTTGCTTGGCGGAAACAGCCCAGTGGATGTTTTGTGCGAAAAATATAATGATAAAAGACAAACTGATAATGGCCTTAATTGATAGTGGAAGCAGTTTTAACTTTTCAACCGACACACTCTACCATCAACTGGGAGAACCGGAACAGATCAGACTGTGAAAAAAGAACCATAATAGCTGCCAACAATGCAAAATGCCTGTAAGTGGGTCACCGGCTTTTCAAGTCCAACTTCAAAAGATTACATCTGAAATAACAGTTTTTGGTGACCAGAATTGGGATAACTTTGAGGTTTTGGTTGGGGTTTTGGTTTTATTGTAAACACAAGATTAAACAGAATTTGTCGCGGAAAAATTGGGGAACAAATTACAATTGTTCCCATCAAAACGAAGTAACAAAAATCTTTTTTCAAAAAACTGCAAGGTATCATGATTTACCATGAATACAAGGTTTACGAAAATTCATTAAAAGCAATTTTGTTGATGAAAAAATCAACAAAACACAAAAAACTGAAAATATAGTCGAAACCATAAACGAATTTGAAGACAAATCTCTTTTATTAAGAGCGAGATCGCTAAATGACTTGGTTGATGACGTCATGTGGGTTCGAGTTCTGAACCCTACATTAGAACATCAGTATTTTACAGTAAGTGGAAAAATCAGTAAGTGATACGAAGCCAATTCATAGTTTTAAAGAACCAGACGGTATGATGGCAAGATGGTTAGAGAAACTTGGGCAATTTAATTGTGACATCAAGCATAAAGCAGACAAAAATTTCCACACGCTGACTGTCTGTCACGCAAGAAAAAGAAGATGATGAACAAACAGCTTTTGTTAACGCTGTTGGGATGGACGCAGAGCAGAAAAATATAGACTATGTTAGTTGGCCGGTTGGCAGTTACACAAACTGCCGAGAGTAAAACGGCAAGATTGGCAGCAAAGTGAAAAACTACTCAAAGAAGCATACTCCTTGCTAAAGAACAAAAAAACCAGAACCACAGCAAATGAAAAATGAGGCATCAAGTTTAAAGAAATTGTGGGTTCCGTATACAAATCTATGTTTCATAGAAAAGATTTTGTATCGTAAACACCAGAAGAACCTAACTTTGAAATTGTATACCAAAGGCCGGTACCATGGGCGAAAGTGTCCAACGAGCTTGAGTTGTTGCTTGAATTGCCTAGCGCAGGTCACTCTGGAACAGAGAAAACATAACAAAGGGCTTTTGAAAGTTTCATTGGTCGTGCATGGTAAGTGACTCAGGGAATTGGATAGATAGCTGTGACGTGGATTAAAAAAGGCACTAAACAAAATCCCAGACATTCATTGATAAAATGGAAACCTAGTCATCTTTTGATATCATGGGTCCACATCCCGAATCTCAGGGAAAAAAGTAAATTTTTCTTATTGGAGATCAATTCAGTAAGGGGTACGAATCCCTAGTTTTACTCAATCAAGAGGACAAAACCATGGCAAGAGCGTTTGCTGTACACTGGATATTGAGATTCGGCTGTCCAATCAATCCGACAATCGCATAAGCGGAAAACATTGAAAAAAAATTCAACAATTGTGCTAGACAACACTGACATTTATACAAAAATCTATGGATGAATTTGATTTTGAGAAGCATGTTAGCGCAAGTTTAATGTGTTGGTCTGGTGATAATATGAAAAAAATGAGGTCATTTCGCAGAAAATGTGAGATAATATTTCCGAAAAATTCAAATAATTGGGGATTTCCCGACCACATTTATCATAGATTAATTTTAAAAAAAGGACGATTTGCCATACAGTCCTACATATGGAGATGTTTTTAGTTGGCACTCGATGAACAGAGGTAAAATTTAACAGCTTTTGATATCATGGGGATCAAATAAATTTTGCTTATCGGAAACCAATTCAGTAAGTGGTACGAAGCCGCAGCTTTACCCAGTCAAGAGGCCTAAACAAAGGCAAGAGCGTTTGTTGAACACTGGATAGTGAGATTCGGCTGTCCAATCAACCTACAGAGTGACCAAGGGTCAAATTTATATCGAAAATATTTCGTAGTCTTTGCAGTGAACAAGGAACTTTCAGTATATCAACATCATCCTAACACCCACAAGTGAATGCGATGATTGAAAGAGCAAATTGAACAATAGAAGAATGCATCTCCAAATATATAGGCCAATATCATCATAAGTGGACCAAATTTCTACCTTTAGCGATGATGGCCATACAATCATCAATTTACAGTGTGACAAAATACAGCCCAGCTTATGTGATGTTGGTATTTGCACTGTCGCTAACTATGGACTGCATTTATAGCACACCAGAGACCGCAAACTATGCAACACCTAAAGTTTATGTTTTTGACAATGAAACAAAAACTGCAGGAAACGGATCCTTTTATTGGAGAATATATGGAGGTCGAACAGTAAGGCCAGAAGATCTATTATGATCGCAGTAGAAATTGACCAAACTTAAAAGTGGGAGAAAAATTGTTAGTTTTCAACCCAACGTTAAAAAAAAAGAGAGGAACGAAAATTTACTTTTTTCTATAGAAGATCTTACACAATAGTTGAAGTTATAAACGATTTCAATTTCAGGGTAGAAGTTGGAAAACACGAGGAAAACCTTTCACGCCTAAGCCCCAAGCCAAACGAAAAACAAAGTTAAGGAAGGGAAAAACTTGAATTTAGACAGCTCAGACGATAGTGATATAATTGAAACAGAATCACTCACAGACAGTGAATTTATTCTAAACTCTGAAAATCAATCTGAAGCTGAGAATGCTAGAAATTCACTAAATGCTAGAAAAGACAAGTCTGAGAATGAAGCTAAGGAATCAGAGCAAGAAACCCCTAACATCAAGAGAAGGCAAACAAAGTTATCGAAGGAGGAGGTGACACTTTTTCGAAACCTAAACAGTATGCTGGAAAGAAAGCAGCAGAAACCAAAATAAAAAATCTTTAAAAACCACAGGAATCTAGACAAAAATTAAAAAGTACTGAGGAAAAATTTAATAGTGATCCCAAGACCATAAAAATGGCTACAAGTTCTCGCAGCCGATTAAAATCGGTAACTGGGAAATTAAAAAATTACTATACTGAGCAAGATGAAGATTACTTCAGCAGTCAGGAAACTGATGATGTTTTTGTCTCAGAAATTTTCAGAAAGATATAAAAGAATCAAAAAGAAAGGCGAGTTCGTCCTGAGCATCGTTTGATAGAGTATTACTATGTTTGTATCGGGCATTGATAGCCTTTTTTGCTTCTCCTTCCCCTTGTATCAAATTATTAGGTCATGATTTTGACAATATTGTAGTAACAAAGATCTTTCTCTGGATCACAGTATAAACTGCAATAGCAAAATTCGATTATCGAAAACAATAGAAAAACGTAGATTTATATATGCTGAGGTTCAGCCAGATGTTAAATTAAATTTCTGCATGCATGAAGCGGCATACGCAGTGTCTTCATTTTAAAGAAACAATGTATATGATGATGTCAATTTTGTTACAGAACGATTAAGACTATTTAAATCAGTATATCCTTTAATTGAGGGATTTTTAGGAACATTTGGCAGAACAAAAGTTTTGCCATAGAAGGTTTTGGAGATAGGACCTTTAAAGTCAACAGCTCGGTAACGGAAAAAAAATTATGACAGGCGAGCGAAACCTTATGTCGTGGAGCAGCCTCAAGAAAAAATTGGGCGCGAAGGAGCTTTGTATGCTGAGCCTGTAGAGTGGATTTTGCCCACAGGAGAAAAGCTTATTAGAAAACTGGTATTTAATGCAAAAAACTTTAATTTACATTGGAACAATTTGCGAAAAGCTGCTACAGAGAAACCAATTATTTTTTAAGGATCATCTAAGATTCTCATAAATTGTGCTTATCAAAACCACATATTTTGAAGACGGCATAATAATTTGTTTTTTTTTTGAAAATCAATGTAAGAAAACATGTCAAGCGATCAAACATTTTAGTACAGAGGACCCTGCAAAAATTTTTGGTAAAAACAAGACCACCTTCGTCAGAATCCCAATTTTACACGAAAAGAAATATAATGATTTTGCATGAGAAGTTTAAGAGGAAAAAGCAATTAGTTTGGGTGGAAAGCAGGTAAAAAAACCAGAGAACCAAGTGTTTTTTATTCCAAGAAAAGATCAGAACTCTCAACAAGTAATCTTAAAATAACCATGGATATGTCTCTTTCAAGTGTTATTGACACTTTTGTTTTGAGCTACTCAAAAGGAGGGATTTTTTGAATGAGAATCCAAACCTTCAAATGTGAAACTCAACGATTGAAAATTCAAACAATGATTGAGATATCAAAAAAAGTTTTGAATCCATCAGTAACGCTTTTCCAGAGAGGAACTCACGGTGAAAGTGCAGGATCCGTTTTCATGAAAGTGCCGTAATGGTAGCAACGATAACTGAGCTTTCTATTTGCGCAGAAGAAGTTGCTGTGTATGTAGAGAGCGAGTTTTTTTCTTATATTATATGTAAGGACCCTCATAGAAAAATATTGTATCTAATTTATGCAATCGCTGCATGCAACCCGCTGTACCCAAATGTCGTCAAATTGGAATGCGGCATTTTTCTCCACGTGAGACTTAAAACAGAATTGCTCAAACGATTCGCCCTAACAGTAAAAGAATTATCAGTCGAGAGGAATTCCAAGATTCAAAAGGAAAAAGAAGTCATGAAAATTTTACTCCCTGGAACAAGCAGTTTCAGCAGAAAATTTTTCTTGCAAATGAAATAACAACTTTTGGAATTTAAAGACCAAAAACTTTAACATTGAATAAAATCAATGAACATTGCTTTGTCGGGCTTAAGAGTCTACCTCATTTTTCAAATTGTAAAAAGTTTTCTAAAAAGATCATCAATTTAGGTTTAGTTACTAATGGGGCGTCTTGGCAAAAACTATTGGGGAATCTTGAATCCGTAACGGGAACACGTTTGCATAATAAAGTACTCAAACTACAAAATAAACGCAGAGAACAAAAGAAAACGATTGAAGAAAAAGAATCGTTATAAGAGTCGGTTTTAAAAAAAGATTTAAAAAAGTTGGTTTGAGCTCAAGACCAAAAAGAAAAAGGATACGTCTCGAGCTCAAGACCAAAAAATGTAGTTTTCAGATCAAGACCAGAAGAAATGTAAACATTCCGAGTTCAAGTCCAAAGTAAAGAAAAGGAAAGAAGTCATCTCGAGCTCAATACCAAAAAGGAAAAGTCTTGAGTTCTGGACTGACATTATCCAGAAATTTTAAAAGCAAAAAGGAGTTTTTATTCAATATAGCAGGCAACAAGATCCCGCAAATTGGTGAATTTGTGTACTACATGCAAGAATTCTGGGTTGCTAAACCGGGGAGTGTACCAAGTGGAATCTCGTCTTTCACGAACTCGGAAGGTGTCTCCGCTAGAAATTTCACTGAACCCATCAATAATCGGTGGCGAGCTCTTCAAACTGAAGTGAAAGAGCAAAACCAGTGCTCGCAGTTGGAGACAAATTGAAGAGTGCAAATTCTTTACTTCAAAAAGAACTCCTCGAGCTTCAAAAAAACTAGATAACAATTGCAATAAGGCCAGAAAAGCAACAAAGGAAGCATTGGGCAAGTGGTCCGCCAATTGTGGGGCGCTTTGAGATAACTTAAAAGCAGCAGCTGCCAGAAATGCTAAACAGGAGCAGTCCGTCGATTTATTAAAACAAAATTTGGCCAAATTAAAAGTCAATGCTTCCAACAAACAAAGAAGCGAAGCGATTGAGAAAATGGAGAAAGCTAATGAACAATTGTGTTCAGAGCTTCAGCGTCTGGAAAACTATAATTAGTTTTTGGCCAAAAGATGTCGAAAAAAAGACACGGTCATTAAGCGGCAAAAAATTCTCTTGGATGGAGACGAGAAGGCCAAAACAAAAATCACGGAGAAATATCTGTTCAAGGTTTAAAACAAAAAAATTATGAATCGGCCTGCTACGTTATATAAAATTTAGTTGGTAAAAAGTTCTGCTTCAAAAGATCAGACCAAGAAACACCACCACAAAATCAGCCTGTTGACGCACGCTGATGCTGGTGGAGACAAAAAATTCTTCAAGCCCATCAATCAGGCTCATCAGGTTCTGAAACGTTCTGAAAAATGATGCGGCGCGAGAAGCGTACAACATATTTGGACTTCACGACGCAGAGAATTTTATGAACCACGAAAGCTATTTTTTATACTTTTTTATGAAAGTACAAACCTTCTTATAGTACAACGTTCATATAAAAAGAGCTGCGAATGAATATATTGGTTGACTTTTGAGCGAGTGGTACACAAGTTTGTCGGGTGGAAAAGAACAAATTTAGACATTTGATTAGACAAAACTCGGGCTTCGAGCAAAACAAACGTAACAAGACATACCTCTGTTTATTCCTTTATTTCAAAGGGTAAATTAAGAAAAACCCCTCCTCATTACTGGCTGAATATTGGCTGGACTCGGGTCTCCCAGCACTACGTCTTCATAAAACATTTTGTATTGTTTATATCTATCAATAAAATGACATAAACATCAGCTGAGGAAGTGAACCAAAAGACAGACAGCATTCAAAAACAAACAACTAATGACGAAATTAGATGAGTCAAAGTAACAACCTCCATTTTTCAACCACAGCTCCCATCGAAGCATCAGCAATTTCGCGCCGCCTACGCGTCCTAGACCTAGGAATGCAGAGGATGGAACTCCACAGGAGAGCGAAGCTGATTTTTTCCTTTGATATGCTAAGATATCAGCGTAGGTGTCCTCTTTTTGCGCAGAGAGCTTTGATTCCAGTTGTTTTCGCGCTTTTGAAGCTGATGAAACAGCTCCATCAGTGCATGCAAAGAGATGCGGACAAAATTTTGCTTTCTCAACCTCAGGTATTCTTTGTTCTTAATTGTTATTTTAATAGATTCATGGTACTTTTAGGCTTTGCTACTGATTTCAGGGCAACTTTTTGCCAACAGGTTAACAATTTTCAGGACAAAATAGGTTGTGTTAAACCTCGATTCCCAAAGTCCGTTTGTCTTGATACCTTATCTGGCATAATCATCAGTTGTCGTTGATTTGAGAGCAAAGGTTTTCTCGCAACGGCTGAAGATGAGGTTCGATTTCGACATCATGACAGACATCACTTAACAAGTTCGCAAAGGAATCGCGATGTTGAATATTTCCCATGTGCGTCTATCCTCCTTTCTGACAGTGGAGGGCATGTGCCACAGTGAATTTTTCATTACATGCGCATAGTGATTGCATCTTTACTGGATCCCAGCCATAGCGAGGGTTACTGCCTGCAGGAAATTCGTTTTAGGTCGTTTGGTCAAATTGATATCGTTTCAATGGCATTGCGTTCAACCAGCTTGATGCTCCCTTTTCACTAGCTAAGTCAAGTGAGCGAATCTCCTACTTTCTACATGTTTAATTTACCACGATTGTAGAACCGATATTGGGTACTGACCAAAAGGAGGGTTGAATTCATTCCTTGAACACCAAACCCACCATCAGAGCTAACCACTCTATTGAATCTTCATCTATTTAAACCAACTTTTATTTGAAACTAGTACCACGCTCAATAAATTAAAAGTCTTAATATTGCGCACGGGCGGCTGCTCTACTTTGACATATAAGAGCTGTGTCTTTTTTACAATTAGTTAATTTGTTTTGCGAGCATCATGTTGATTTCTTTGCGCTTGATTGATCAAGTGTGGTTTTACTGAGGGTAATCAATTTGTTGTCGTCAGCAACACCAAAATACTATATTAATTAGGATTTCAGGCAGATCATTAATAAAAAACATCGGCAGCCCCAGGATAGACCCCTGGGGGACACCGCTAGTGTCTGAAAGATGCTGATTTACTCTAAAATTTTGACATCTACCGGTCAGATAAGAGGCTAGGAGTTTAAGTAATATTCCTTCCAGCTATAGCTGGAAACTACAAACAACAGTCTGCGTAAGTATTTGGAGACCTGTTGGCAAGGATTTTTTATCTCACTTTCTCTGCTACATAAAATTGAGATTTTGGTTTTTCTGGGGTTGCGTGCGTCACCTGTAACTCTTTCCATATCCATGCTTTAACTCGAAAATTTTTCCATGCCGACAGTGTTTTCTGTTAGAACGAATTTGATGGAATATGTTCAGTGAGGTTTTAAACATTTACTGCTATTTCTACCATATGGGATTTTGCTATTAGTTGTACAAGCTTTTTGCTCTGTGAAGGAATTTTTCTTTAGTTTCAGTGTGAATTTGTTTTTATCAGCACTCGTAGTTTGTTACACAGAGGAATATTTGAGCAAGATTGGATTGTTACAATTATCAATAGAACGTTCGGTATAAGAATTCTCAATTATACGATCATGAAAGGGTTCATGTTCATTTAGTTTTCCAAGTTGAGAAAAATGAACAAACCACTAACTTCTGGCTAAGAGCAAACGTTTTCTGGTTTCATGTTTTCCGAATCAGAAGGTACTATACACCATTGCACCCGGAATGAATGAGAATACAAAGCAGTTTAGAGGAAAGTTGTGCTGCAAAATAAAAATTTAAGTTTTTAGTTAAATAAGTTTTCTGATGAAACGAATATTGTGCACTCAAGACAAATACAATGAGTGGTTTTCGTAAAACCGAGATAATTTAAGCTCATTCATTTAAATAGATTTCTGGCCTAAATGTTGATTTTGGCTCTCTGGTGCCGATTGCCAGTTGTGCATCGCAGGCCGGGAACATAAGAGAACTCAAACTAACACAGAATTTGTCTACCAAATGGATACTTAACATCAACAGCCTACCTAAACAAAGAACTAAGAAAACAGTCCGAAAAAAAACAGACAAAACAGTGCCAGACCGCGTCCTGTTTTTTGTCCTTTGGTTCGATTTGTTGGCTGGAATATTGGCCGAACACGGCTTGTCTGGACACGGTTTGTCCGGTTAAATGTCAATTTTGTATCGTTTATACGCAAAGCAGCTGGAGGTTAAAAGTTTGTCCAACTTTAGCCGATTTTGTTTTCTCTTATGATCTGGGTTTCTGTAATTTCTGGGTTTTTCATCTATAAAATTTTTTCTATGTATTTTCCTAGTGAAGTCGAAATTTGTCCGTTTTGTTAGTTTTGTTTTTGAAGCCTCGGAAAAAGGTAAAAAGGCCAGTGCCCTGAATTCATCCATCTGCGAATGTCCATTGTCATAACCTCCTTTACCCCAGTCAGTCTTTGACTAAGTTGTTTTGGAGGCGACCTGAAGTTCATATAAATATGCAGAACCAGTTACAGATGTTGCGCGAATAGTAATATCAAAATTTCGCTCTTTGAATTTTTTGGGTCGGTAAAGAGAAATACTTAAGGGCTCGACTTGATCTATATAGGCATAATTTTGTAACCGTTTCCTGCGACATTCTCTATTATAGAACAAAAAATGTTAAAAATAGCTGGTTTAGTCGACAAGGTTTGTTAAAATTAGCTAATTTAAGCAAGAAATGAACCCCCTTTAAGTTCCTGGGAATTGTTGTTTGATGACTATTTTTGGACTGCAATAGCATGGGTTGAAAGTTTATGCAGTATGTGTGTACATTTGTCTATTGGTTGTTGTGCGTTTTATTGTTTGCTTCATCGCAGTCTAAAAAATGTTTTAGTGCCATTGAACTCTATCTATATTCTAATTGTTAAGAAGGCCTTTGCCAGCAAGCTCGCTCTGCAAAGTTTTGTATTGACTTAATTAAATAATGAAACTAGAGTTGAGTTTACAAAAGCACGTTTGCAAAGAATTGAGTAAATTGTGTGCAGCTCATTTGCAAAACTAGTCTTGCAAAGAGTGATTTGAGACGACCATTAAATAGTACAATCAAATAAAATACACTTGGTTTGAAATGAGACTTACGATCAGTTTATCAAAATGACACAGCAACTTCTATTTTCAGAAATGACTTTTAACGTCGGTCCACGCTACTCCAACATTAGGTGAGTTAAATTTACATGATTAGTTTTTATGCCATCTCAATTTTGTTTTAAAAAGAACCTCCCGTAGATTGTAACTACCTAATGTTGATAATTTAGACTCATTGTTAATTGTAACAGCTAGCTGGGCGCTCATCTTAGGCAATACAAACCATAATCCATTATTGGTAAAACGTTTTTGCGCACGGCTAATTGAAAAAAAAAGTTTTAGCGAAAGAAACAAGCCTCAGATAAGGTTGTGATAATCGAAACAATAACTTGAACGGAATAATAAATATGCATTTTGCGTTGTCGAAAGTTTTAACATGAAGTTATAGCTGAAAAAGGATATTCAGCAGAGGAGTAGCATTCAATTTCTCGGGATCTCATCTTGAAAAGTGTCTGTAACTTTGATATATTTTAGGCAAATAGGCGATGGCGCTTATGGTGTGGTCTGTTCGGCGTTAGACACGGAGTACAATCACCAGGTAGCGATCAAGAAGGTGGCCCCTTTTGAACATGCAACTTTCCTACAACGAACACTTCGCGAAATCCTCATTCTTACCAGATTCAGTCACGAGAACGTCATACGAATTTGCAATATATTTTGTCATCCCAATTTACTAGGTGAGTGGGCCCCTTTTACAAGAACGACGATTAGCCGAGAAATCTTCTTCAGTGCATTGTTAATCCTTCGTTATAATTACTAGTTTGTATTGTAACGTCTAAAAATCGTAATTTTCTCTACGCGCTGACCGTACTTTGCAGAGCGATAGCAGACCATCCTTTAAGTTTTGCCAGGGTTATCGAAGCGAAGCGATCACATTGAACCGTCAACTACGAGTAGACGTTAAAGCAATTTTGCAGGTGATCAGTCACAATCGGTTTGATGCAAAATAATGTACTCTATTTCACTTGCTTTCCTCATTTGATTATGGGACTGTTCTATTGGCGGCCTCATTAATATCAATGAATTCATTGTCTGCTAGCCCAACTAAGATTGCCTTTTCCGAATTTTGCTGGATAAAATTAGGTAACTTTGTTGAGCCATAACGGCTTTGAAGGTTAGTATTTGGATAAATTTTCAGAGGCCAAAGAGATCTACATCGTGCAGGATTTGATGGAGACAGATCTTCACAAGCTTCTCAAGCAGCAGACTTTATCGAACGAGCACATTTGCTACTTCATATATCAGACACTGCGAGGCCTGAAATACATACACTCTGCCAACGTCATTCATAGAGATCTCAAACCCTCCAATTTGCTCATTAACACCAATTGTGATCTTAAGGTTTGCTTAAATTTACGCCTAAGCTCGATCTTTCTTCTTAAATCTCTGTTTACTGAGCTAAAATGATGCAATGATGCTTAGAAACAATGCAGCCCAAAATGTTCTGGCCGTAGTCAATAACGCCTAGATAATTCAATGCTCTAGTTGAGCAGTATTTGGACAGCTACATTTTTAATACACCAAAGAATCAACCAAATTCGGCGCTGGTTTTTTGAAAATTTACCCAGTTAATAAAGGTTATGCCATGATAATTGTGCGGTGTAGATTTGTGACTTTGGACTTGCACGTGTGGCGGATCCCCGGAGGGACAATGCTGGCTTCCTCACAGAGTACGTGGCTACACGATGGTACAGGGCACCCGAGATCATGCTCAACTCCAAATGTAAGACACCGCGAATGATCAGTTTATTTATTAATAGCCGCACAGCGATAGCTGGGGCTATTATTGGCCTTCTCTTGTTTTTTTTTTCTATTTCGTCGTCATGATTTTTGTTACGACCATATGACGTCACAGCCACTTTCTTTTTGTTCATTCGTTCATGCAATTTCAACTGAATTGCATGTGTGACGTCATTTTTCGCTCTTAGTGGAGCGAGTTTTTTTGTTCATGCGCGTGATTAAATTTTTGGTCGCGCTTGACTTACCTCACTCTCAAAAATGACTTCCTCAATTTGAAATTGACTTTTATTTACTTTAATTCACAGAGATAAGGTCAAATGGGTGTGTGTCACTCTAAATGAAGGTTATTTGAGATCAGCTAATAGAGGCAGCAATAACTTATACAGATTTTTTATTCAAAATATAACAGATCAGCCTTCAATGAAAAGACGAATTTTTTTGGTCTGTCTTTTTCACTGTTTTTTTTAGACTGCCGATCTACGAATCTATTGCGGCTATTTTCTGGCAATCTGCCAGCTATGTTTTTTAATTGCTCTCAAAAGAAGGTTGTAGCAATAATGTTAGTCCTGTCGGTCTTTTTTTTGCGGCTTTTCGCATGACCGATTTTTCGCCTGACGCTTTTGACTTTTCTTCTTCAAAAATGGGATAAACAGGTAGCGCCCAGTGGGCATTAAGTGCTCTTAGAGTCTTTCAGCTGTTCCAGCTCAAACTTTTGGAGACTTATACTTATGATGTGAAGGGCGGTTCTTAGAGGTTGGAAGACCCCTCCACTGTTGACCCCCCCCCCCCCACTATTGCCCCCGCCCCCCATCAGCCCTCGGTGCAGCCCCCCCCCCCCCCGTTTCTAGCTACTGACGAACAACCGCTCGCTTAAAACATGCAAGTTTATACTATTTTGCAATTTTTTTCCAAGCTTTTTAAAAATTTTGACATTTTTTTGATTTTTATCAGCCCTAGGTGTAAAGTAACCTCGTCGTCTAGCTTTTAATAATAGTTTATTTATAGTTTCTAGTGGTAATGGAATGGTTTCAACATTTTAACATCTCGAATTTTAGCATTTTGACAAAACGTGCAATTTTTTTCTACAATTTTTTTGACATTTATTTTTCCTTATTCAGATCTCTCCAGACCCAGGGGCCAGAAACCATCCTAAGGGTTTTTTTAATAAGTTACTGAGAAATTTTGTTGGCCATGGAATAGTTTTTCAACTTCTTAATATCACAAATTTTAGCAACTTTTTGATAAAACTAGATTTTTTCAAGTTTTTAAAATATTTGTCGTTTTTAAGGTTCTTCCAGCCTCAAGATTTAAGGAACCTCCTCTAGGGTTTGAAAATAGGTTACTATATAGTTTCTCGATGTAATGGAATGTCTTGCAAGTTTGTAACAAGAATTTAAGCATTTTTTGATAATTTTCGCCTTTTTTCAATTTTTTGACATTTATAGTCAGTATTCAGGTTTTTTTGGGCCTCAAGGGTCAGGAAACCTCGGTAAGGGTTTGATAACAAGTTACTGAAAAAAAGTTTTTGGGTCATAGATTAATTTTCAACTTTTTAATATCAGAAGTTTTAGCAATTTTTTTAAATAAAACTGGCAATTTTTTAAGTTTGACGTCTTTTGTCATTTTTTTGTGTTTCTCTAGCCTCAAGAGCCAGGGAATTTCCTATAGGGTTTGATAATATGTTACTGCATAGTTTATTGATGTAATGGAATGTTTTTCAAAATTTTAATATCACAAATTTAAGCCATTTTTAAAAAAATGTTTGCATTTTTTTCCTGTTTTCGATTTTTTCTGGCACCAGGGGCCCTGGGACCTCCTCAAAGGTTTGATAATAAGCTGCCGCTTAGTTTCTAGAGTTAATGGGATGGTGATCAATTTTTTTATGACTCCAATTTTAGTAATTTTTGGATAAAATTTATAAGTCTCGGAGATGGGTTACTTGACAGAACGAAAGTTTATAAGTCTCGGAGATGGGTTACTTGACAGAACTTTCGGGAAAAAACTTTCGTACTTGACAGAACGAAAGTTTATAAGTCTCGGAGATGGGTTACTTGACAGAACTTTCGGGAAAAAATGGATTTGAACTTTTTACTGCGAAGTTTAAAACTTTTTTTATTTTTTCAATTTTTTAATATGATTTATATACTAACAAGGCTAGAAGTTGCAGAGTCCAATCCCATCATGGAAAATATTCCTATCTCTCTTCCTCTCTCTGTCAGTTAGGGTTTCTTTCCTTCTCATTCTCGTTCACGTTTTCTCTCTCTCTCACTCTATCTCTGTCTCTCTCTCTCTCTTTTGATGGTGCCGCACTTCAGCTGCTGCTATGTGGCGTAATTTCGTCATCTCTGATCCTCATTAACAATGAGTTATAGTAGAAATGTATTTATCGGAAATGACTTAGCAGGCACTTTTTGAGAAATCATTGTTAATTTCTCTCAAGAGCAATTTTTAGCAAATATTTTAATCCTGTTTGTCTCTTTTATGCAATTTTTCGCTTGGCCGGTTTTTCGTTTGACCCATCTTCGTCTTCAGAAACGGGATAAAGAGTTAGCGCCCAGTTTGCCCGTAAGTTCTGTAGAGCCGAAATGAAGACTGAAAATTTGACTGAAAATGAAGATTATGGGAAGGAAAAAAATAATGAATGGAAATCATTGAGAAGAGCATTCGAATGAATTAGTTGTAAAGGATGTACGTGGAGAAACGTGAGAGTTTTGAGAAATTGGAATGTCCTTTTTTTTCAGGTTACAACAAATCAATAGACCTCTGGTCCGTGGGCTGCATATTTGCCGAAATGTTCACAAAGCGAGCCCTATTCCCCGGCAAGAATTACCTGGAACAGCTGACCCTCATTTTAAATGTATTGGGGATGCCGCCTGAGCAGGAGCTGAGTTTCATCATGAATGACAAAGCCAGGAATTATGTCAAATCAGTCAAGGCCAGCCGAAAAGTGCCCTGGACGACCGTGTTCAACTCCGTCACACCCACCCCCAGCAGCGATGCCTTAGGTTTGCTACATTTACTTAAACTTCATTATATGTTCATTTTTATGGCTTTTTCTTCTGAATACTCGCTTGACCATTTCTTTAAGTAATGAAACGTCAACCTGGTAGAATATAACCATAAAATTGTTGTAGTTTGAGTGGATTTTATTTTTTTTTCGATAGTGGCTGTACCTGTGGCTAGAATATGCAAGTTCTTGGGCCAAAATGGTAGTTAGTTTAATCACCTAGGCTAGTAATACTGGATTTTTCAAGGGGTGGAAAATCATTTCAAGAAAAGTATGCGCAAAGTTACAGAATATTTTAGAACTGCTTGTTTGAGAGTGTTCTAGAATGATCTGTACCAGTTTGACTATGATATCAAAGATTTCTGAACATTGTGTAAAAGGCATTTTGTTTAGACCTGGTTGAGATGCTGTTGAAATTTAACCCAGACAATAGGATAGATGTAGAGCAGGCTCTGCAGCACCCTTTTGTGAGCCAGTACCACGACCCCAACGACGAGCCAGTCGCCACAGAGCCATTCTCATTCTCACACCTACAAAGTTAGTCACTTCCTACTGGCTTCTTCGTACTGCAGTACAAGATATCATTGTACTTTCAGGTATACCAGTCTCTGTGATCTTGAAAGAGTGCGCTTTTTTGACTGCTGCGTTTGCGAATCATTGTACAAGCTTTCTTATCTTAAAAGTGGACTTTGTATGCATAGCGTCTTTTTTGCCACCTTAAGGCGTGAGTTTTTTTGGGAATTTGGTCTCTATAGATTTTCCGAATGTGAAATCAATGGAAGCATCGGTATAACAAATTGAGTTTTTCGGTTAGACGTTGTCTTTTTCCTGTGTCAATTTTGTTATTTTGTTCGAAATAAGGTTCTTAACACTTTCTTTTCCGCTTCAAATTTTATTTGATGATTATTATTATTAGCAATAATTGATGATTCTTATTATTAGCAGATTTTATTGGACTTTTTGGTGTTTTAACATTTGAATTGCATTGGGCCGCGATCTATTTGAGATCTGATCGCACATTAAGGTTTTTGTAGTCAATGAGTAATCAAATTTTTAATTGCCCTTGAACGAAGTTCATAGCAATTAATGTAAACGCGTGTCTTTTTGCAAAATTTTCGCTTGACATTTTTGACTTTTCGAGTGACTTTTACGCTCTTAAATTTTTGCGTTTCGCGTGATCTAAAATTCTCTCTCTCTCAATCACAATTTCAAGTAGTTGAACTCAATTGGCGGCAATTTAATACTAAAAGTCAAATGAAAAGTGCGCCGAAACTGGTGTCATTTTCTACTTTAAATTTTAATAGTGGTATATGTTAACCTCTGTGGTTATTTGAAGCCCACTATTGCACTTCTTAGTCCCATTTAGGCTCACCCTCCCTTCCTCCCCGACTGAAGCAGGCTGCTATTGATTAGAGCTCCCACTAGTCGTTCGAGAGCAATTCTTCTGGCGTTTAGTTGGTTATGTTTGGTATTGATTTCTGTCGTGCCGAAGTAATCGAAAGAGCGAAAATAATCGAAAGAGCAAAAAGCTGAGTAATTTAACGCATGCAATGTTTATTCAACGAGTCTTTGGCTTTGAGAGAGAATATTTTTCACGTGCGGCAGTCTTTAGTTATGTTTTCAGTATTTTTGACTTCAGTTTTATTAGGAATATTTTCTTGTATCCTTGTATCCTATTGCTGAATAACTGCAACTGTTTTAATCCAGCAACGAGCAAATAATGAGATTATTCGGTACAGATTTTAAAACCTTCGCCCATTGTGCTGACTTGGGAGCAAGTTATTTTCAAAAAGATTTTGGTCAGATTTATTTGCCAAATATTCCAAATTTTTTTCAATTTCTCTTTGTTTCTTGATGGCGCTCTCTAAGGTTGCTTAGTGGCAATAGTTAGATCTCGTTTTGTTATTCACTTTGATTGCGTAGACAACACTAACTTTCGAGTTGGTGTTGTGGGTTCGGTCACGCCAAACTAGGAAAATGTGCAAAAACAAGGGTGGTTTTGAAGCGAGAATATTTTACTAATTTTTAGGTAGTGAGAAAGAGGTGTTGGAGAAGAGTTCACTTTCGCGATAGATTTCATTTCTTTATTTTTTCTGAATGGGTTTGCAAGTGCATTTCTTGCTTTTTGTTAAGTTAATGAAAGTTTTTAATTGCTTTCAAACGAAGTTTGTATCAACTATATTAGTCCTGTCGGTCTTTTTTATGCGATTTTTTTTGTCCTCAAAAAAGGGATAAACAGGTAGCGGGCATTAAGTGCTCTTAGAGCCTTTCAGCCCCCTAGTCTCCAAGTATGCGATTCACAGAAACTGTTTTGGAGACTTATACTTATGGCGTGAAGGGCGGTTCTTTGAGGTTGAAGCCCCTCCCCACAACAATCGCCCAACATCAGCCCTCCTCGCTTCACCCCAATCCCAACCCCTGCACATGTTCAGGCCGTAAAGGCCCTGTGCAGCCATAGACCCCTCCCATCGTTTCCTCCCCCAATGTTGAACGTTGCCTCCCCAAAAAATCTGGATAAACATTTCAAAATTTAGCCTTTTTCATCAAAAACAGCACGAAATAAGCTACTTTAGTCCACTTTGATTAAATTTGCCGACAGTACAAACCCAAACAACACTCATACAATCTTTTATTGACTCAGAGGAGGGCTATTTCTACTTCAGAGTCCGCTGAGAGTGCACTGTAGTTAAAACTTTGCCGTTTTTTGCTAACTTTTCTCGTGGATTATCAAAAATGCAGAATTTATTTTGAGTTTTCAACTAACAATTTATCTATATCTACAACATTCGAAAAAGCAATTGTTCCTAACGGACAATAAGTATTAGCAGGGCTAGTTTTGGGTCGTTCTCGGACTGTTACAATCCAAAAAAATCGGGTTGTAATCAGTCGGTCTTTTTTTTTTAAAAAAGTTTTTTTTTAATAATAAAGAACAAAACATATCAAATCAAAGCTCAGGAGTGATAGGTCCAACCAATTCGCTTGCTAAGCAGCTCCAAGCTAATGCATTTAGTTTTTTAATTGAAAGTTTATGGTCGTTTCTTTTTTTATAAATAATTGACTTTTTAATAAATAATGGCTTAATTAACTTTTTCTCTATTTTTCTTAATTTGTTCAACTTCCAGCTTAGTGTCAGCAAAGAAAGACTGCTTCTTCTTTCTACTGATTTAACATTTATTCGCGGTTGCAATTTTAAGCCTGAAGTTATTGTTTTCTGGCTTTGATACTACAAGATTTCAGATTTTTGTTTGTTTTGATATTTGCCAGTTTTTCACGTTTTCTAATTTTGTCACGCTATCACATTATTGACAGTTCTCATGTACCTTATTATCATTCAGAATAAGGCACAATTGAACATATTAAAATCCTGAAAGATATACATCATCGTTTTAACGGCCTCGACGCCTCTTGAAGAAATCAATTGAATTTTTAAATTTTGTCTCTAACTGTCATTTATACTTTGTCGTTTCGGTCGTATGAAATTTCCTGTATAGTGATAGGTTTCGTTGGTTTTTCATGAAAGAATAGAAGAACCGATTTTCTGATATTAGTAGATAGCTGATGGCTTTCATGACTTTGAAAACAATCGTTTTCCAAAATTTAAAAAAAACTTTTTAACTTCGCAATTTTGTTCTTTTTGTTACCTAATCTCGTTAGTTAATTACAGGTCAAATATGACATTATGGGTGTCAAGGGAATAAAAGGGATTGGTGTCCCAAAATCTTTTTTTAAAGAATTTTATGAACTTACTGGCTTCGACACCGGTTTTTCACAAAAAATAAGTAAATTAATTTGATTTTTGTCATATTTGACGTTCTTTTTGTAGATGCAAGAAATATTCTGGATAATTACAGGTCTCGAGGGCTTCCTTTTCATGAATAAACGACCCTATTTAAATAGCTCTTTTTGTAATTAATGCCTTTCATGACATTGAATGTAACTTTGTTTCGAAAAAAAAAATTAAAAGTATTACATACTTTAGCACCTCGCTTTTTTGTCTACTTGTTACCTAGTCTTACTAATGAATGGCCACGTACTACATTATAGCTGTTTGAAGAAGGCGCAATCAAATATATTTTGAGTGCCAAAATTTGGCTTGACGGTTTTGACAGCGTTTTCTGGTAAATTTCAATTGAAATTTTGTTTGTTCTTTGTTGTTCTTTTTAGCCGCTTTAAAAAATGATTAAGGACAGGTCCTAATGCCCTTCTATAGAAGCAGTGGTAATCGTATATTTGTGGTAATATTAATTGATTCCTAATGGTATTTATTACTTTGAAGTTAACTGTTTCAAAAAAAATAAGTTAATTTTTTTACTTTACTGTTTTTGTTCTTTTTTGTATAATTGTTACCAAACCTTTTTATGGACTGGTCGCATATGTTTTCTGGTGATTTATATGTTATTTATGTTTAGTTTTAGGTTTATCTGACGGTATGTTGACTTTGTTATTAAATTTAGTTTTTAAGAGGGACATAAGTTTTTTGATGTAATTAATGTTTGTTGTTGTTGTTGTTTGATTTTGCTGTTCGTCTTGACTCGCTTTCTTAATATTGACATTTTACAGCAATCTAATGCATCAATTTTTACTCCACTGAGTTATTTGCTTTGGAGGCTGTCTTATCGTTCATACAGAATTTTTTGAAAAAGACTTGGGCTTTTTTGGGATTCGCAAAAAATAAGTTTTTCTAACTGTGTTTTTCTATCTGTTCCTCATTTGGTAGACAATTATGCCAAAATTGTGGATTGGCGGGGTCGGAACCTTATGTGCCATCGCACATTACCGAGCCGCCTTGTCTCCTCTCAATTGCGTTTTGTTTATTGAATGATTTCGGAAAAGAGGACACTCTTTGGATGATTATTTGAAGGCAACTAGACCGTACATTAGAGTAAATCAGTTACCATCAGAATTCGTAAAATTTAATAGTTTTTGAGGTCTATTTTTTGTTTGGATTTCGAGACTACAAATCTATAAAATTATTTCCGCTATTTGCTTGCAATCTGCCAGTTAGCTTTGAGAAATGTTTGGATTTTTTGGCACATTTGTCAACTCAGCTTTGTATCTGCTTATGGGTTTATAACACGGCCATTCAGGCGTACAGGGAGGCTTTTGTGGCAATCTTGTGACTTTCTTTGTGCAATTATGAGATGTCACATTTGAGGCATTAAAAAATGAATCATGTAGTTTTCTACTTTCCTAAATTTCGTCGTTTTAACTCGTACTTCATATCTGAATAGTGATGGAGATCTAAAAGCAATCAATTTTTCTTTCGCCTTAATTTAATTGTCTGGCAGCATTTGTCAACTACTCGTAGCCAATTACGTGACAAGATCGCTGAGCATATCATCTCACACCTCAAGACTCAATCGATTTGAGGCACAACCGTCTTTAGCAATTCGGCAATCAAATAAGTATCCTTGATCATAAAGTTCTACAACTCGAAATGAGGGAGTCGTAGAAAATAGAATTGAGGATGTTGTAGTAGCCCAGTTGCTCTCAGTGCTGTGTCGGGAGTTCCAGGAATTCAGCTGTCTTCGGGCGTTTCCATAGATCTTCGCTGGTAAGGTTCGTAGGGTTTTCTCCGCAGTTGAAGATGTGTTCGACGTCGTGCGGGAATTCTTTAGATTTCGGGCATTCATTTTTAATGTTTGAGTTTATTCGGTTTTGTAAATCATTCAGAACTTTCGAGAAACCGGATCTTAGCTGCAAGAGGATTCCGCGGCAATTTCTCTTCTTCAGGGTTCATTTCCGGTGGGGGTCGGTTGAAAATTCGGTTGTTTGAAGTCTTGGCTTTGCAATTTGAAACGGTTTTTCGGAGGAGTTGTTTGATGGTCTTTCTATATTCGGGTTTGGTGAAGTTTTCCGCATTCGTTATATTTTGTATTTCGTTTCGGTTATCGAAAAGGGTGGATTTCATTTTTCTTGGAGGGCTGTTTTTTTGGTCCGGTCATGGTAGGGATGATCAGTTAAGTAGCAGTTTGCCAGATATTGCTTGTATAGCAGCTCAGCATGCTCTTTTACGGTAAGCATCTTGGTTGCACTATGAAGGTGCTTGCTCGCGGCCATCCTGTGGCAACCAGTGGCGATGCGCAGCGCTTAAATACATATTATTCCGGTTCGTTTCACTGATGACTGGAGACCTGGTGGCAATGCGCAGCGCTTGCCTGCATCTTATTCGTTCGTTTCACTGATCACGAGACCAAACTGGGGCTCCGTAATCGAGTTACGACCGAACTTTTGCTTTATATGTTGAGACAATTGTTTCTTTGTCTTGTCCCCACTCTGTGCCTGCTAAACACTTGAGTACGGTGTTGTTACGACCCCCTTTGGCACATTGCTGTCTAGTGCGGCTTGTGAATGTAAGTTTTGGGTCGTGTGTGATTCCAGGATTTTCGGTGTTTGATTCAGGGGTACCAGCTGTCCATTCATCGTGACCTGTATGAGCTCCTTGAATTCTTGGGGTTTTGTGTCAATAGCGTAGTAGCACACTTCTCGGGGGAGACAGAGTCCGCGTTCCTCGAAGAAGGCTAGCGGCACAGGACCATATTCATTTAGCTTCCTGTATAGAGACTGCACGAGGCCCACTGACGAAGATGGAGACGTCATCTGCGTACATGACTATGCGACATCCATTTGATGGAATAAGGATGTTGCTGACGTAAAAAGTAGATAACTTCGGAGAAGTGACGGCGCCTTGAGGTACTCTCACGCCTAAATTTCTGGCTGGGGAGGGAACCTCGCGAAACTGATCATTTGCTTGCCTGCCGTGCAGGTAACACACAAACCATCGTTTCAGCGTTCCGGGAAGAGATGTTTTGTTGAGGCCGTCAATGAGCTTCTCGTGGCTTACCATATCAAAAGCCGTGGTCAGGTCTCTTTGGAGCACGACTGTTCTATCTGGAGGTCTGCGTTTGTTGAAGCTACCTGCAATAACCAGGTTCAGGTCAAGTAGCGCGGAGGTGGTGGAATGGCGCGGTCTGAAACCGTGTTGGAAAGGTTTCTCAGGAATGTGCTTATTGAGAATCGGAAGTATTAATCTTTCGAGTGTCTTAATCGCGGGGTTCAGAAGGGAGACAGGACGGTAGGACTTACCTTGAGCACGGTCTTTGCCGGGCTTCAGTAGAGGGACCACTTTTGAGGTTTTCCAAATAGCCGGAATCCTCGATTCTCTTAATGAGATGAACAATGGAGGTGTTTGAGATGAACAATTGAAGATTCATCTGGGCCACAGGCTTTGGACGCTGAGGCGCCCTTTCAATGCCCTGAGAGTCGAGGATGCTCTTTTAGTTTGAACTTAAGTTTTCATTGATTGAACTGCGTAGATTATTCTACATTCGCGTCATTGAAATGTGTTCTCAGTTTGAGAGATTGCAATGTCGTCAACCTTTGCTAATTATTTGAGCTAAGATTGAATTGTTTTCAAAAGCGTAAGGATCTAATTCATTGGCGAATTTTATTTTTAGTCGCATTTTGACTTGGTTCTTTCAATGGTTGTGTTCCCAAACCGTATCCTAATTGATTTGTTTGCAGAAAATATGCTTCGGGGCTTTTTTGTTTTTTCAACTTCTGAGACTTACATCTCTGAAAAGTGTTCAAGTTTTCCGCCGTAGATTTCGAAGGTATTTTTGAAATAGTTTTCATTTATATTTTTAAATCTTAGTATTTAGCAACAATCTTTTCCAGTCTGAATTTCATGTGATTAATAGCCGCCCTCATCTTCTCAGCCGGCTATTATAGCGCTCCTATTTTTTTTTTTACTTCGTCGAATAAAAAAATGTTTCGCTTTACCTCATTTTGCCGCCTTTTCAACATTTTGCGTGAAATCTTTTTGACTTCTCTAGGCTAGTTTCTCTCTTCTCTCATTCTGCTAAAAGTGATTTTGAACATCAGTTGCTCAGCAAAGCAATTCAAAATGAACAAAGTCAGTATAAAAAATTGAAGTCAGAAGTAGAAACGGGATAAACCCATAAAGCCCAATTTTAGATGCCCGCTAATTGAACGTCGTTCCTATAAGTCTTAGTTACCATCTCTAATGCTTATTGGTATTGATAGTAGCCCCTGTAGCCTCTCTCTAAAACAGAAGTACAACCACGAAATGTCATCAAAATAAATCGGACTTAAAAAAATGTTTTTGCACAAAAATCTTTTTTTTTTCAATATCTTCTGTTATTTCAATCCCAATCATGCTTATTGGAATCAACGGCGGCTATTTTCCGGCAATCTGCCGGGTATGTTTTCATTAGATGCACTCTCAGAGAAAATTTCTGGCAATAATTGGACCTGTTTTATTGCTCTCAAACGAAATTTATAGCAATTATATTAGTCGTGTCGGTCTTCTGCAATTTTTTGCTTGACCGATTTTTCGTCTGACCCATTTGACTTTTTGTCCTCAAAAAAGGGATAAACAGGTAGCGCCCAGCGGGCATTAAATGCTCTTAGAGCCTTTCAGCCCACTAGTCGACAAGTATGCGATTCACAGAAACTGTTTTGGAGACTTATGCTTATGGTGTGAAGGGCGGTTCTTTGAGGTTGAAGCCCCCCCCCTCCACTGTTGCCCTTGAGGCATTGCGTCGTACACTATCAATTGTTTGACGTTCATCGTGCGTTTTGAGTTATACAAGGTGTTGTTCATAGGGGTAGACGAGACAGACGATCGGAGTGTGTTGCGGAGTGTGTTGAATGAAGCTTTATCCGCCTTCCAGGAGAGGCCGCCGGTGCTGCCAGACGAGGAATTCGATGTAGTCGAAGGCGAACCAGGCACAAATACAGGGGCACCTCCGGGCGCCAAGTCATTCTAAAGCGACAGCCACAGCAGAGCAACTAGAGAGACACGGTCAGACAGATGAAAAAACACACGGAATAATGTCGTTCGTAAAATCAAAGTGTCACCTCAATATTAATGATCAGCAATTCTGTGTTTACTCAAATCTTGCAACATGGAAATCGAACATGCACAACCGACTCCACCATGGTTGACGATGAATGAAAAGCCAAGCTTTCTCTTCTATTTCTCTTTCTGTTTTTAAGTTTATGTTTTTATTTGGATTTATTCTGGACGTTTACTTGCTACAAGCCAACCGGGGAAGGATGTGTGATTACTAGTGAATGGAGATTTCGGACAGAGTATTTGCTTATTCTTGTATTTTAACAGTTACGCTCTCTCTTAACTGCCATGACATCTACAATAGTAAACTCGGTATCTGTCGGTCGCTCTTATCTCTTCAGCTGTCTCAAAACTTGTTTGAGATTATGAACAAACCTCCCATTTGTCACAAACTCTGAAACTAATAAAATATCCTATGCGCAAACATAATAAACTCATCCTCTGACAACTTGTTGTGCTGTTGATGTGACTGTTGAGCCTCTAACCACTTAATACGTTGCTTCATCACTGCTGGCTCCAACGGGTTGTTAAACGTGATTTCCGAGAATGTGATTGGATGGTTGCTGTGTCATTCTGACTAATAAATATCAAGGTCTATTTGATTGGTAGAGAAGTTTTAGATGGCTTCTGTTAATAATTATTGCAGAATAATAATGAAGATGATGACAGGTTGTTGCCCCAACAAGAGTCGTGTTTTACTCTGTTCACGTATTTTAATCTTACGAGAGAATTTCGGTCAATTTAAATTGTTTCAATACGGAATAATGAAAGGACGAAGAGGAAAAAATAGGGTTGGTTGTTTTGTTTTGCTTAAATTGAGGAGAGGCCAAATGATTTCTGAATTTGTTCATTTTCTGTACCTATATTGATATTATTTTTGATAGTTTGATAAATAGCCTCAATTACCTTTAACGGTGTTAATATGTGTAGAAATAATATAATGAAGTATGATGGGTTTTACCAATGCTCAATAGATTATTGGCTCTTAAACATTTTCTTTCTCTATAATTTCAGATGTCAAGGAAAGTAGCATTGTTACAGCATTGTTAAGTAGCTTTGAATGGTCTCTGCATTTTAGCGGGCGCCAAAATAACTGGGAAAGTATAAGTTCATGGTGCAAAAGGCAATTTTTGGCTTCCTTTTAGTGAGTTTTTTACAGTTGAAGTAGGTTTGGTTTTCAAAATTTGCCTTTTTTATTGCTCTTGAACGAAGTTCATAACATTTATTATGCAAATTTTTCGCTTGACCGTTTTTGCGCTTCTCTTTTAGAATATTTTTTTACTTCTCAAGTGACTTTTTCATACTTTCGTTCTTCATTTTTGAGTGATCTCTATTGCTCTCACACCGAAATAGAGCTTGTTGCTAATATAAAATCGGTTGCAGCATAAAAACAAGAAGGGCCTGATAGTCGAATGAGCAGTGCACCTGGTTATAGATCGGGAGGTCAATGGTTCGAAGCCAGGGGTGAAATGTTTTTCCGCCCGCCTGTCCCAGAGCAATTCTTCCGACATTAGTCGGTTTATGTTTTTAATAGCCGCGCAGCGATCGCTTGGCCTTCTCTTGTTTTTGTATTATAGCTGCGAAGCTGAGCGAAGCTATATTGCGGTGCTCTTGGTTTTTTTTTGTTTTGTCGTCTGACGCTCTTTTTTCGTTTTACATTTGTTCACACAGCAAAATGAAAAAGTCAAATTTTCTGAATTACTTCTTCCTCTCACTAACGGCATTTGCGCGCGTGACATCATTTCTCACTCGCTTTAGCAAAAGTTCTTAGGTTATTTGCGTGATTATATTTTGATCATACGTGACTTACCTCACTCATTAAATTGACTTTTGCACTTTAAAACTTAAGTTTAGTTTGAATTTGTTTAAGGTCAAAGGAACTCATTTGTGCAGTAAAGGTCCCTAATATGAGGCTTCTGCGGAATGAATTTTAACAAGCTCTATTACTGTATCGCTGAATGTTTTTTACCTAGTTTTTTGAGCGGCCTAGATTTTTTTTCAATTTAGATCTGTATCTGTTTCTATCTCCATTATATGGCACGCAGGTCTATTCTTTCGCAGCTATTCCGGCTATCTGCCGGCTATGTTTTCGTCGTCAAGATTTTTGTTACGAGCATATGACGTCACAATCTGGTTTTTGTTCATTCGTTCATGCAATTTCAACTGAATTGCGTTCGTGACGTCATTTTTTGCTCTTAGTGGAGCGAGTTTTTTGTTCATTTGCGTGATTAAGTTTTTGGTCACACTTGACAAAAAGTTAAGTTTTTGGTCTCATTCTCAAAAATAACTTCCTCACTTTAAAATGTACTTTTTTCAACTTTAATTCAAGTAGATAAGGTCAAGTGAGTGTTTGTCACTCTAAATGAAGGTTTTTTGAGAGCAGCTAATAGAGGCAGCAATAACGTCTACAGATTCTTAATCCAAATATGACATCTCATTACTTTTTACTAATTTTTGAGACTGCAGATCTATGAAGCTATTGCAGCTGTTTTTTTGCAATCTGCCAGCTATGTTTAATTGCTCTTTAACGAAGTTCATAGCAATTATTGTAAACTTGTCTTTTATGCAAAATTTTCGCTTAAAAATTTTGACTTTTTGCGTTTCGCGTGATCTAAAATTCTCTTTCAATCGCAATTTCAGCAGCTGAATTCAATTGGCGGCAATTGAATACTAAAAATCAAATGAAAAGTGCGCCGAAATTTGTGCCATTTTTTACTTTAAATCTTAATAGTGGTATATGTTAACCTCTAATGTGGTTATTTGAAGCCCACTATTCAAATTCTAAGACCCCCCCCCCCCCGACTGAAGCAGGCTGCAACTGATTAGAGCTCCCACTAGTCGTTCGAGAGCAATTCTTCCGACGTTTAGTCGGTAATGTTTTTGTTAGTTCCCATGCTTTTTCTTGAGCTTTGACAAAATTCTTGCAGTTATATTGGTTGCTGTTCCTTCAAAGTGATATTTTATTTTGAGCAGGTTGTTGGCTGACCTATTTGTCTTACCATCGTTTTGTGATTTGAGTGTTAGTTTGCGGTGATTAGGTAGCTTAACTTCTCTAGAATAAATCAGTGTTGATATTTTCCAGCCTTTTTTATGCACGTGTGTTTTGTTTCGGTCTCCTTGACCCGTAATTTTTGTTAGAATTGAATCATCGAAGTTTGTAGCAATGATATTTGTCTCGCAGGTTTTTAATGCGATTTTTTGTTTGTTGGTTTTAACGTTTTGTCCTCAAAAACGGGACAAACGGGTAAAGCCCGGAAGGCATTAAGTGGCTGAACAGCTCTCCTATGGCCTTGCTAGTCTAAGTATGCGATTCACCAAAACTCTTTTGGGACATAAATTCATGTTGGGATTGGCGGTTCTCAATCTTTGACCCCCTCCCCCCTCAGTCACGCACCCCTCAACCCGCACTCCCCGGTAACTCCACCCCGCTCACCCCTCCCTAATGCGCTTCCTAATGCTAGCATTCTTAAGCCCCAGCTGTCTACTACCGAAGAAGCCAACCGCTCGCAGGTCGTTTGAGAGGATTTAGCCCGACTTTTTTCGGTTATTTTATACATTTTTGAGAGGCTGCTGCGTATTGAGAAAAAAGAAGAAAGTGCTTTTTTTGCATCATCATTCTATTTTTGCTCCTTTGTTTATTCATTTCTTTTGATACAAACTAATTGAGTCATTAAGTTAATGGATCTCTTCTATCAATTAATGCCATCTATAGCTTCTAATGAAATAATGGCGGGTGGTAAATTTGATTAACTGTTCGCTATTTAATTTAATGAAGTAAACTTTTAGTGGCTTTTCAAGTTCGTATATATAGCAATGATTAAAAATCAACAATGGCTGACAGCTATGAGGAGTGATATATAGTTGGAAGCGCATTTAGCTTACGCTTCTTCTGCTGTTATATATTTGACGTCATTGATATCGAGGCTTGTTTTTTACGCTAGCTACACCGCTATTTGTTCACACCAAGGGTGTTTGTTAGCTGAGAAAAAATGTGACGTAATTGATGCTTTACTGGTTTCCAATTACCGCAGGCAAAGAAAAACGACACGTTGTCTGCTTATGAACGATTAATGAATTGGTTTATTTATTTTCTAATGCTGTTCTACACAGTAAAAGTTCTCTGAAAAAAATCTGTTGCCTGAAAAGTTAAATGCTGAGCTGACGTTTTAGTTGTTTGTCTGAGATAAGTATGAGCGCCATTCTCCAAATTTGTTGACGTCACTAAAATTATCTTTCCATTAGTACCTGGAGATTTTTTTGGTGAAAAAAACTTTAATCTCTCTCGCTCTTGAAAATGAATTACATGTGTGTATATTAATCCCCCCTGCTGTTCAATGAGCCTGCTTGCGTTGACTTACAAATAACATTTACAATGTTTATGAAAGAATTATTGTTTTGTCTTTTTTTCAATTAGGCGAGCTTATCTTTCTCCGGTTGTATGAGAAAAGGAACTGCGTCATAGTTGAAGCAAAAAGGTCTTCTCAAAGCCTTTACAAGAATAGATGTTATCCGTCTATAAATAGCGGAAAATTAATCAAAGCCTGGGAATGTTGTGCATTTGGGAATGGGGCAAGGAAAATACTCCTCTTTTTTAGCATTGAAGTGAAAACTGTCCTCTCCTCTTTTTGTATGTGTGGATTGAGGCACGTACAAAATAGACTGACTGCTGTATCTAGTTTTACAATTGAGTGTGTGTGAACTGTTTTAATGTTGGTGACGTATAACCAAAAGGGATTGAGAGTTCAGAAGTATGCGTCAATGCATCTGAGGTATTATTATTTGATAAGTTGTGTATTGATGTGAGAGAGAGAAGTATTAATCAATATTTCAATTGGCGGCAAGATTTGTTACGAATCAGTCGGTTTATATAGCATTATGTTCCCGCAATCATAGCTTAATGGTTGTGACATTCCCAACTCGAACTGTGACTTTTAAATCAAAAATCGGAAAGTATCGGAAGTCATTCTCGACTTCCTTCACCCCTCCTTTCGGGTTGGGTGTCACCTAAGAGAGCCGCGCAAAACCTAGCGTGTTTTGTTTTACCTAACCCCTTGGTGAGGACATCTGCGATCATGAGGTCAGTTTGCAAGTATTTCAATTCCAGCTCTCCCCTTTCTACAAGCTCCCTTATGAAATGAAGTTTAAGTGCAAAGTGTTTTGTTTTTCCATAGTGAGTGGACTGCTTGCTGAGCGCTATGCATGCCTGGTTGTCAACGAAAATCTCAATAGGTTTTTGCACCTCAACGCTTAAGTCCTGAAGCAGATCTCTCAAGTGAATGGCCTCCTTTGTTGCCTCTACTAAGGAATTCATTTCGGCTTCTGCCGTTGATGTAGCAACACATCTTTGAACCTTTGTTGACCAGCTGACAACGGCTGAGCTACTACTAAGTTTGAAACAATATCCTGAAGTGCTTTTCCTATGGTCTAAATTTCCCGCCCAATCGGCATCGGAGTAACACTCTAAGGTTAACTTGTCTCCCCTCCTAAAAACTAAACTCTTTGACTTAGAACCTTTGAGGTATCTCAAAACTCTTTTTCCGGCTTTCCAGTGATTTTCCCCTGGATTCTCAACAAAAGAACTTAAGAAATTTGCTGCAAAAGCAATGTCTGGTCTACTTGAGCAAGCTAAATAATTCAAGCAACCCACTAAATTTCTAAAATCAAAATTTTTCATGCGCTCTTGCTCTTCACTCCCCTCCTGAGGGCAGTCTTCTTTTGTTAGTTTTATTTCTGCAAGTGGTGTCTCTACTGATTTGCAATTTTCTAGTCCAAATCTCTCTAACAGCTTTTCAATATACTGTTCTTGGTTGATTTCAATTGAATTTTCCTTTTTTACAATTTTCATTCCAAGAAACCAACAAAGATCCCTACAATCACTTATTTTGAAATCCTTAGACAGCTCACTCTCAAACCAAGCCGAGAAGTTTTCCTGAAATTCACAGCTTATTATATCATCTACCCACAAACAAACTGCGCCTTGAATTTGTGTTTCACTTTTCTTTATGAACAAACAGTTATCATGAACCGAAGATTCAAAACCTTTAGCTACCAAAAAGTTCCTAAATGTCTGATACCAATTCCTTCCTGACTGCTTAAGACCGTAAAGACTTTTCTTCATTAAACAAATAAGAGGTTTTCCTTTGTTGTCTAATTGCTCAAAACCTTCTGGTTGTTTCATGTAAATTTCTTCAGCTATAGGTGCATTAAGGTATGCCGTTTTTATATCCATTTGTCTTATTTTCGACCCTTTTTGAACAGACAAGCTCACAATTAAACGAATTGTTGACAACCTAGTCGTTGGTGAGTACGTCTCATGAAAATCCTTCCCCAAGACTTGACTGTAACCTTTGGCCACGAACCTTGCTTTGAATCTACTTATCTCCCCCGTCGGACCATATTTAACTCCAAAATGCCATCTACTACCCACTACTTTTGCTCCATTATTCTCAACCAGATCCCAAACTTTATTTTCACTCAGTGAGTTATATTCGTCCTGCATTGCCTTCCTCCAGTTTTCATTCTTGAGCGCCTCTTTTGCGTTTTTAGGTAACAAATTTTGATCAACAATTTCACTTAAAAAAACTATTTCACTCATCTCCTTTTTTACCTCATGTTCTAGATTTGCCTGTTCATTCACTCCGAAGTAATAGTTGTTCTCGTCGAACCTTGCATTCCTTGTTTTTTGAACCTTAAGCTCACCGCGATCGTTTTCTATTCCTATCAAAAAAGATCTACTATCGAGTGCATGACCTAAGAAAATTCCTTTTTTTGCTTTTCTGTCTATTTTGTTTCTGAACTGTTTCTCTATGAAAGGGTAAGCTACACAACCGAATACTTTCATGAAACTAAGATTTGGTTTCTCACCATACATGGCTTCATGAGGGGTTTTCTTTATTGCCGAATGATAGCAAAAATTTTTCAAATAGAACGCCATGTTGAGCGAATAAGTCCAGTACTTTTTCTCTAAAGAAGCCTGATCTCCTAAACATCTAGCAGTTCCTACAGTGACGTCCCAAAGTTTCTCAATTTTACCATTCTCTTGTGGCGTGTACGCCGCAGAATTCTCAAGCCTGATTCCTTTTAGCCGGGCAAACTTTTTAAAGTCGCTAGATATGTACTCTTTTGCACCGTCTGATACTAAAGTTAAAGGTTGGCCTACATCTGCACAAAATTGTTGAAATTTTTCTAGAGTCTCGTCCCTTGACTTCATAAAGTAAACCCTACAATATCTACTGAAGCTATCAACAAATCCTATCGCGTACTTGTGGCCATCTACAGCCTCGGGGGTAATAGGCCCTAAGATGTCTGTGTGCACAATGTCCAACACTGCTTGTGCTCTTGTTGTGCAATCTTTTGCTATTGGTTGTTTCTTAGCCTTATTCAACTCACAAATCTCACATACATCTACCGAACTGTCGCTGATACGCATTCCTTCAACGTGTTCAACTAGTTTGCTAAGGTCCGTAAAATTGTTATGACCCAATCTTTTGTGCCACATTTTTAAGCTACTGGACAGTAGGCAATTTTCTTTGCAAGTTTTATCAATCTCTCTAAAGTCCCAAATGAACAAATTTTTCTCCTGCCTAAATGGGTACTCTAGACCGCTTTTGTCAATTATGCTTAGTTCTGGTCCTATCAAAACTTCAGCTCCTGCTTCTCTAAGTTTACTAATTGACACTAGACTGTGTGAGTTTTCAGGTATAAACAAGGCGTTCTCTAAGATAATTTTTCTATTAACCTGATTACTATCCTTAACTAAAAATGCAACTGTACCTCGGCCACAAATTTCAGACTCCGTTTTGTTTGCGTTCAGTACTTTGCCCGAGAAACTGTCATCGAAATCGATAAACATTTCCCTGTTGTTCATCATGTGACTTGTTGCCCCCGAATCTAGCACTAGTCCTACTCCCTCATCATCAAATGGGCATAAAAAGAAACTGAAGTATTCTTCATCTTTTGCTAAGTTCTGTTTCTCATTTCTAACGCTTCGCCTGGCATGACTCTCAAACTTTTTATTCCTACACTCTGTAGCTTTGTGTCCAAACTTATTGCAATTGTAGCATTGAATTACTTTGCTGGTATTAGGCTGTGGGTTATGAGGCTTATTATTTGAGCGACAGAATTTTGCAATATGTCCAAACTTGTTACAGTTATGGCACCTCTTGTGCTTTGTTAGGAAGACACTTTCACTTGCGTTTTTCCTATCACTCTCTATTCTTCGCTCAGTGTCAAAGTTGATCAGATCTCGCTTCAACTCATCAAGTGATTTATCCTCACTACCGTACTTAACAAGTGTGACAAAATTATCAAATTCGTTCGGCAGACCTTTCAGTAGAATTGATGTAAACATTTTTTCACTCAAACCCTCGTTGACTTGGTTAAGGTTAAATTGTAGTTCCTCTGCTCTTGTTATATACTCGATTAGACTTTCGTCGTCTCTTTTAACAAGGCTAGTGAGTTCGCTTACTAATTTTTGTAATCTAGGTCTCTCAAAGCTACGGAATCTCTTAGTTAACACATCCCATGCTTGAGCCCCATCTCCTTTATATGGCCTAAGATAAAGAACTGACTGCTTGTCTAGCGCCGAGACAAGCTCATACCATATTTGCATTTGCTTTTCTTTGAAAATTTCTCTCCATACATTTAGCATTGAAGTGAAAACTGTCCTCTCCTCTTTTTGTATGTGTGGATTGAGGCACGTACAAAATAGACTGACTGCTGTATCTAGTTTTACAATTGAGTGTGTGTGAACTGTTTTAATGTTGGTGACGTATAACCAAAAGGGATTGAGAGTTCAGAAGTATGCGTCAATGCATCTGAGGTATTATTATTTGATAAGTTGTGTATTGATGTGAGAGAGAGAAGTATTAATCAATATTTCAATTGGCGGCAAGATTTGTTACGAATCAGTCGGTTTATATAGCATTATGTTCCCGCAATCATAGCTTAATGGTTGTGACATTCCCAACTCGAACTGTGACTTTTAAATCAAAAATCGGAAAGTATCGGAAGTCATTCTCGACTTCCTTCACCCCTCCTTTCGGGTTGGGTGTCACCTAAGAGAGCCGCGCAAAACCTAGCGTGTTTTGTTTTACCTAACCCCTTGGTGAGGACATCTGCGATCATGAGGTCAGTTTGCAAGTATTTCAATTCCAGCTCTCCCCTTTCTACAAGCTCCCTTATGAAATGAAGTTTAAGTGCAAAGTGTTTTGTTTTTCCATAGTGAGTGGACTGCTTGCTGAGCGCTATGCATGCCTGGTTGTCAACGAAAATCTCAATAGGTTTTTGCACCTCAACGCTTAAGTCCTGAAGCAGATCTCTCAAGTGAATGGCCTCCTTTGTTGCCTCTACTAAGGAATTCATTTCGGCTTCTGCCGTTGATGTAGCAACACATCTTTGAACCTTTGTTGACCAGCTGACAACGGCTGAGCTACTACTAAGTTTGAAACAATATCCTGAAGTGCTTTTCCTATGGTCTAAATTTCCCGCCCAATCGGCATCGGAGTAACACTCTAAGGTTAACTTGTCTCCCCTCCTAAAAACTAAACTCTTTGACTTAGAACCTTTGAGGTATCTCAAAACTCTTTTTCCGGCTTTCCAGTGATTTTCCCCTGGATTCTCAACAAAAGAACTTAAGAAATTTGCTGCAAAAGCAATGTCTGGTCTACTTGAGCAAGCTAAATAATTCAAGCAACCCACTAAATTTCTAAAATCAAAATTTTTCATGCGCTCTTGCTCTTCACTCCCCTCCTGAGGGCAGTCTTCTTTTGTTAGTTTTATTTCTGCAAGTGGTGTCTCTACTGATTTGCAATTTTCTAGTCCAAATCTCTCTAACAGCTTTTCAATATACTGTTCTTGGTTGATTTCAATTGAATTTTCCTTTTTTACAATTTTCATTCCAAGAAACCAACAAAGATCCCTACAATCACTTATTTTGAAATCCTTAGACAGCTCACTCTCAAACCAAGCCGAGAAGTTTTCCTGAAATTCACAGCTTATTATATCATCTACCCACAAACAAACTGCGCCTTGAATTTGTGTTTCACTTTTCTTTATGAACAAACAGTTATCATGAACCGAAGATTCAAAACCTTTAGCTACCAAAAAGTTCCTAAATGTCTGATACCAATTCCTTCCTGACTGCTTAAGACCGTAAAGACTTTTCTTCATTAAACAAATAAGAGGTTTTCCTTTGTTGTCTAATTGCTCAAAACCTTCTGGTTGTTTCATGTAAATTTCTTCAGCTATAGGTGCATTAAGGTATGCCGTTTTTATATCCATTTGTCTTATTTTCGACCCTTTTTGAACAGACAAGCTCACAATTAAACGAATTGTTGACAACCTAGTCGTTGGTGAGTACGTCTCATGAAAATCCTTCCCCAAGACTTGACTGTAACCTTTGGCCACGAACCTTGCTTTGAATCTACTTATCTCCCCCGTCGGACCATATTTAACTCCAAAATGCCATCTACTACCCACTACTTTTGCTCCATTATTCTTAACCAGATCCTAAACTTTATTTTCACTCAGTGAGTTATATTCGTCCTGCATTGCCTTCCTCCAGTTTTCATTCTTGAGCGCCTCTTTTGCGTTTTTAGGTAACAAATTTTGATCAACAATTTCACTTAAAAAAACTATTTCACTCATCTCCTTTTTTACCTCATGTTCTAGATTTGCCTGTTCATTCACTCCGAAGTAATAGTTGTTCTCGTCGAACCTTGCATTCCTTGTTTTTTGAACCTTAAGCTCACCGCGATCGTTTTCTATTCCTATCAAAAAAGATCTACTATCGAGTGCATGACCTAAGAAAATTCCTTTTTTTGCTTTTCTGTCTATTTTGTTTCTGAACTGTTTCTCTATGAAAGGGTAAGCTACACAACCGAATACTTTCATGAAACTAAGATTTGGTTTCTCACCATACATGGCTTTATGAGGGGTTTTCTTTATTGCCGAATGATAGCAAAAATTTTTCAAATAGAACGCCATGTTGAGCGAATAAGTCCAGTACTTTTTCTCTAAAGAAGCCTGATCTCCTAAACATCTAGCAGTTCCTACAGTGACGTCCCAAAGTTTCTCAATTTTACCATTCTCTTGTGGCGTGTACGCCGCAGAATTCTCAAGCCTGATTCCTTTTAGCCGGGCAAACTTTTTAAAGTCGCTAGATATGTACTCTTTTGCACCGTCTGATACTAAAGTTAAAGGTTGGCCTACATCTGCACAAAATTGTTGAAATTTTTCTAGAGTCTCGTCCCTTGACTTCATAAAGTAAACCCTACAATATCTACTGAAGCTATCAACAAATCCTATCGCGTACTTGTGGCCATCTACAGCCTCGGGGGTAATAGGCCCTAAGATGTCTGTGTGCACAATGTCCAACACTGCTTGTGCTCTTGTTGTGCAATCTTTTGCTATTGGTTGTTTCTTAGCCTTATTCAACTCACAAATCTCACATACATCTACCGAACTGTCGCTGATACGCATTCCTTCAACGTGTTCAACTAGTTTGCTAAGGTCCGTAAAATTGTTATGACCCAATCTTTTGTGCCACATTTTTAAGCTACTGGACAGTAGGCAATTTTCTTTGCAAGTTTTATCAATCTCTCTAAAGTCCCAAATGAACAAATTTTTCTCCTGCCTAAATGGGTACTCTAGACCGCTTTTGTCAATTATGCTTAGTTCTGGTCCTATCAAAACTTCAGCTCCTGCTTCTCTAAGTTTACTAATTGACACTAGACTGTGTGAGTTTTCAGGTATAAACAAGGCGTTCTCTAAGATAATTTTTCTATTAACCTGATTACTATCCTTAACTAAAAATGCAACTGTACCTCGGCCACAAATTTCAGACTCCGTTTTGTTTGCGTTCAGTACTTTGCCCGAGAAACTGTCATCGAAATCGATAAACATTTCCCTGTTGTTCATCATGTGACTTGTTGCCCCCGAATCTAGCACTAGTCCTACTCCCTCATCATCAAATGGGCATAAAAAGAAACTGAAGTATTCTTCATCTTTTGCTAAGTTCTGTTTCTCATTTCTAACGCTTCGCCTGGCATGACTCTCAAACTTTTTATTCCTACACTCTGTAGCTTTGTGTCCAAACTTATTGCAATTGTAGCATTGAATTACTTTGCTGGTATTAGGCTGTGGGTTATGAGGCTTATTATTTGAGCGACAGAATTTTGCAATATGTCCAAACTTGTTACAGTTATGGCACCTCTTGTGCTTTGTTAGGAAGACACTTTCACTTGCGTTTTTCCTATCACTCTCTATTCTTCGCTCAGTGTCAAAGTTGATCAGATCTCGCTTCAACTCATCAAGTGATTTATCCTCACTACCGTACTTAACAAGTGTGACAAAATTATCAAATTCGTTCGGCAGACCTTTCAGTAGAATTGATGTAAACATTTTTTCACTCAAACCCTCGTTGACTTGGTTAAGGTTAAATTGTAGTTCCTCTGCTCTTGTTATATACTCGATTAGACTTTCGTCGTCTCTTTTAACAAGGCTAGTGAGTTCGCTTACTAATTTTTGTAATCTAGGTCTCTCAAAGCTACGGAATCTCTTAGTTAACACATCCCATGCTTGAGCCCCATCTCCTTTATATGGCCTAAGATAAAGAACTGACTGCTTGTCTAGCGCCGAGACAAGCTCATACCATATTTGCATTTGCTTTTCTTTGAAAATTTCTCTCCCTTTATCTATAGCTGCGTCTTTTTCGGCTCGTGAAGCGTTAGGGCGTGTAGATGGGACATAATCTTCAAATGTACTACTACCATCAAGTACCTTGTACAACTTAAGGACAAAAATGCGAGCTTCAAATTGCTCCGAAAAGTACAAAAAGTCTTCCTCTTTCCCGCTGAATCGGACACGTTCGTTCTTATCACTCATCTCTTGTCTAACCAGTCTATCAATGCAAAGCAAAAATTATTCTCTAATCAGTTTATCAATTCAAAACTTTTTCACTCGTTACTTTCATACAAAAACCAACTCTTTGGAGAATTAGGATTAAAAGGTCGGCAAACAAAAGGTCCTACACGCACACACTACCCTCTTGTCTGTGTCATTACTGGTCACTGAGAAACGGC
The DNA here is from genome assembly GCF_964194025.1 of Convolutriloba macropyga. Lineage (NCBI taxonomy): Eukaryota > Metazoa > Xenacoelomorpha > Acoela > Convolutidae > Convolutriloba > Convolutriloba macropyga. The sequence continues at coordinate 15,871,364 of NC_134469.1, read as the reverse complement.
CAGGCCACGTCCTTACAAGGTTCGACTGTAAAAGGATCCTCTAGGTCGGGTGTTATCCTTAGCGGAACCCAGGTTGCAATAACTTCACAGACTCAAGGGCAGTCTCTACATGTATCGCCCCTTATTAGCATGATTATTTTTCCAAAGTTATTATCATTTATCAATCAAGTTCAACCATATTTGTAGAGTGTTTAAGTTTTGCGCTGCTCTGCAGGTTTATTACAATGTTTTAAAATCAAAATCTGAACGATATTCAGCAAATCAGCGCTTTTTCAAAAATTGAACGGTGTTCGATTAGGTTGCGCTTTTTCAAAAAAATGTCCGAACGGTATCCGGAAATGCACGCGCGTCACAACCAATAAGCTACCTTTTAGGAAAGTAACTTTTTACAAATTTAGAACAATTAATGTTTTCAATCTTGGTTTGGCACTTTGCCGGCACTCAAACAGACTCCTTCGAAACTAGGGTCTGGAACTTCACCCTGTTGATCCTTGCTAGCTACTCTTTTCGGACTCTTTGCTCTCTCTCTCTTTTTGCTCTCTCTTTTTGGCTTTGTTTTTTGCTCTCTTTTTGGACTCTCCTTTGCTCTCTCGATTTGGCTTTTCGTCTCTTTGGCCCTTTCTGGTATCTTTGGCAGTGTCTTGTCCCTTTACTGTTTTGTCTGTTTTTGTTTGGCCGCCTTGCAGAAAAATTTTTGTGTGCAGCTGTGCGTTTGGCTGGGCACAGTAACCTGATAAGTTGTGTATTGATGTGAGAGAGAGAGAAGTATTAATCAATATTTCAATTGGCGGCAAGATTTGTTACGAATCAGTCGGTTTATATAGCATTATGTTCCCGCAATCATAGCTTAATGGTTGTGACATTCCCAACTCGAACTGTGACTTTTAAATCAAAAATCGGAAAGTATCGGAAGTCATTCTCGACTTCCTTCATTATTGAAACGGTTTTTGCGCTTTTACAGAGCTTAAGATGTTCGTATTTGGTGTGTTGTTTAACATCAAAAGCGAATCTTAAAATTTTAGAACAAATGGAGGTAGATTATAATTAAACACCGTTTTTCTGTTGTTTGTATGGTTAAGGGGTTTGTTTGTATCTCATGTAATGTTTCGTATTTTGTCATGTTTGTAAATGCTTAAAATATTAAAAATGAACAGTTTTTTCAATGCCCTGAAATTTGAACATATTTGGGCTTAACAATGATTTTTTTTCGAGGAATTTTTCCTCTCATTTTTATTCAGTTTATTTTCTATTTTTCTATGATTGTGGGAGGGCGGGGGTAATCATTGGCTTCGGTATAACTGCAAAACGAATTTTTCAAAAATTGATGTCAGGTGAAATATTTACATCCCTAAATTATAACAAATTTGTACAACTCGTTTAGTCTTTAGAGTGGAGACATTAATGATTTACGCAATTGATTAGATCCTTGACAGGTCTGAAACATTTAAACCAAATAGTCTCACTCGTTAGAAAGATTCAAAATAGTCTACGTGCAATGTTTTGACCTGCAGTGATGCTTCTATTTTGGATAATCTACCTGACCCCTAAGTCACTATGGGTCTTAATTGATTTGTGGACTCGAGTGGCTAGCAATAGAGAGAAGAGAGAACAGTTTAGACTTTGATTGTGCCGCGGTGGTTTGAACAGTAAATTAAACGTCATATCTAGCTAACGCCTTATCCGCGTCACGTAGTCTTACTTGGTTGCAGATACAAATGCAAGGTTGTACAATCTTCTCACATCCAATCAACTTTAAGGGACCTAATTTTATCATGTGTATTTTAATGATGATTGTAAGCGACTACGTATTCTTGAACATTTTTTGAATAACAAAAGCATCTATCTAGATATAATAATTCATCATGCATTGATGCAGTCTCTCAATTTGAGGTGCCTAGATGGAAAATAAATTTAATTGGAAGCTACGGTGACATACTTTTGAAACGCTAAATCACGCATTGTAATTAGACTCGAAAATTAGCTTAAAGGAGAATTTTTTTAAAAAAAATGGGTATTTCGTCTCAAATGAGATGCACAGTTAGTAATAATAATGAAAATATGGATTTTTCTGGTTCATAATTTGTACGCACCATAACTACAAAAAGTTTTCGCTTTTTTTGTAAATAAATGTGTAATTCGCAACATCAATAAACGTAATTCTGTTCTCATTGCCTGGCATAATTTGATATTTTCACGCTGAGTCATGGTCGTGGCTCCCGAGGCATGGTGAAATACGTTTGTTTTCATGTATGCGAGTTAGGTAATATTCCAGACACCGGAGAGTAACTATGCTCAACTCAATATTTTTGCTCACTAAATATTGACCGAGCGATTTATTTTCCAAGCGAGTCATGTTTTAACTATTATCAATGAAGAGCTCATTGACTGTAGCAGTATTTTCCCGTATTATGCTGAGTTTTTTCCTATTTCGAGGATTTTTAGTTGTTTAAACTTGTGACTATTTGTTCTCATTATGTGCAATCTATATTGTTGTTTTTTTCATATTGATGTAACCGGTGTATTGCTGAGATCAAATATACTTTGTGGGAATGGTTTGTTTTTTATTTATAATTACGATTAAATGTCTTTAGTGTAAGGGACCAAAAAAATAAAAACAATATTCTTTTTATCCTTTTATAAAGGTTTAATTGTTAGGATTGCATTTTAAGTATTTTTTAATTCCCTATTTTGCATAGCTTTTTACAAGACTCTCTGAGGTCCACTCGAACGAAGTTCGAAGCAATTATGGTAAAGGTGTGACTTCTTTAATGCTAAGTTTTGCTTGACCATTTTCCCGCTTTTGTTCTAGAACATTCTTTGACCTCTTAAATGACTTTTTCACGCTTCTATTCATCATTTTTGAGTGATATCAATTGTGCTCTATCCTAAGTTAAATCTGTTGTTAAACTTAAAGATTGTAGTTAGATATAGTGTCCATACGCCAAGTGGTTAGCTACAAGGCGAGAATAACACCCTGGGCGGATATAAGCAAAAAACAAGATATAAGCTACCTTTTGCAACCATAAGCTACAGTACTTGAAATAAATTGCCTCGCTTGTTCAAGAGCAATTTGTCCGACGTTAGTCGGTTTATGTTTTTATAGCTGCGAAGCTGTAAGCTGAACGGAGCTATATTGCGGTGCTCTTGGTTTTTTACAATTCAAAGAATTTGAATTGTATTGGGGCGCTGTCTTTTTTTAAAGATCTGTTCACACATTTTCATGATTTTTGAGGTCAAATTGGAGTAGTGATTTCAGTCACGCCGAAACAGGAAGTGGAGCGAAAAAGCGAGTGGGTTTGCGGTGTGAAATTTTTTCGCTCTAATTTTAAAGTAGAGTGAGAAAACGGTATTTGAACAAAAATTCGCTTTCTCGTTAGTGGTTTTTTGTTCACATGCGGCATTTTGACATTGATTTTCCGTTTTTTTTTTAAAATTTTTAATCTGATTTTGTTTAGAAATGGTTTTCCCAATTCACTCATAGTCTGTTTGAGGTCTAGTTTTTTGTTTTGTCAACGAAAATTCTTTGAATTGTACGTCAGGACTTGTCCTGCTATGTTTTTTGTTTCGTTGTCTGACGCTCTTTTTCGTTTTACATTTGTTCACACAGCAAAGCTGAAAAAGTCAAATTTTCTGAATTAGTTCTTCCTCCTACTAACGGCGTTTGCGCGCGTCGCGTCATTTCTCATTCCCGCTCTAGCAAAAGTTTTTAGATCATTTGCATGATTAGATTTTGGTCATACGTGACTTACCTCACTCAATAATATGACTTGCTTTTTAAAACTCAAGTTTAATTTGAATTAGTTTAAGGTCAAAGGAACTTGTATGCGCAGTAAAGGTACCTAATAAAAGGCATCTGCGGAATGAATGTTAACAAGTTTTATTAATTTATCGCTAAATGTTTTTTACCTATCGATTTTAGTTTATATCTGTTTCTATCTCTATTATACGGCACGCAAGTCTTTAGTAGCTATTCCGGCAATCTACTGGTTATGATTTTTTATTTTTGCAGCTATCAACTCTAATTAGCTAGCCGTTTCTCAAAGTTTTTATTGATAACTAGCATCAACTGTGGATAAATTTTGTCATCGGTATGGTTGTGTTGTAATTGACAAAAGCAAGGTCTAAACTGTCAAAATTATTATAGTTTTCTCTGTAAATTTTCTCTGTAAGAGCCAGAAAAGGTCTAACATGGGTACGTTTTGCATGCGTACTTCCTAAAATGTTATGAGGGAAAACTTCTGGGTTTTGTTCTATAATTTCAAATTCTACTCCGATGGTTGGTACTTGGAAGCTCTCCTTTTTTTCATTGACATGTATTCTTATTGTTGGCATTATTCAGCCCGTGACCATGCCTTTACATACGTTCCGTTTCAAGTGCATGAATTTTGCAGGCGTGTCTAAGATACCCAATCTTTGAAAACCAAATACAAGGTCATCATAGCTAATTGACAAAAAACTGGAAAAACCGAGAGAGATGGGTCAGTAATTAATTAGTTTTTTTTTCAGGTATATTGAGGAAAATGGCTATTTTGTTAGCGATAAAAGTACTTCACTCTTCCCAGCCATTCTCGATTCATCGTAGTTTTTGCAGTTGGAATTTTGCCAAATGTGGACATTGGTTGCAGATAGTTTTATAATTTCAGCAACTTTTTTTCAGACTGGTTTCAATATTTCAGCAACTTTTTTTCAGACTGGTTTCAATAGCAATCAGGTTCTAATCGGCCATAGTGGCTATTTTTGGTAATTCGACAGTTATTTTTTCAATTTTTCGGTTTGTAAACTAATGTCAAATAATTTGGTCTGATTTGGTGCAACAAGCAGTAAAGTATTAAGCAAATTTCAAATGTGTTGTCAAATTTTGCTTTTCTATCGATTTTTTTCCCACAAAGCTTGCTCTTAATATAATTTGAATTTTTGTTTTTTTTAAACTTGTTAAGCATTGACCAACTAGAAAAACTTTTGCGGAAGATGCTTAACCATTTTGTAATAAATTTCATTAGTCATTGTTCGTCGTGACCTATATACCATTAAAGAATTTTTCTGTAAAATTTTCGTTATTTTTGCTTGTTTAAAATAGCAAATTTTAAATTGGGCAGTTGAAAAGATATATCTGGGCAGAGTGTTTCTCAATGTTTGTTTATAACATCTAAGTTTTTTTTAATGGGCGTGGGTGTCTTTATTTTTTGTAATTAGAGAAAGGTTTCAATGTTAGCAACTATATCGTTTGATTTATGTTTGTAGTGATGTTGATATGTTGAGACTGCGTTCATGTAAGTTCTTGCAGTAATGGCTGCGACTAGTAAAAGACGCTGGCTTCCTCCCTTTTGCAGACCAATGGGTGCCGTAAAGAGTTTTAAACTTTTGAAATTCGCCGCTCTTATGGCAATTGAGACTAAGTGCCCTCTTTTGTTTGCGAAATGAAAGCGCTTATAGTAAAATTGTGTTAGTTTATTTTGTGTTTTTGCAGGATGTTGCAACAAACTATACAATTAGTGGAACAGTTGAACTTTTAATACCACTAAGTGCGGTAGAATGTAGGGAGGGGGCTGTTTGAGATACATTTATCCGGGAAAGGGAAAACTCAAGTATGAAAAAATGTTCTTTTGATATCAATTGAGGAAAATGGTAATGCGTTGTTTATTGTAGTATACTCATTCTCACATTCATATTCCCACATGGCACTAAATAAAGAACAATTGAATTTGTAGCACGTTCTGCAGCTTTGCAGCCAGCTAACACGTTTGTTTGTTTATTTGTTTGTGCTGAATGAAAGCGTTTAAAGTGTTAGTGACCGCTTGTGAAAGCGGTTTTCAATGCTCTGTGAAAAAAGTACGCACGATTATTTTTGCGTGAGGTTTCCATTTTTGCCCGGCTAAATAAAGAGATCTGATCAAAAATCGTCTCCCGTATTTGGAAAGGGGTGGCAATTCTTGACTTCAATTTAAGCGACCAAAATATTGACCAATCAGAACTTTTCTGAACCTTAGTATGCGGTATAACATTAGGTTTTTTTTGGGGGGGGGGGGATGTCTATTATGTACCAAAAAAATGGCGATTGTTGAAAAGATCCAAATGAAGATCTAACATTGACATGGATATTAGAGAAAAAGCTAGTGCTCTTTTCAAGGAAGATTTAGATGGTCTATAGATAGATTATGATCATCATTTCTGACCGAAATATCCGTTAACTGAAATAATGTAAAAACTGCTTCATGTTTTAACCTTACACGTTCTGGTGTATATATCTAAGTTCTCGTCAATAAATCTAATGCATACGATAAGTCATTCAACGTATTTGGATGTTTTAAAAAAATGAAAGTACTGAAAATATCGGTCGGCTATTTTTAATAGCATTAAGTTGGATGTGTCGCCATGGGATAATTAAAGGTCATAGTACGGACTTTTTGCTTATAGCGCAGCAATCCCTAGTTATAGTACTGGGAAGGATATCAATGAAAATAGCACGTCTGCGGTTTCTGTTTAGTTGTTTAATTGGTGGTATGGGGGGGGGGGGGGGGGAGGGGAGGATCGAATAGGACACGTTTGCGTTCCCTCTCGCTCTTCGTTTCTTTGTATTTGTGCTGACTTGAGTTGAGATATTGAAATTGGACTATTATTGCGTGACTGCACTGCACCACTCGTACTTACTACTCTTGTGTTTCTACTTTTATACTATTACTACGGCATGCCTGCTTGCGTGCTTAATGCTGGTGTTTTTATTGGTGGCGGTGGTGCTACTGGTGCTGGTAGTGGTGGTGAAACGGGGTGGGGGGGGGGGGGGGGTTCAATTTGCAATTTGCGCACAAGCCGTGCAAAATGCCAAATTTTGCAAAAACTGCAAAACGAGCGCACGGCGACAACGAGAAGGAGCTACAAGATAGCAGTTGCAAATCTTATCTGTGCAAAGGCTTTGCTTTATTTGAGCACAACAAAATAACCGGAGAATAGCATGTCTCTACATTTCATGTAAAATGGCACAAGAGGAAAGAAAGAATGAGCTCAAGGAATAATAATAGTAGTAGTTGTAGAAGTAAATATCAATAAAGCGAAAGCGAAAGGGAAGACGTGAAATTAATGGATTTACATGTTTTGCCATATTGGCTGTTTGTTTGTTACCTACCTTCTTTCCTTCCCCTGTTCTACCTGCGTGAATGCTTCTTCCCCTGCCTACGCACTATTAGTCTACTGCACAGCCTTTGCTACTGCATGTACCACTGCGCCGTTGCTGATGTTTTTCACCGTGGAAATGAAACTGCAAATGCTTGTTATTACCACCTACGCCCCTGGATAAGTAAACCATCACTTGGCTTTAAATATTATATCAAAGCTGCGCATGCATCTTTATTGCGCCACCTTAAAAATAGAGGCTAACTTGGCCTAACTGTTGGTTGATAACCAGACAGTATTACATTTGCCCAGAATGGGTATTTAAAACTTAAATAGTCTGAAGATTGAAAAGATAAGATTAAAAGTAAGATTCGAAAGAAATGTCTCTTAACTCAGAATATTAATCTGATTCTATGTGAAGGAAAACAATGATTAAGTATTGCGGTCCCAACTTCTCAAACTTTTCAATGAAATTAGGGTGACAATTTGCAGAGGTAGGGAAATGCATTGTTGGGATCTTTTCTTTTTCTAAATGTAAGTTTGCATATATGTTTCAAATCGATACTACACCCACCCTTACACATATACGATAGCAGAAGAGAGTAAGGACATTGTTTACTAATGAAATATCCCTCCTGGGCATATGTTGTTTACACTACCCAGAGAGTATTAAAAAAATTAACTCTCTCCATTACCGCATCTCACCCCACCCCCCCCCCCCCCCCCCCCGAAGTGAAATAATGTTCTTGGATTTTCGTTTGACATGGACAATATGTTCGCACCGCTGGTAAATAACTGTATCTGTCAAAAAGCTTTCATTTAGCAGGAAATCAAACTTAACGATTAGATCCGTTGATCAATTTGTTTTTATGACTGGCGCTGATTATGGTAGCCCTTACTAATCACGAATTTGGTGAATTTGATCAGATCTTTCAAATTAAGATTATGCTCGTAGATCATGAGATTGGAGTTCGGAATAAAATAGCGACTATATATCATGTGTGGCGTTCAAAAGTTGATGTGAGATTTGTCTGGAAAGTCGTCGTCATCGGTGCAACTTTTCACTATCGCTACTTCAAAGTATAATACTTTAGCCACCTACCTAGAAATTGCACCCCTTTTTGGTAATATTGCAAATTTCTGACTAAATTTTGTGCCAGTGTCCAAATCGATTTTGAATTTTGGTGACGCGACCTTGATGACAAGGATGGTTCGACTAGTGTTTCTAGGGTAAATGACGGAACGTGTTCATAATCAAACGAATCTCTCTCGCTCTATAAACACAATCATGTTATTCACCGACCAGGTGACAATTCATAACAAACTAAATTTACACTAGAACAAACAGTGAGTAGGAAGATGATTCTCGAGTGAACTTAATCACACATCCTAGTAATATTTAATGCAATAAATGGCATATTTGGCAATATTAGTCCCACTGTTTGGGTCAAGGAGTGTGCAAAGTTCAAATTCAATGCTAACGTTAGATTGGCGCTAGTGGCTGCCGACGTGTAATTTGGCAATTGCCTGGATATGTAATGCTCGGTAATGGGTGATTAGGGTACCAAGAGGCGTTAGTAGAATACCAAATTAAAGCAAATCTAACCATGCCTAACACTAACCATGCGGTAAGATCAAACACCTGGAAGGTAACCATTAAAAATATCAAATTCATGATTTCATGACTTGCGAAATTACGGTGACAGTATGAATGTCAAGAAACGTGACGATATGAAAAACGCAAGAGAGTTGAGAGACGTCATGAAATTTTTTTCACAAAACAAGGTTTAGAATTTTCCAGAAAGGAAATATGAAAAGAACAATAATTTCATTTTTTTAAAACAAAAAAAATATAGAGAATGAAGTGACAAATTACATTTTTATATTTGCGGAGCTATCAGAAATTCTTGAGTTACCAGGTACGAAGACGAATTGTTTTTAAACTAAACAGTTTTTGGAAGAGCTAAAAGTAATCAGAATTTCAGAAACAGCGACATGAAGAAATTGAAAACTGTAAAACTGAAGGACATTAAGCCACTGTGCTCTGATGTCAGTACTTTGTCAGTTTCTAATTTAATGCTTTAACCAAAACTGTTGACGCATATGAATTCATGGTGTCTCCACAACCTCAGCCACAGTCTGGTGCTCCTTATCTGAGTCTTTAACTAGCTAATATTAAAGACAATCCTAGCTAATTAAAGACATAATCGTGAGCAAAGAAATTGGTCGTTTGACCTCCTGTTGAAATTTGTATTTGAAAAACGCTCGTATATGCTTCTGCCCGGAAAGATTGGGTTATTTAACAGCTGTCATTTTTTTCTAAATCCACTCTATTTTGGTCATCATTCCAGCTTTTGCAATTGTTTAATCCTTATGAAATTTTAAACTTCGGTTAAACGTGGGATTTCCAGTGCTTCAAATAGCTCAAATTAGATTCCCATGTAAACCGTTGTCCGCCTTTTACAACAAAATTGATTTTGACTGGAAATAATGAATTTTTTTAGGATTATCACCAGGATTGTTTTCTCAGGATTTAGACCTCCCGGATTATCACCAGACGGTCGGAAAATTCTACCAAAAGAATTGGCTTCACCCTACTTGCACAAGAAAAACGCAATTTTGGCGTATAATTGAACTCCACAGTTTTCAAAGTGGACAAAAATAATGAGCTAATATCAGAAGACAAAAATCCTACGTACAAAATTTGTTGTTTGTAATAATGTATTTCACTTTTTGTTTTATAAATAATTCAGAGTGTCAGTATAAAAGTTCGGATCTAATTGTGCCTGGCGTTTTGACTATCGTTCTACTTTTAATGGAAAAAAATGTCAAACTTATGTTGGAAACAAAATTATTGCATCAAATCTTACCTGTTTCGAATCCTGCGCAAAAAAGTTGAATGAAATGAAATAATGTAACAATTGGGTGAAAACTCCCGCAGTAACTATAAACTTTACTGCAACTATAAACGTTTTTTCAGTTTCGACACCGATCATCGTTTTTCTCCATCGACTTTGTATTGGTTAAAGTTTCGTTTCTTTAATCTGATTTAGAAAAAAAACTGATCACAAAAAAGACGTTCCAAAAAAATCTGGTTTACCAAAAATTGAATGCGAAGCATTCCTCGCTTTTTGAAACAAAACTGATCATTGCTCGAAACGTATTTTATTCACCAGATTTTCTTGTTTGTTTTTTCGATAATTTTCTTATTCGTTTAAGTGTGAAAAAATTTTTTTTTCATGGGAGCTAATCGTTTTAAACATTTAAATAAACCTTTGATGTTCAATTTTATTTTTCTTTTTCATGTACTGTTTATGGCGTTGTCTCATTATTCTGACCCGATAATGCACTAGTTTTGTACCTTTAATGCGAAGAACTTTGTACAGTAGACGCCATGACTGTGTTTACATTGTCAAGTGTTCATATAATTAACAAGAAAAACCTATCCGTTCATACATTTTATTTTTTACAAAAAGATTTTCAGAACTTTTGAAAAGTTTGAAATTCATTCTCCGAAGGAGAAATTGTTGTAACAGATTTTGCTTTTATCAATATAATAAAACTTCCGTAACGCGTGATCACAAATATGTTTCAGGGCAATTTTTCTCTGAAAACTTTGTTTTTCAACTGGTTATTTTTTCTTTATTTGTTGGATTACTTGACAATTTACATCCAGCATTATCAAATAAAATCGTGCAAATGACATTCAATTAACTGCAGAATTTTTTAAAATAGTGGGCCAGCTGCAGAAACTACATAAAAAGGAAAGCTTGAATTCAAAAATTTTATTTTCAACATTTAGGTCTCCAAGTCCCATAAAATATAGAAATCTGCACACGTGAAACTGCTTAAAAAACGCTTAATTTTAGAATTCCGGAAAAAAATTTTAAAACGTTAAATAAAGTGTACAAAGGTCGAGAAGTTGAGCGCTGTAAATCTAAATGCCAAAAGCCCACCAGAATAATACCAAAATTAATTTTTGCCTTTAGACAATATTAAGAAAAATATGCTGTGCGTTTATCCACAAGATACGATCATAAACATGAAAGCCACGTAATGTTCAACAGTGAAAACACAAAAGTTCAAATCATGCAACACGACATCTGGTTGAAGACTGTTGGTCATGATTTCCATTATGAAATCAAGATAAATAGGCTAAAGATTGTTTATATTCAAGTTTCTTCTTAAAGTGACACAAAATTTGATACATTAGGATTAAAATTATTTCAGCCTTCAATCGAGTTAAAAGTATACACCTCTTAACAAAACTTGACATTACAGCGCAAAACTATGGCTACACGGGATCGATGTCAAATTTGACAGGACTTCCTACGCTGGAATAAGCTCTGGAATTGGGCCATGCAAAGATGCAGGTAGTGTGTGATAATGGATAAGACAAGATAGCCTTGCTGAAATTCTCGGCTCCCTTTGCTGATAAACCAAAAAGTACGCAAAAAAAGAGGATACATCAAATGAATGGGTCATTTTACAACAATTAGCTGGCTAATAAAATACCAACTTTCTTGAATATGTCATTGTTTGCATCAATGTTTATATCCTCCCGGGTCGAGAGGTCAGCGCTTTTTTTGTAAGAAATGCGCTGAATGCATTGAATATTGAGTGCATTTTCAGCAATTGCCTTTAAAAAATCAGCACCTACAGCTGAGATTGTCCATCTCTGAGTGATGTTCTCAGCGGTTTTCAGCGCATCTCTTAAAAATATTCAATACATTTTCAGCTATTTTCTAACAAAAATTGTCTACGCATTTATAAGCTCAAATGGTCATCCCCTGATAGGTTCAGCGCAGTTCAGACCGTTTCTTACTATTAAAAAAGTTTTTAAATACAGGTTAATTCATTTCCATGTCACAAACACGAAGAAACAGAAGTATAATAGGAAGAAAAAGTTGAATTCAAATGTTTCTTTGACGCACATTTTTTGTTGAATACTAAAACTGTTTAGTTGTTCCATCAAAATTGGGATAATATGCAAATGGAGCTGACAGGGGTTAATGGTTTAAGAGTAAGACTGCCAGTGGGACTCAAAATGATGTTTGAATAACGCTGGCGTGGGGGTGCAGTAACGTAAGAGTTATGAACCAATGCAACTCCAGATAATCTTGATGGAGATGGAGTGAGGGCCCAGGTTGAGGTGCCATCCGGAAGTGACCTCTGATCAGACCGTGCCAGACGAAAGTAACCTCTGATCAGACCGTGCCAGACGAAAGTAACCTCTGATCAGACTAATGTGCGCTCAAAGCACCGTGTGCGCTGAATGTGCGCTCAAAATGGTCCCTGATCAGACTATTTCCATCTGGAACCAAAACCCAGACCCTGTAATTATGGTTTGGGAACACACCGTGTGCGTTGGACTTCGGATGATCAGAGGTCACTTCCGGATGGCACCTCAACCTGGGGAGGGGGGTTTCGGGCCGAGGTTTCAACGCTAAAAACGCAAAATTTGGTGGCGAGTGCGTTGAATTCATTTACGATCTACGCTGGAGGCGTTTAAAAGAAAGCATTGTAATTTGCTATCTGATTGCTCCTGATAATGGCCCGAGATTTCCACCGAAAAGTAAAGTTTTACAAAAATTATAAGTAGAAGTTTTGTCAAATTCTTTGAACGTGATCTCTAATTAAAGGGGAAAACCTGCGGCTGTGCGTTGCACTAAAAAAAGAAACGAGGTTGTTATATATCTCGTACGCTGGCGTTTTCTTGGTCGCAATTTGGTCATACGTTTAATGGATGCTGAAAATGCTGTTACTAGCCTGATTAGAACCCTGTTCTAAATTGAATCGGAGTTTTCTGTCCATCCATTCATACAGCAGCCACAATTTTGCCTCAGACACAAAGACTGGCTTGTTTTTTGAAAGATGAATAAACGTCGAGAGAGTAGACCACAAGACGATCCAATAACTATTATTTTACACGGCCTTGCTATACTTCCACTCACTCATATGATTTAAGATAGAAGTTTGGCTCAAAAATGGTACGCAGAATATGGTAATGCACGTGGTAGCCTTAATTCAATTCAAAGCGTATTAGGTAAAATGAATAAACTTGAGTGATTTTTTTAAATAATGTAATCATAAGTTATCTCATCTCAAAATTGATGTGATGTTATTGAAGGTCATTGTCTTCTCGTTTTTGTGATTTATTCTGAAGAGAGGTGAATTGATTTCATTGATAAAATTTCAATACTTTGGCTATTATAGTAGGCTGTCATTCAGAACTTTTCCATAAAAACAACTGGAAACTCTCCAGATTATTTTTACAAATAGTATTAATTTAATCTGATGCTTTTTACCAATAGAAAAAACAATAGCCTTCAGATTTGTCAAAACCCTCAATTACACGTTCAAAACCCCTCATGAAAATGCTCAGCTGACCAATATGCTTTAAAATAAAAGTCTGGCTCCTTACGAGTACGCAGAATATGGTAATGCGCCTGATAGCTTTGATTCACTGCAAATTGTTTTAGGTAAAAATAAATGAACTTTAGTGAATTTTTTATAATTTAATTAAAGGTCATCTCATTAAAGACGTGTTTGATGCCATTTAAGGTTATCGTGTTCGCGTTTTTGTGAGTTCTTCTGATATAACGTGCATTGATTTCATTGAGGAAAGATTATTGAACTATTCTATCTTTTATAGTAGGCTGTCGTTTAAGACGGCGCGCAATTTGAATACAAGTGGACTACAAAAAATTGACTTGCATTGCAATTTGAATTTATGAGAGTCTACTACGCAGAGCCGATGATAAAAAGTGATAAAAAAGGCGAGGAGTTAATCTCTTTTCCGGCCACATACCGTGGTCTATGCATTTTTCTACCTGAACCCTGGACAATAGAATATGGATGGTTTAACTAGATAAGCGAGTCTTTGCTGAATTTTAAAGCTGCAAACGTACAATTTTGACGGCAAAATTTTCAAAAAAAAACAGGAACCAGACCGAGGGAATATTGGAATTGAATTGACTCATCCACAAAAAAGAATCCTATTCTCCAGATTTGCGTATAGAAAGGGGGCGTAGAGTTAGCTAAAGAAACTTCCAATGACATGGTATCCCATTCTAACAATGAGAAGCTCAGAACGAAATTGACTTCAGATAGTGATGGGATCACCTTAAACTGCCATCAACAGGCGCATCTTGAGAATCTCTAGTTTTGCCACGCTCTCTTTTTTGCTCAAAAGCCGGTTATAAGCTTATAAGACGCAATCATATCCGTTGTTGCCCTGCTCAATGAGGTTTGCAATGATTTCCAACTAGTGTTTGACCTCATCAAACTTTGCAGGGTCAAACCTTTCCAAATGATTGTACCACTACTGATAAAGACGCTCGACTACATATCAAAGCTAGTTGATTCCTCAAATCACGTTTCAGCGGAACATTCTTCTACTTGAAATTTCCTGAATCGTATGAAAAAAATTGCCAAAAGGGCAAACCGGATTTTTAGGAAGAATAAGTCATCGAAGTAATTGAAATCAGAGTCACTGATAATTGTCGATAGAGTCGAAAACGCCAGCTTCTTTCAGTTTATTTTCTGCTTTTGCTGGAGGAGCCACTCCATTTGCATCAGAGGACATTCAGAGGTTGTCTATCAGAATTATCATAAGTAAGAAGATTTAGTAATTGTATCAGAGGATTTAGAATCTGGGTCCTTGGGTTGTTAGTGACTTGAGTTTTTCTATTGGATTGGAGACCCCACATAAACACACAATTCTCAGTCGTACACGTTTTCAAAGCAATATTCAAACGCGATCAGTTAGAACAGTACAATAAAAATTTTGCGCTTTTGCGTAATTCTGTTTGTTCCTCCGTATTAAACTTTTCTTGCACCGGCGCCGTGCACTATAAGCGTCAATTGGAATTTTTACTGAGAAGCGCTTTAGTTATCCCTAAATTGTCAAAATTGATTTCAATTTTATGTGAGGTGAACAAATTCCTGAGAAACTGAAGCGTAGGACAATCATTCTGCATGAAAAATACGTTTCAAAAGTGAGTATGGCTCTTTCTACTTGTCTCATCAGCGCAAATACTTGCTCTTAACGCTTTTTTAGTTCAAGTAATGGGCTGTTACGGGACTTTAGTTTTCTACTTTGATCAAGAAATTGTTGATTCAACTTTCAAACATGGCTTGGAGAGCTCTTATGCGTTGAAGCAGTCTGAGAAGGTACCTGACACTGAACTCCAAAAGGGTTGCCCACGAGAAACTGACTACTGACCTCAATTTTGTATTTTGTCCTTTTGGACTCAAACTTTTTAACAGCTTACACGACTAGCTTGCCTCCCAATCATTAAAGTTAATTCTCTACAAAACCTACATTTGAAATTGTCGAACCAACCACACAAAGTCTTGATGCTTTTTAGTCTGAAACCAGAGTCGGTGAACCTCATATATACGTATTTGTTAAAATGGTAAATTCAGATGGCTGGCACGGTCCTTCTTGTCCCAAGAGCGCAAGGAAAATCTCTCGCCACGCTAACCTCAACCATTTGATTGAGCAAAATTGCCTTCAGTGCGTATACCCTCACTGCTAGATTCAAGTCACAGAACAGACAACGAGAGAACTTTTGGGCTTACACTTGTACCATGGAAGACAGGATAACAGCTTTTGTGAGATGTTATAGTAGTGGACTCACTTGCGCCTGCTAGCCTTTAGAATGATTTGGTCACCGAACGGGGCACAGGAAAAGCAGAGAACGAAAAGCCAAAAGCAACAAAATATAGAGAACTAGCTGATAAAACCAAATTGTTCCAGCCTATATCTTTTGAGGGGGAAAGAACTACCGGGTTCCCCGCCGAATTTTTAAGCCAAAATCTCTGAACAAAGTTCTGCGATGCAATCATCGAATGCAGAGCCGAAGTGTTTCTGAATTTTTTTGGCGATTAGGGGTTCCATATGCCGCGCTTGTGTTAGGAACTGTAAATGACAAAACAGCTTATGGCAAAATTTTTTTATTTAATTTTTTATATTTCTATACTAAGTTGGCCATTGCATTGTAAAGGTCTGCAGGCTAGTCTGCAAACTTTTTTGGTTTTATTTTTTCCACTTTTTATTACTACCTTGAAACCCAGAGCTCACTTTTAAAATCTTTACTCAGCTTCCATGCATATTACCGTCCCGTATTGTGTCCCTTATGAATTATTGGTTTGAAGAACTTTTCAATTAGCTGCCTCACTCGTTGATTTCGGTGCTCGCGTGCCCGAGTCATACAAAGACCGGCCCTATTATTTAATGGAGTTGAAATTGTCTTGACAAACCAGCCATTATCTGACATCTTTCAAAACTGCAAATATTCAATCAAATTCACATTCTACATTTTAATCTCGTTTTTTTAATATCTATTGGTCATTATCTTGCTTCTTTGCTTTTAAATTCCCTCTACTGTTTCTATAAAAGACTTTTTGGAATTGGCCTTTTAAACCAATTGAACTTAAACTACCCTAATAAAAAAGCTTTAGCAAATCTGAACTGTACTTAAAAATAAAATGAACCTGAGACTGAGAAACCACTACTACTTTTCTCAAAGAAAGGGAAAAGATGTTTTTGCTGCTTTGAAGTCACCTCAATTGAACCTATCTATACTTGCAACACGCTTTTTTTGTGTCCAATTTTTAATTCATTTTTGTTAGTGGCTTACACAGACCACATTTACATAAAATTCCCAACGTGTTTTTTTGTTAAAGATGTATTCTTGTGAAAGAATTTCCACCGGATGCCACTCAAACTTTTTGCTTGATAGTTGAGTAAAAATGGAATTGACTTCAGTAGAGGTGTTATGAAGTGGTTTAATTCTGTGATTGAAATTTTCCTCTGTCTTACATAGACAATTTTTTGATATTTTAATTCCCCTCTTGCACTGTGTCTGAAATTGTCGAAACCATGATATTCGATGTTTAATTTTACGTCAAAATTATTGTCCCGGAATGATAATAAAAATAGTAAATCGCGCATTTAGATATACAGCATTAGGGGCAACTAATTTAGCACTATCAGTCTTTCCTTGTATGTGCAGTTAATTGCAATTAGTACCCATGAAGTGGCTCTCTCTTTTGAAGTTTTTCAATTTTCTCCATCTGCTGTCTGTTTGGGAGCCATGCTTGAGAAAAGTATGATAGTATGCGTACGACTTAGTCAGTGTAGGCTTTCAATTTATTTTTTGATGAAACCTTTTTTGTCGTACTTCGCTTTTTTTGGTAGAAGTCCTCTGTTGCTTTCAAAATCTGTTGATCACAGTTGCTGCTTCTGTTTAGATTTTTAGATTCTGACCCTGCTGACTGCCAACCTCTCTTAGCTCCAGATTTTTTATTGCGGCATTTTGTTCGTTTTTGAGAGAGAGAAGTTTAAATTTTGAGGCATTTAGTGTCAAGTGATTTTAATCGCACATGTTTTTGATTCCTTTCACGCTCTTTCATAAGTTTTCCTGGTTTACGCTATTCAGTTTGATGTCATCTGCGAAGCCAAAAGTTTCAGTTAGGGGAGTTTCTGATGGAAGATCATATTTAAGGATAGGGAATAGAAGAGAGGACCAACGATTGACCCTTTGTGCAACGACGTTAGTTATTTCTAATTACTTAGGTCAAAGCATAATTTAACCACTTTTTCCTTTTATTGACGTAGCTTTCAATCAACTTGAAAAGATTTCTTAGAATTTCGAATAGCTATAGTTATTCAATTCGCTCAATTTTCGAATCGTGATAATCGGAGCCTACGTTGTTTAATAGCTCAAGTTTAGCGGATTTCCTCTGTTGAAATCCATTTTGGCTTTCAAAGAGTTTGTCTAGGCAGTTTGATCAAAATTGATTGAAATTTTTTTTCCAACAGCTTCCAAATTTCCGGTAAATTTCGCTTAATTTAGTGTTGTTTGGAACAATAACAGAGGAGATTTACCCAACGTCCTAGTGCAATTTCAGAGAAGACAAATTGTAGGTTGTTGGAGCCTGTTGATTTGTTCAATGCTAGTTTTTGTGAGGGTCTCTTCATTTTTTAAGCTTAATTTTCTGATAAAGTTAAATTTGCATTTTCTGTAGAGCAGCTCAGTAGGCTTTCAAATGTTATACGCACCTTTGAAGAACAGGATGAAAAGGGTGACTTTTTCCCTGTCACTACTGGCTTTTTCGTTTCCAACTTCGATTGTTGCTGGCAAAATAGAGGGCTTTAGGATACACTTCAGGTGTTTTTTGTTTTCTACTAACACGCCTGCTTATGAAATTTTTGTCTTCAACAATGTTTACATCAATGTCCAGTTGTTTCCTAATCTGCTTTCAAGCATTTTTTGAGGAGTCTGTTAAAACTCAGATTGTTCCAAGCTCTTTTTTGGCCCCCAACTGCTTTATTATATATAAAGTTTCCCTAATGGCCCAAAAAGGCAGTTCTGTTAAATATTTTGTTTTTTTTTCGAAATGTGGCGGTTGATATGGTTTCTGATCCGCATGTACCATTAGTTTACTAACGCATCAGAGTTACTAAGACAGAAAGAATTCACAGGGTTTTCCTCAATGACTTGATTCTCTTTTGAGATCTTAACGCTGCTTCATTTGTACCTTAAAGCTCCGGTGAAGGTTTGGATGTTGATAGCATTCTATCACTGGATATAGATTTTTATGAGGACCTGAACTAACGTTTGGTTTGATACGTTGGAGCAGTTTGATTCTATCAGTTTAAACAGTATCTGTCATTGATGATTATCATTATATTCCATTGCTTCATAATTTGTCCCTGCAAGTTTGATGTCGCCCACAAAAAGAGTGGATTGAAGTTTTCTTGAATTGTTTGGTTGCATAGTTTATACAGTAGCAGTGAAGGGTTTGCAGCCGTTCATTGATACGACTTCCGGGCTGGGGATATACATACAAGCTATAGAATTGAAGTTTCGCTGATGATTATTTTCAGTGCCATATTATAAGTGGTTATTTCGGGTTTACTGTTTCAAGTGGAATGCTTTTTTGACAGCTGCGAACACACAGCCGTGTTTTGATATAGATTGTGTAAATTCTATGCAATTCAACACAAAATAGTCTGAGAAAGGGTCAATGGTTCTCCTGATAACCTTAGCTAAAGAACAATCAAGGACACCAGTTTGCTTGAAAAACTGTTTTTGCTTATTCGTACCGTGAGCCATACTACGGAAGGAAATTACTAACAAAGTCACTTCATTCAGTTTTCTTTTTTTTGTTTTTGATGGTTGCTACTTCTTCAGCTTGATTGGTTCCAGATCACCGTATTATATTTAACGATCGTAATAATTTTGATTTTAAAAATCCCATATTGATGGAGCTCTGAATGTTGAGAAGCAATTTTGGTATCTTTCTGATTTTTTGACAGCAGGTTCCTGATAAAGTGGAGAGTTGTTATTCTTGCTGAATGAAAAATTCTAAAGACGTTTTCTGCACCTTTTTTGAACTTAAATTATACCGCCGATGAATACTCGGTTCTTTTGTTACACATTAATAAGGTTGTCAGCGGTTAGCTGGTGTCTCGGATCTGACGGGTGCTTTGTAATCAACTTAATAATAACGCCGTGCCACAAATTAACTTTTTCACCAATCGGGAACTTCACCTAGACGATGCTGCACAACTTTGAGATTCGCTTGGTTTCTTGGATATAGGTTGAGGCTAAATACTCCCTAGTAGATCATCAATAACTGAAATCAAATTATTTATTCTAACTTATTTATTTTAAGTTTTTCCGTATTATTTTGATAATTCGCTTGGTCGGGAAACATATGTTTTGATTCCTCAGTTCAGCTGCCATTTAAGGCGTATTGATTTGTTTTATTGAGCTGTTTGGCTGGTGCTATAGGCTAATATTCAAAAAGGCCTACATTCGAATAGTCAAGCCAAAGCTAAATACCAAAGGAAAATTGCATTTCTATTCGAATTGAGAAATGTTGAGTTCTGTAGCAATCCTAAGAGACTTGGGAATTTTGGTTTTTGCAAAAACAAAAAAATAGGAATGACAACTGTGAATTACGAGCCAGGACAGCCACGAAAGCTTTATACCTCTGTCTTCCATAGACAATTTTTTGATATTTTATTTCCCCTCTTGCACTGTGTCTGAAATTCTCGAAACCATGATATTCGATGTTTAATTTTATGTCAAAATTATTGTCCCATAATAATAAAAAAAATAGTAAATCGCGCATTTAGATATACAGCATTAGGGGCAACAATTTTAGCACTATCAGTCTTTCCTTGTATGTGAAGTTGCTTGCAATTAGTATCCATGAAGTGGCTCTCTTTTGAAGTTTTTCAAATTTCTCCATCTGCTGACTGTTTGGGAGCCATGCTTGAGAAATTGCGGCATTTTGTTCGTTTTTGAGAGAGAGAGAAGTTTAAATTTTGAGGCATTTAGTGTCAAGTGACTTTAATCGCACATGTTTTTGATTCCTTTCACGCTCTTTTATAAGTCTTCCTGGTTTAAGCTATTCAGTTTGAAGTCATCTGCGAAGCCAAAAGTTTCAGTAAGGGGAGTTTCTGATGGAAGATCACAGTTTGTCTAGGCAGTTTGATCAAAATTTATTGAAATTTTTTTTCCAACAGCTTCCAAATTTTCGGTAAATTTCGCTTAATTTAGTGTTGTTTGGAACAATAACAGAGGAGATTTACCCAACGTCTTAGTGCAATTTCAGAGGAGATAAATGTTTAGGTTATTGGGGGCCTGTTGATTTGTTCAGTTCTGGTTTCTGTGAGGGTCTCTTCATATTCTAAGTGTGATGTTCTAGTAAAGTTAACTTTGCTTTTTCTGTAGAGCAGCTCAGTAGGCTTTCAAATGTTATACACACTTTTGAAGAACAGGATGAAAAGGGTGAATTTTTCACCGTCACTACTGGCTTTTTCATTTCCAACTTCGATTGTTGCTGGCAATACATAGGGCGTTTGGATACACTTCAGGTATTTTTTATTTTACTAACACGCCTGCTTATGGAATTTTTGTCTTGAACAATGTTTAGATCAATGTCCAGTTGTTTCCTAATCTGCTTTTCAAGCATTTTTTTGAGGCGTCTGTTAAAACTCCGATTGTTCCAAGCTCTTTTTTGGCCCTCAACTGCTTTTTTATATATAAAGTTTCCTTAATGGCCCAAATAGGCAGTTCTGTTCATTCTTTTGTTATTTTTGACATGTGGGGGTTGACATAATTTCTGATAACCTTAGCTCAAGAACAATCAAGGACACCACTTTGCTTGAAAAACTGTTTTTTCTTATTGGTAGCGTGAGCCATACTACGGAAGGAAAATGCTAACAAAGTCACTTTAGTCATTTTTCTCTTTTTGTTTTTGACGATTGCTGCTTCTTCAGCTTGATTGGTTCCAGATCACCGTAATATTATTAACGATCGTAATAATTTTGATTTTAAAAATCCAGTTTTGTTGGAGCTCTGAATTTTGAGACATAATTTTGGTATCTTTTTGATTTTTTGACAGCAGGTTCCTGATAAAGTGGAGAGTTGTTATTCTTGCCCAATAAAAAACGCTAAAGACGTTTTGTGCTCCCATTTTTGGCCTTAAATTATACCGCAGATGTATACTCGGTTCTTTCGTAACACAATAATAAGGTTGTCAGCGGTTAGCTGTTGTCTCGGATCTGACGGGTGCTTTGTAATCAAGTTAATAATAACGCCGTGCCTCAAATTAACTTTTTCACCAATCGGGAACTTCACCTAGACGATGCTGCACCACTTTGAGTTTCGCTTGGTTTCTTGGATATAGGTTGAGGCTAAATACTCCCTAGGAGATCATCAAAAACTGAAATCAAATTATTTATTAAGTTTTTCTGTATTATATTTGATAATTTGCTTGGTCGGGAAACATATGTTTTGATTCGTCAGTTCAGCTGCCCTTTAAGGTGTATTGATATCTTTTATTGAGCTGTTTGGCTGGGGATAGAATTCGAATCGAGAAATGTTGAGTCCTGTAGCAACCCTAAAGATTTGGGAATTTTGATTTTTGCAAAAATAAATTGGAAGGACAACTGTGAATTACGAGCCAGGACAGCCAATAAAGCTTTCTACCTTTGTCTTCCATAGACAAATTTTTGATATTTTAATTCCTCTTTTGCACTGTGTCTGAAATTTTTGAAACAAAGATATTCGATGTTTAATTTTACGTCAAAGTCCTGTAGTGATATTGTCCTGTAGTGATAATGAAAATAGTAAATTGCGCATTTAGATATACAGGATTAGGGGAAACATTTTTAGCACTATCAGTCTTTCCTTGTATGTGCAGTTGCTTGCACTTAGTATCCATGAAGAGGCTCTCTTTTGAAGTTTTCCAAATTTCTCCATCTGCTGTCTGTTTGGTAGCCATGCTTGAGAAAAGTATGATAGTATGCGTACGACTTAGCCAGTGTGGGCTTTGAATTTATTTTTTGATTTAATCTTTTTGGTCGTACTTCGCATTTTTTGGTAGAAGTCTTCTGTTGCTTTCAAAATCTGTTGATTACAGTTACTGCTTCAGTTTAGATTTTTAGTAACAATCATATTCTGACCCCGCTGACTGCAAACTTGTCTTAGCTCAAGATTTTTTGAGGCTGCATTTTGTTCGTTTTTGAGAGAGAAGTTTAAATTTTGAGGCATTTAGTGTCAATTGATTTTAATCGCACATGTTTTCGATTCCTTTCACGCTGTTCTATAAGTCTTCCTGGTTTACGCTATTCAGTTTGAAGTCGTCTGCGAAGCCAAAAATTTTAGTTAGAGGAGTTTCTGATGGAAGATCATATTTAAAGATCATACATTGTGCCAATTATCACATACGGTTCCTAGGTCTGAGTTCCAAACCAAAGCCATATGCAAAATGTCGAAAGACCGCAATTGAGAGCTACAAAACGGATTTTGAAAAAAATCGTACTTAGGTTTATGAACAAAAGGGACTCGAGCTACTACTTTCGTACTTGTACAAAGAAATGTTTGTTTGTTGCTATTCCTGTCCATAATCAATGGCAAATTAACTGCAAAAATTGAATGGCTTTCTGAACTGTGCCATAATTTAACAAGACAGCAGACCAGCGTTGACTTCAAAGTCGAAAAGGAAAGTAGCTTGCGAACAAAAATCTATCGCTAGAAAATACTTCTTTACATCCTAATTAAAAATCTGGAAGCTGGTGACGAACTCTGCAGAAGTACAATATCAAACATTTACTGGCATTACTTTGTAACCTCCTTCAATGCCAATGACAAATGCAAAGGGCGTATTATATGTAGATGTGGAATTTGCAATTCTTGGAAAAAAAGTTAATATGAGTGATATCCAGAATCTTCAACGACTACTACTACTAATGCAAGCAAAAACATGGGTCAAGAAACTCATACCTGTTTTCCGGGATACTTTCAAAGAGCTATCACGGTCAGTGAGGTGAATCTTCAATATCATCAAGCATCGCAACGCCAGTTTTCAACGAAAGAAGCACAACAAATTTTCAGCTCTATAATAATAATATTGAAACAGCACTTGAGTTATTATCAAGAGTTTTCACCCATTTTGCAACTCTTCAGTTCAGTTTTATCTTATTTAGGTGGTAACAGTTTCCATATCTACATATCACTCTCCAGGCACATTTGTTTGCTTTGGATTAAGGTTTTATGAAGGGAATCCGGTACATCCTTTGAATAGATGTTTTGCTGAGGATATTTCCAAAACTTTCATATATTCAAAGAGTGTAGTTATAAAGCAGTTGTGTTTCTAATAAAAATAGTAATAGTTCAATTTCCCCGATGCATAGAAAAAGTTCTCCAAAAGATCTTACAAAAATTAAAAAATAGCGCCGATGTGGACCCTCCAAAGCCTATGGGCTGCATGGGGATGCCCTTGGAGCAAGCAGTGAATAATTAACATATAACTCAATAATAAATGTAGCATACATGAACAGTCTTCCAGAAAAATTTTCTTTTATAAGTGTTGTATACTTTGTACGGTCTGTTAAATTCTTAGGTGCAAATTGACATAAATTAGTTTTCGAGGGCGGCTTATCATTTTGATCTAAAAAAATTGTACAGAACCAGGCATTTGTGCGTAAGTGAGTTTTTCGAGCATTTTTTAAAATCTTAATAACCCTAAGATTACCTGCTGTGTTCGATCTTGTAAAAGAAAACGAATTACTGCTGGAATCATTTTCCCTGACTTTGCTAGTCTGAACATAGATCAAAATTTATTCTGGGAGCTTTTTTAGGTAAAGCTTGCATATAAATAACACGTTACTTTTCGAAAAATACTCATTAACGTGTTCACATCGGCCATTAAAAAATTATTCTAAAATTTTATTCTGAAGTTCGTATAATCTATACTATTGGTTTTTTAGGTGCATCAATACAATAACAAATCATCCGACTTGATAGGCTGTATATAGGTTTCAAACTAAACATGCAGAAATTGATTTGTGACAAAATTTCTCAACCGCATAAGATCAAAATTGTTAGGCCAAGTCTTTTATAAAAAACTTCTTTTATATGACTATCAAAGTTGAATTGACCGTTAAGAAAAAGACCTAGGAATTTTACACATTTAGACTCATGTAGCGTTTTACTGCTCAAAGTGACATCAAGACTAATATTAGAAGATTTTTATTTGTAGCTTAGAAGAATTGAAACACAATTTTTTTCCGGAAACCATGATGCAATTTTATTGTCCTCATCTTTCAAAGCGTAATTGTTTATCAAGTTGGATTCATAGAAGATTTGTGTCATCTGCGAATGTATACGGATCAAATTGCTCACAACAGAGAGGCAAACATTTAATTAAAGAACAGATAACAGTGTCCCTAAAACAGAACCATGCGAAACATCAAATATGATGACCGCTTCCTGAGATTAGCCACCGCCTAATTTTACGCAATAGGTTTTGTTTGTCAAATAAGGTGTGAACCATTCTAATGCAACTCCTCTAACGCCATATTCAGAAAAAATTTGAAGAAGTGTAGGATGATCAAATGCGTCATAAGCTTTCTTAATGTCAAGTAAAATGCAACTGGTACATTTTTTATACAAAACGAATGCTTCTGTAATTTGAATCAGGACGTCAGTTGTGGACCGTTTGTTTTGGAAACGAAACTGCTTTTTAATAACACATTTTTATTCCGTAAAAATTTATCGAGAGGTTTGAACATTGACCTTTCAAAAATTTTGCTCAATGCAGGAAGTACAGATATTGGTCGATAATTCTCAACTTTCCGTCTTGATCCGGCTCTATATATTGGATAACTTTTGCATGTTTCAAGCAGTCAGGAAAAATACTTTTTGCGAACGATGAACTAACTAGATGTGAGAAAGGGTGCGGAAAAAATTTTGCACAAAGGTTTAGAACCTTAACATGAATTCTATCCAACCCAATTGCTTTATTAAAATCAGGTCTTTGCAACAAATTGAAAACTTCGGTATTGGTACAATTGAAAAGACAATTGGATTTTGGGTAATTTGCATCCTTAATTAACTACCGTGTTCCATCTTGTTAAACAGAAAATAATATTGATAAAATAATATCCAGTTACTTTGCTAGTTTATACAAAAATCAAGGTGCAATGTATGAGCTCTTTTAGGTTTTACGCAATAGGTTTTGCTTGTCAAATAAGGTGTAAGCCATTTTAATGCAACTCCTGATAATATCACTCTCCAGGCACATTTGTTTTCTTTGGATTGATGTTTTAGGAAGAGAATCCGGTACATCCTTTAAATAGATGTTTTGCTGAGGAAATTTCCAAAACTATCATATACTCAAAGAGTGTAGTTATAAAGCAGTTGTGTTTCTAATAAAAATAGTAATAATTCAATTTCCCCGATGCATAGAAAAATTTCTCCAAAAGATCTTACAAAAATTAAAAAATAGCGCCGATGTGGACCCTCCAAAGCCTAGGGGCTGCATGGGGATGCCCTTGGAGCAAGCAGTGAATAATTAACATATAACTCAATAATAAATGTAGCATACATGAAAAGTCTTCCAGAAAAATGTTCTTTTATATGTATTGTATTCTTTGTACGGTCTGTAAAATTCTTAGGTGCAAATTGACATATATTAGTTTTCGAGGGCGGCATATCATTTTGATCTAACAAAATTTGTATAGAACCAGACATTTGTGCGTAAGTGATTTTTCGAGCATTATTTTTAATCTTAATAACCCTAAGATTACCTGCTGTGTTCGATCTTGTAAAAGAAAACGAATTACTGCTGGAATCATTTTCCCTGACTTTGCTAGTCTGAACATAGATCAAAATTTATTTTAGGAGCTTTTTTAGGTAAAGCTTGCATATAAATAACACGTTACTTTTCGAAAAATACTCATTAACGTGTTCACATCGGCCTTTAAAAAAATTATACATAAATTTTCTTCTGAAGTTAGTATAATCTATACTATTGGTTTTTTAGGTGCATCAATACAATAACAAATCATCCGACTTGATAGGCTGTATATAGGTTTCAAAATAAACATGCAGAAAATGATTTATGTCAAAGTTTCTTAATTGCTTAAGATCAAAATTGTGAGGCCAAATCTATTTTAAGAACTTCTTTTATTTGACAATCAAATTTACCGTCTGGAAAAAGACATAGGAATTTTACATTTTACACATTTAGATTCATGTAGAGTTTTACTGCTCTAAGTGTCATCTAGACTAATATTAGAAGAAATTTTTTATTTGTACCTTAGAAGAATTCAAACACAATTTATTATCCGCAAACCATGATGCACATTTTTGTGCTCATCATTCAAAGCGTAAAGGTTTACCAAAGTTGGATTCATACAGAAGATTAGTGTCATCAATACACTACGGACCTTATTGTTCACAACAGAGAGGCAAGACTTTTTAAAAAAGAACAATTAACATTTTATGTCCCTAAAACAGAACCGCGCGGAACATCAAATATGATGACCGCTGCCTGAGATAAGAAACCGCCTAATTTTACGCAATAGGTTTTGTTTGTCAAATAAGGTGTGAACCATTCTAATGCAACTCCTCTAACGCCATATTCAGAAAAATTTTGAAGAATTGTAGGATGATCAATTGTGTGAAAAGCTTTCTTAATGTCAAGTAAAATGCAACTGGTACATTTTTTTATGCAAAACGAATGCTTCTGTAATTTGAATCAGGACGTCAGTTGTGGACCGTTTGTTTTGGAAACCAAACTGTTTTTTAATAACATATTTTTATTCCGTAGAAATTTATCGAGAGGTTTTGGTCATTGACCTTTCAAAAATTGTGCTCAATGCAGGAAGTACAGATATTGGTCAATAATTCTCAACTTTCCGTCTTGATCTTGCTCTATATATTGGATAACTTTTGCATGTTTCAAGCAGTCAGGAAAAATACTTTTTGCGAACGATGAACTAACTAGATGTGAGAAAGGATGCGGAAAAAATTTTGCACAAAGGTTTAGAACCTTAACATGAATTCTATCCAACCCAATTGCTTTATTAAAATCAGGTCTCTGCAACAAATTGAAAACTTCGGTATTGGTACAATTGAAAAGACAGTTAGATTTTGGGTAATTTGCCTCCTTAATTAACTACCTTAACCGTGTTCCATCTTGTTGAACAGAAAATGTTATTGCTAGAATAATGTCCAGTTACTTTAATAGTTTGAACAAAGATCAAGGTGCACTGTATGAGCTCTTTTAGGTAAAGTATGCATATGGATATCACGTTACTTTTCGAAAAATATTCCTCAATGTATTCACATTGGCCTTTATAGTAAATTATCCGTAATTTTTTTCTGAAGTATGTATAATCGATTCAATTTATTTTTTGATTTGCCTCCATATATTAACAAACCATAAGACATGATGGGCTGTATATAGTTTTTATAATAAACAAGCAAAAACTGATTTGCGACAAACTTTTTCAGTCGCTCAAGAACAAAATTTTGAGGCCAAATATTTTTAACAACTTCTTCTATATGACAATCTTTTTTGAATTCATGATCAAGAAAAAGACCTATGTAAATTACACATTCAAATTGATGTTAGGTTTTACCGCTCAGAGTGACATCAAGACTAATATTTAAAAAATTTATCAGTTGTGTCTTAGAAGAATTCAAACACAATTTTTTTCCGCAAACCATGACGCAATTTTATTGTGCTCATCATTCAAAGCATAAATGTTTACTAAGTTGGATTCATACTAAAAATTTGTGTCATCTGCGCACATATACGGATCTAATTGCTCACAACAGAGAGGCTAGTCATTTAAATAAGAACAAATTACAGTGTCCCTAAAACATAATCCTGGGGAATACTAAATATGGTGAACTCTAGCTGAGATAAGCAACCACCTAATTTAACGCAATAGGTTTTGATTGTCAAAAAAGGTGTAGGCCATTTTAATGACACCACTGACACCATATTCAGAAAATGTTTGAAGAACTTTAGGATGATCAAATGTGTCAAAAGTTTCCTTAATGTCAAGTAAAATGCAGCAGGTAAATTTCTTTTATACAAAACGAAAGCTTCTTTAATTTGAGTCATTTGTGGTGCGTTTGGTTTGGAAACCAAACCGCTTTTTTAACACATTTTTTTCCGTAGAAATTTATCGAGAGGGTTGAACCTTGAACTTTCAAAAGTTTTGCTCAATGCAAGAAGTACAGATATTGGTTGATATTTTTCAACTTTCCGTGTCAATCCGTCTCTATATATTGGATAATTTTTGCATGTTTCAAGCAGTCAGCAAAAATACTTTTTGTGAAAGATGAACTAACTCGGTGCGAGAAAAGATACGGAAGAAAATTTGCACAAAGATTTAGAAACTTAGCATCAATTCTTTACAAACCAATTGCTTTTTTAGTATCAAGATTTTGCAACAAATTGAAAACATCGGTATACGTACAATTGAAAAGGCAGTTAGATTTTGGTTAATTTGCCTCCTTAATTACTTGCTGTGTTTTTTCTTGTTAAGCAAAACGTGTTATTGCTAGAATAATGTCCAGTTACTTTGCTAATTTGAACAAAGATCAAGGTGCACTGTATGAGCTCTTTTAGGTACAGTATGCATATGGATAGCACGTTACTTTTTCCAAAACATTCCTTAATGTGTTCACATTGGCCTTTATAGTAAATTATCCGTAATTTTTTTTCTGAAGTACGTATAATCGGTTCAATTTATTGTGTGATTTGCCTCCATACATTAACAAGCCATAAGACATGATAGGCTGTATATAGTGTTTTTAACAAACAAGCAAATTTTGATTTGTGACAAACTTTCTCAGTCGCTCAAGATCAAAATTTTGAGGCGAAAATTTTTTAACAAATTCTTCTATATGACAATCATATTTGAATTCACGATCACGAAAAAGGCCTAGGTATTTTGCACATTCGAATTTATGTTAGGTTTTACCACTCATAATGACATCAAGACTAATATTAGAAGAATTTATTAGTTGTGTCTTAGAAGAATTTAAACACAGTTAATTTTCTTCAAATCATGATACAATCTGATTGAGCTCGTCATTCAAAGCATAAGTATTTAATAAGTTGGATTTATAAAGTAGATTTGTGTCATCTCCAAACATATGCGGATCCAATTACTCACAACCGAAAGGCAAATCATTTATATAAGGGATAACTAACTGCGGTTCTGAAACAGAACCCTGTGGTGCATCAAATATGATGACCTCTACTTGAGATAGGCAATCGCCTAATTTAACGCAATAGGTTTTGTTTGTCAAATAAGGTGTGAACCATTCTAATGCAACTCCTCTAACGCCATATTCAGAAAAATTTTGAAGAATTGTAGGATGATCAATTGTGTGAAAAGCTTTCTTAATGTCAAGTAAAATGCAACTGGTACATTTTTTTATGCAAAACGAATGCTTCTGTAATTTGAATCAGGACGTCAGTTGTGGACCGTTTGTTTTGGAAACCAAACTGTTTTTTAATAACATATTTTTATTCCGTAGAAATTTATCGAGAGGTTTTGGTCATTGACCTTTCAAAAATTTTGCTCAATGCAGGAAGTACAGATATTGGTCAATAATTCTCAACTTTCCGTCTTGATCCGGCTCTATATATTGGATAACTTTTGCATGTTTCAAGCAGTCAGGAAACATATTTTTTGCGAACGATGAACTAACTAGATGTGAGAAAGGATGCGGAAAAAAATTTGCACAAAAGTTTAGAACCGTAACAAGAATTCTATCCAACCCAATTGCTTTATTAATATCAGGTCTTTGCAACAAATTGAAAACTTCGGTATTGGTACAATTGAAAAGACATTTAGATTTTGGGTAATTTGCCTCCTTAATTATCTACCACAACCGTGTTCTATCTTGTTGAACAGAAAATGTTATTGCTAGAATAATGTCGAGTTACTTTAATAGTTTGAACAAAGATCAAGGTGCACTGTATGAGCTCTTTTAGGTAAAGTATGCATATGGATATCACGTTACTTTTCGAAAAACATTCCTCAATGTATTCACATTGGCCTTTATAGTAAATTATCCGTAATTTTTTTCTGAAGTATGTATAATCGATTCAATTTATTTTTTGATTTGCCTCCATATATTAACAAACCATAAGACATGATGGGCTGTATATAGTTTTTATAATAAACAAGCAAAAACTGATTTGTGACAAACTTTTTCAGTCGCTCAAGAACAAAATTTTGAGGCCAAATAATTTTAACAACTTCTTCTATATGACAATCATTTTTGAATTCACGATCAAGGAAAAGACCTAGGTAAATTACACCTTCAAATTGATGTTAGGTTTTACCGCTCAGAGTGATATCAGGACTAATATTTAAAAAAATTATCAGTTGTGTCTTAGATGGTTTGTGAAAAAAGATTCAAACCATTCAAACTTAATTCCTCTATTTTGTATAATCAATTCTATTGGTTTTTTTAGGTGCATCCATACAGTAACAAACCATCCGACATGATAGGATGTTTATAGGTTTCATAATAAACAAGCAGAAACTGATTTATGTCAAAGTTTCTCAATTGCTTAAGATCAAAATTGTGAGCCAAATCTATTTTAAGGACTTCTTTTATTTGACAATCAAATTTACCGTCTCGAAAAAGACATAGGAATTTTACATTTTACACATTTAGATTCAAGTAGAGTTTTACTGCTCTTAGTGACATCTAGACTAATATTAGCAGAAATTTTTTATTTATACCTGAGAAGAATTCAGACACAATTTATCATCCGCAAACCATGATGCAAATTTTTTGTGCTCATCATTCAAAGCATAAAGGTTTACCAAAGTTGGATTCATACAGAAGATTTGTGTCATCAATACACTACGGACCTTTTTGCTCACAACAGAGAGGCAAGTCTTTTTAAAAAAGAACAATTAACATTTTATGTCCCTAAAACAGAACCGCGCGGAATATCAAAAATGATGACCTCTACCTGAGACAAGCAACCATCTAATTTCACTCATTATGTTTAGTTTGTCAAATAAGTTGTAAACCATTCTATTGCAACTCCTCTAAAACCGTACTCTGAAAATTTTTGAAGAAGTTTAGGATGATCAAATGTGTCAAAAGTTTTCTTAATGTCAAGTAAAAAGCAGCAGGTAAATTTCTTTAATACAACACAAATGTTTCTGTAATTTGAATCGAGACGTCTGTTGTGCAGCGTTTGGTTTGGAAACCAAACTGCTTTTTTTATAACACATTTGTATTCCGTAGAAAATTATAGAGACGTCAGAACATTGTATTTTCAAAAATTTTGCTCAGTGAAGGAATCATAGATATAGGTCGAAGATTCTCAACTCTTCGCTTTGATCAAGTTTTATGTACTGAACAATTTTCAAGCTGTCAGGAGTATACCTTTTGTGAAGGAGAGACTAACAAAATTTGAGACAGGATACGCAAGAATATTTGCACAACAAAGTTTTTAGAACTTTAGCAGGAATTCTGTCCTACCCAGTTCTTTATTAAAATCAAGGTTTTGCAGGAAATTGAAAGCTTCTGTATAGGTACAATCGAAAACATAAATAAATTTTGGTTAGTTTGCTGGCTTATGTCAATTTTACTTGGTGGTATTTTTATCAAGCCATTTAATTTCTTACCAATAGAACAAAAACATTTACCAAAGCAATCAGTGGTGTTATGATCTCTTTAACGGTACTTCCAAGTTCATTTTCAATTGATATGGTATCATCTTTTCTGTTTTTTCCACTAATTGAGCTCAATTTTTCACAAAGATGCCTGTTTTTGCAAAGTGTGTTTACTTTTCCTCTAAGCGTTAAAAATTTTTCGTAGTTTAGAACTCAGACATTTGAGTGCGTTTTTGAAGGCCCGGATCTTTTTTAAAAAACATTTTTGAAAAAAAATTTACCCAGGGACACTTTTTATCTTTATTCTTACTTGTTTCACTTACAGCGTTTTCGTCTATCGCTTCTGTTATAATTCTAATTAGGTTCTTTGTACTTTCCGAAGGACAATCACCGTACTAAAAACTATTCATTTTAGATGCTAGGTTTTGAAAATAATTTAGGAGATTCTCATTGTTCAAAAAAAGATACCATCTGATTGTCATTTTTATAACTTTAGTTTTTGTGGAGCAATCAAAACTTGTAATAATTGCATAATGATCAGTAATGCTTGAAAAATTAATATAAAAGTCAGCGGAATCAACCCTTTAATTATAAAAGACGCAATCAACTAACAATGTGTTTGTACTTGTTACTCTAGAAGGAAAGACTAAACAATGATTGAAACCATTTTGTGCAATTATTGCATTTAATTTGTCGTTAGATTTAGAAATTTGAAGTAATTCTTTGTTTAAATCACCAAATATAACACATTTATGTTGTTGTAGACACGTAACTAGAATTTCAAAATCGTTTAGAAAATTGGTATTATTTGTGGATGGTGACTTGTAGATCCAGTAACACATAGTTTTTTTCGTTTTAAAACATCTAATATTAAACGAAGTGAAACGAAGACTAACTGATGTATGTATGACTTCAAATGCTACCTTCTCATTGATATAAATGGCATATTTTCGTGCTTTCTGAAATAACATTATTATATCGGGATAATTTTTAGAGGTCGAGAAGATAATCAGACGGCAACCAGATTTCCGAAAGACGCATAGCAGTGGGTTTGTCGTTTTTTCCATTTCTGATTTGTTCTTGTTCATCAAAATTTTTAATTAGTGATCTCATGCTAGTGTAAAACACAGAAGCTTTCAATTTATTGCTAAGCTTATTATCATTTTTCGAAAGACATTGCACCTTTCTGGGTTCAACTGCAAAAACGCAAATTAATAAACTCATCAAATTGGGGGGCTATTCCATCCTTATAGTTCAGACAAGTTATTGAGTACAAATTTATCAGACGATTTCAGACACACGATTTTTTTTCATGTACAGTAGTCACACTCGCAACTTCCTCATTCTGTCTATCAAGGTACATGATTCCCTCTTAGCGGTGTTGCATCATCATTAATGAAAAGTCGCTGGCCCATCTCTTTCAGCTTCTCATTTCCCATGATCAGATTTTATCAGTTGTAAATCCAATTTGTTCGGCCACATCGATAACTTTTTGGTAAAAATCTTCGCTTTGTTCTTCAACGAATCCTGAAATTAGTAGATTATCCCTCCTATCGTTTTGCTCTCACGTATCAGCATGAAAGGCACCAGTTGGGTTTCGCGATGATACTTGTTTCGGAAAGTCGGATACGTCTGTTGCCTGTTTGGCTGAGCAAAACGCACAATGAAGTGGTTGAGTCTTAAAGTGTGGATTTTTTTCGGTAGCCGTACATAGAACACATCGATTGCCTTAAACACAACCATGCACTCGATGAGATGAAGGCTTCCATCATCAATTTGATTTTCCGTCGAGACAGTTTTTCTGCGATTTGGGAGGTATTGTTGAATGATAACTTTTTTTTTCACTTTCAAAAATAATAGTCAAAACATTGCCCGAGGGATCCCCTATTTAATAAGTTTATCACAACAATTAATTTTGTGCTAACGTTTTTGTTTGTAATTAATGTTTTCGTTTGTTTTTATTTAATCGAGGTTTGGATAACTGGAGTACTTCTCGGATGTTTTGTCGAGCAGTGTCTACTTTTCTAGGTCAAAGTTCCTTCTGTTAATTGATATCAACATAAACAGATCATGCATTTCAACATATAGGCTTAAAGGTAGGATGTGTAATGCTATTAACTGAATTCGATTCCGTAGTAATTGAGACGAAGGAGTTCGCATCAGTGGCTTAAGTATTGACTGTGTCAGCAACAGTACAAGTTTTTTTCCCAGCTGAGCCGTCATAATACAACCCATCAAGAGACCTGATCAAATTTACCATTACCTTGACAACACCGACGACCAAACTAACCTAGTGCTATTTGGCGTCTCAGAAGCGTTCGCTAAAATTAAGCTCCTAATTCTTCTGAAAAATTTATGCTTGGATTAACAAAAAATTTACGCTTGGATCCCATGATCAGATTTAATCAATTGTAAATCCAATTTGTTCGGCCACGTCGACAACTTTTTGGTAAAAATCTTCGCTTTGTTCTTCAACGACTCCTGAAATTAGTATGTTATCCCTCCTACCGTATTGCTCTCACGTATCAGCATTAAAGGCACCAGTCGGGTTTCGCGATCATACTTGTTTCGGAACGTCGGATTCGTCTGTTGCCTGTTTGGCTGAGCAGAACGCACAATGAAGTGGTTGAGTCTAAAAGTGTGGATTTTTTCTGTAGCCGTACATTAGAACACATCGATTGCCTTATCCACAACCATGCACTCGATGAGATGAAGGCTTCCATCATCAATTTGATTTTCCGTCGAGACAGTTTTTCTGCGATTTGGGAGGCATTGTTGGTTGATAATTTTTTTCTCACTTTCAATAATAATAGTCAAAACATTGCCCGAGGGATCCCCTATTTAATAAGTTTATCACAACAATTAATTTTGTGAAAACGTTTTTGTTTGTGATTAATGTTTTCGTTTGTTTTTATTTAATCGAGGTTTGGATAACTGGAGTACTTCTCGGATGTTTTGTCGAGTAGTGTCTACTTTTCTAGGTCAAAATCCCTCCTGTTAATTGATATCAACATAAACAGATCATGCATTTCAACATATAGGCTTAAAGGTAGGATGTGTAATGCTATTAACTGAATTCGATTCCGTAGGTAATTGAGACGAAGGAGTTCGCATCAGTGGCTTAAGTATTGACTGTGTCAGCAACAGTACAAGTTTTTTTTTTTCCCAGCTGAGCCGTCATAATACAACCCATCAAGAGACCTGATCAAATTTACCATTACCTTGACAACACCGACGACCAAACTAACCTAGTGCTATTTGGCGTCTCAGAAGCGTTCGCTAAAATTAAGCTCCTAATTCTTCTGAAAAATTTATGCTTGGATTAACAAAAAATTTACGCTTGGATCCCATGATCAGATTTTATCAATTGTAAATCCAATTTGTTCGGCCACGTCGACAACTTTTTGGTAAAAATCTTCGCTTTGTTCTTCAACGACTCCTGAAATTAGTATGTTATCCCTCCTACCGTATTGCTCTCACGTATCAGCATTAAAGGCACCAGTCGGGTTTCGCGATCATACTTGTTTCGGAACGTCGGATTCGTCTGTTGCCTGTTTGGCTGAGCAGAACGCACAATGAAGTGGTTGAGTCTAAAAGTGTGGATTTTTTCTGTAGCCGTACATTAGAACACATCGATTGCCTTATCCACAACCATGCACTCGATGAGATGAAGGCTTCCATCATCAATTTGATTTTCCGTCGAGACAGTTTTTCTGCGATTTGGGAGGCATTGTTGGTTGATAATTTTTTTCTCACTTTCAATAATAATAGTCAAAACATTGCCCGAGGGATCCCCTATTTAATAAGTTTATCACAACAATTAATTTTGTGAAAACGTTTTTGTTTGTGATTAATGTTTTCGTTTGTTTTTATTTAATCGAGGTTTGGATAACTGGAGTACTTCTCGGATGTTTTGTCGAGTAGTGTCTACTTTTCTAGGTCAAAATCCCTCCTGTTAATTGATATCAACATAAACAGATCATGCATTTCAACATATAGGCTTAAAGGTAGGATGTGTAATGCTATTAACTGAATTCGATTCCGTAGGTAATCGAGACGAAGGAGTTCGCATCAGTGGCTTAAGTATTGACTGTCAGCAGCAGTACGAGTTTTTTTTCCCAGCTGATCCGTCATAATACAACCCATCAAGAGACCTGATCAAATTTACCATTACCTTGACAACACCGACGACCAAACTAACCTAGTGCTATTTGGCGTCTCAGAAGCGTTCGCTAAAATTAAGCTCCTAATTCTTCTGACAAATTTATGCTTGGATTAACAAAAAATTTCATGGAATTATTTAAAGACTGTTTATCACGAAGGCGCTTTCTGTTCTTGATCTATTTAAACGATCTCCCAACAAAGGCTTTAACGTCTCTTACGATACTCTTTCCCGATGAACTAAAAGTAGTTTTAAGAGCTTTAATGAAGCCGGCTGAGGTAAGACCTTGAAATGTAGGAGGAGGAGAGTCTTTAGGGTCGGAGCCCACGGGTGTAAACACTTCAGTTTTCGTTTGGCACGAGTTTTTCATTGGATTGCAGATTCCACAGTTGCATAGAAATCTTACACTGATAGTGAATTCAAAATTGTTTACTGTTCAATAACAAAAAGTGTTTTATGCGATTCTGCTCAAAGAAAGTAAATAGACAGAACATGCATGAGAGGTTCTTCTTCTCCTCTTCAATCGATAAAGTGAAAGTGGTGGCTCTAGTCATTACAGAGATCCTGATCTGAATTGAAAATTGGAAGCGTAGAATAGCTACAGCAATGAGTATTTTCTTTTTGCTGAAAATAGACACCTCCCAAATGTAATCTTTTGGAAGCAGAGTTCTACCGATCCAACCTCAGTCCCGCGCTCTCATCGGAGTGTTGGCAAGTGAAATCGCATTTCTAAGTCACCAACAGGTGTAACAGAACAATAATGGAATGGATCAATGGAAATCGAAACTCTAAAGTTAATCTTTTTATGACAAGATTATTGCCAGCACTCTACTTTTAATGCGAGTTCTCAACATTTTTAAAAAAAATTCTTTGCAAACGACAGGACGGTTTTGTAAAGGGAAATCAGTTTGGAGTAACATGCTGAATTCTTACAGTGGTTGACAGTGAAAGCAAATCTGAAATTGTAGCTGTTTGCACATATTTTTCCAAAACATTTGATGGAGTTCCTCATTTCAAAGTTTTTTGAAGAAAATCGCCAATATTGGTGTTGGTGGTTGTCCGCTGAAAGTTCTCTTTGACTATCTTCCAAATAGTAAACAGTACGTACGAGTGAACAAAGTGTGCTCAGAAGCTTTCGATTTGAGGAGTGGAGTACAACGGGCTCTTCTCGGCGCTTGTTTTCGCATAGACCTTTCTTTTTGCAAATGATCAAACTGCTGACAATAGGAAATGCCTTCTGGAATTTCCAAGAGCTACACGCAGAGAAATCAGTGAGACGCAACAAACTGGACCGAGCCATATACAAATGTGCCCAGGTTGCGTTTCAAGGAGCTCAATCCGAGCTGAAACTTATAAACTGCAAAGTAAAACTGCAATCAAGGACTTAGGAGTTATCGTCATCAAGGCCTTTCACGGAGACCTCTTGTGGATTTCAGCAATAGCAATCGAGTTCTGTGCATGCTACCGAGGAATTTTAACTCTGGTGTAAGAATGGGAGTTAGGTTCGTCAATCTGCAGGACTAAAAAATCGAATCTTGGAGATCATATGGAAATTTTTCAGTGAAGGTTTTTCTGAAACGAACATCTGAACGCGGCAAATCACTTGCGATTGTAGCACATGCAGAAACAACAGGACATTGCTTTAGTCAAGCCGATAGGTACTAAGTCCCTTCTGCTACGAGCTGAAAATCCACAAGAACAGTTTTGATACTAGCCGTTATGATGTAGACTTTACCTCAAATCTCGTATATCAGAGCACCAGCAAGAGAAAGAAACTAATACTCCAGAAATCAAGTATGAAGCCCAGCGACACAGTTTTTGGTATCGCTGTGGTTTTCGTGTCAATCTTCTTCAACAGTATGTAATCAACATATTTGAGGATTTAAACATTGAGCCAAAGTAGCTGAACTTGATATGGAGCTATTTCGACATGAACTGGGATGAGAATATTGCTGGTACTTAGATATTCGTTTGTATCTGTAATAACTACCCTGCCAGGCCAATGCTAGAAACTGGGGACAGGGTTCCCGTGGCACGAACTCTTAAAAAAGTTATAATAATAATGTTTTTTTGGGGGATTTACAGCTGTTGGGTTAACTTTTACTTTCGCACATCGTCCAGCAGTAAAATCATGGACCAGTTGCTTCTGCAGGAGTTGCCACGCACAGCTGTTTGTTTCCGAAAACATGCCTGGATGTATTTACACACTTATGTTCAATTATTTTTTTCGTTGGTATTATGCGTGGTTATATGCTCACTTTTGTAGTGTAAGTCTTGTTAGTGTGCAAGACTCGGGAGAAGAATGGTTATCTCACTTGTCTTAACAATAAATTATATATGCGGATAGGGACAAATATAAAAATAAGACTTCGAGGGACTTTGATTTAAAATTACGAAAGAAAGTAGCCGGGACCGGGGGTTAGTCTTCGACATTTGAACGTATTGGGGTGCATATTATATAAAAACTTTTCAGAAACAATGCAAACAATCCAAGAGCGAATTCAGAAGGAAAGCGAGTTTTATGCCAAGAACCAGAAAGAGATGCAGAAGCTCCTGGAAAACAGACAAAAACTGGATGCTCAAATTAATGATAACAAGCTAGTTAAAGAAGTTCTTGACGAATTAGAGGTTAGAATAAGTACGGTTTCTTGGTGTCTAGATTTGGTCAATGTGAATACCCTTGACATTTTGGAAATTCAATTACCTTCATAATTTTTGAATTGTCTGCTCTTTTAGGTTTCAAATGGTGTGCGATCTCTTTAATGTAGTTTCTTTAAAGCCTACCTCACAATGAAGTCAATTGTCCCTGAAAATTCGTCTTTACATGGAAAGTATTTAATAAAGTAAGTGATAGGCAGATTTTTTTTGTCGATCTGGCGTATCTGTCGGAGGTAAATTTATCTTCTTAAAGAGTTGTATTGATAGCCGCTGTCAGCCTCTGAACGGCTGGTATTTAGTCACTCTCATTTTTTTTACAATTCAAACAATTTAAGTTAGAATTGGGGCGCTGTCTTTTCACGGCTCGATGAGGCAATGCTTTGTAATGGTTTTCTTTTTTTTCGTGACTGCGCGAGCACAGAATCGGAAATTCAGGAGGGAGTATTGAAGTTTGAAAGTTGTTTTGGTGGACAAATATGAAGAGCAGAGAAAAGAGTGGTTACTTTGTTCATGATTTCTTTCGATACAGAGCGAGAAATGTAGGTTTGAAAAAATAGGTTTGCTAAGCGCGGGCATTTTGTACGCGTGCAGCTTTTTCGAGCTGTTTTTTTTTAATTTTTCGAAATTTCTATGTGATCTGAAAAGCTATTTTAGATAAAGGATACAAATCTTCGTTTGTTTTGATACCGTTTTGAAGGTTTTTGACAATTAAAAGGAATTTTTTCAACGCTATTTTTAACCCAATTTTGTGTTAATCGCTTTTACTTGTACCTGAATTGCAGCCTCCGCCTTGTAGGGAGCTTCTATTACAATCTAAATACAGGTCATTTGGTACCAAGCCTTTTTTAATACCTGCAAAGCAATAGCTGAGGCTATTTTTGGCCTTCTCGTGTTTTTTTTTACAATTCAAAGAATTTCAAATGTTTTGGGGGCGCTCTTTTTTATCTGTTCACAATTTTTCATGATTTTGCGTGGACTTGATCTGGTTTTGATATTATTGATCGTGATATTTTACTCTTTTGCAATCGTCTAGGAATACGACCAGCTGTTTCAAGACAGATTATTTGACAATTCGCTCTCAAAAAGTTGTCTTTTGTGGAATCGTTCTAATAGGACAAAAATGTCGACAGGAGTTCTGCTGGGATCAGTTTTGGATCCACTGATTTTTCTTGTTATATTCTCCGCTTAGAATATATATACAATTTCCTTGCTGATGCCGTCGTAATGGGCTTTATCTTGTCCTTTTGGTCGAGTTAACTCTTACTCTGATGTTATGAAGAGTTGAGTACTGTAATTCTGTATTATTGACTCGCAAACTGCTTGTTTGTGAAGCTACAACGGAGCCTGAGTTCTTGCGTTCGATTTGTATTCTACTTGTCAATAATGACACCGACAGATAACTTTTTCAGAAAGTTTCACGGGTTTCTATTAAGAAAACGGGTATTATTAATTGCTCTTGAACGAAGTTCATAGCAATTATTGTAAACATGTGTGCCCTTTTTATGCAAAATTTCGCTTGGCAATTTTAACTTTTCGAGTGACTTTTACGCCCTTGACTTTTTGCATTTCGCGTGATCTAAAATTTTCTCTCAATCACAATTTCAAGCAGCTGAACTCAATTGGCGGCAATTTAATACTAAAAGTCAAATGAAAAGTGCGGCGAAACTGGTGCCATTTTTTACTTTAAATCTTAATAGTGGTATATGTTAACCTCTAATGTGGTTATTTGAAGCTCACTATTGAACTTCTTAGTCCCATTTAGGCTCCCCCCCCCCCCCCCCCCGGACTGAAGGAGGCTGCAATTGATTACAGCTCGCACTAGTCGTTCGAGAGCAATTCTTCCGACGTTAAGTCGGTTATGTTTCAAAATTGTTTTGATTAGTGATTGTTGCGTTCGCCATCTTCAGAGAACTGTGTGTTATCTCTGGGAACTGTTTCATTGGAACTGCAGTGTTACGTGATGGCAATATGTTTACAATTAACACCCCAAATATCTTTCGAAAACTGGGACGTTAAGTGCTCGAAGTTCATTGAAGGTAGAGCAATTTCTTCATGATAGAAGTGCAAATCATGGTGAAACTTAGGACCACTAGGTTCAACAATGACTTGCACTTCTTTAATGAGAAATTGCTGGAGCAGAAGAGGAAAAAACGAGTAACTTAAATTTCTAACTAACTTAGTAGGGTTGCCAGGATATCTCCACACATTGTTTGCAAAGCATTCACCAACCCTGCTCAACATGAGTGTACTTTTACAACTATGAGCGCTCTCAGTTCTTAGCGCCTTCTTGAAAAAAAAACAGAGCGATTTATAAGTAGTAATCTCATAAAGCATGTAGTCAGTCACGCAACGTACAAACAGAGTATAATAAGATGCACACATTACCTGCGGGGGGGGGGGGGGGGGGTCACAAACAGAGCAACAGAGCGTTTGTTTTCTTGATTAAATGTCCATGAAGCTGTTGTAGTTATTTGCTGACAATCTGCCAAGTATGTTTGAAATATAGTTGTGTTATTTCACGCTCTTTTCATTGCTACATCCTCGGTGCTGCCCGGCAAATTGATTTTGACAGAATTAACGATGGAAGGAATGGAGATTGTGTTAAATAACATTTTTTTATTGCTGAAAGTTAAAATATTTAGAGCCGTTCGGCACGGAATGCGAAGAATTGAAATTTATTTTTGCATGCTATTTTCTTGTTAAGACGAATGTTAGGGACACTTGACTTCTTCATTGCGGCAAATGGATTTCGAAGTACCGCCTCTGTGTTTTAATTGACATTTGCCTAGTTTCGACAACTTGGGCTATAATTTTCGGCTAATAGCTGCAAAACTTCATTTCGCCTAATATAGCTTCCTCCTTTTATCGTACCCAGCATTTTACCTATAACGTTGGTATATTAAGTTATGGTTAACCAACAAGGTATTTAAACATATGGATGGTAATATTTTTAGCCGGAAAACAAGGTGTACAAAATGATTGGACCAGTTCTGGTTCTTCAAGATTTAGAAGAGTCACAGTTAAATGTAAACAAGCGATTGGATTACATGAACGGTGAGATCAAACGACATGACCAAAGGATCAAGTCTATTCAGGAGGACCAGGAGAAGCACAAAGATCGGATAGTCAAGTTGCAAGAGGACTTACAGAAAGCTCAAACGAAAGCAGCTTTGAAGAAATAGCCGACTGTCATCTCTTAAATTGTAATATTAAAAAGTTTCCTTATTCAAATTCATTGTTTTTCTGAATTTATTTTTGCGATTGTGATTTTTACTGTTTAAGTAAATCACGGAAACTCTATAATCTGCTATGTAGACTCCTAATGCGACTCGGTTGGTAATATTGATGTAATAAAACGAAGAATGCTCGGTTGGAAGACTTCAGAGTAGAAAGCATAAAGGTATCTTGACAAACAGACAAATCTATATATCGAAAATTGTCTCATAGTTCAGAACTGTAGGCTAAATTAAATGTCGCTCAGTGTGTTCTGCGAAATTAAATTTTAACATAATGCACTAACGTAGATTAAAAGATCTGGCGATTCCTTTGAGCTAGACGAAGGTTTTTAGAAGAACTTCTATGAGCTGGTTTATTTTCTGTCCAAAACGCTTGCTTTCATTTAAGCACAGAACTAGCCTCACGGTGGCCAAAATATAAACAAAAAAATGATAAAATAGGTCACATGAGAAAAATGACACTACCGCTTGCAGAACTGAATTCTTGCTACTTGGACTTTTTGAAATTTTGACAAAGAAATTGAGTTAATATGAACCTAAACAATGGAAGTGATGCAAAAAGCTACTTGTAAAAGCTTTAAAATATAAGGACTGAGCCAAAAGGAAAACAAATCAAAGAATGCAGAACAGGCCGCTGAAAGGTTTTTGTAGTTTGAGACATCTTAGTCCTAATAAAAGTACACTAGAAACTGCCAAGCTACCAGCATCAAAAATCTGAAAAATTGCCTCAAGTTTAATAAGTTGCGAAATTCGCCTCGAAAATGGTTGCAACTAATTGTTAAACATTGAGCTTAACAAAACACAGGTAAGTGGACTGGATAAAAAATGCACACTATATTGTTTGATGGAAAAAAATTGTGGCCGAAACCACGACAGAGAATAAAGGAAAATAGCAGGAAGTTTGTAGTTCACAAAGTTCTTGCATTTTAAATTGCTTTCGCGATTTGTAATTTTAGGGCAAGATAGTAAGCCTGGGAAATAACTTTAAAAAGTTTCATCTATACCAAAACGCTCAAACCCAAATTGTGTTTCTGCAAATAATGTTTTGGAAAAAACTGATCAATTAGGAAGAAACATTTGGACCTGTCACCGACCGTTGAGTTTTAAGATATTATGTTATAAACGCAAGAGACCAAACATTGGTTGAGCTGGAAACTGCTTAAAGGAAAAATTTGGAAACTTTCGCTACCATCATTTAGGCTTCTT
This sequence comes from Convolutriloba macropyga, assembly GCF_964194025.1. Classification (NCBI taxonomy): domain Eukaryota; kingdom Metazoa; phylum Xenacoelomorpha; order Acoela; family Convolutidae; genus Convolutriloba; species Convolutriloba macropyga. Next base: position 15,828,010 of record NC_134469.1, on the reverse strand, counting down.
TTCGACTTGTCTTTCGTATTGATAAATGCTCTCAATTTTGCTTGCCCGTTCTCTCTGGAGCATTCTTCCAATTTCACTTCATGAGTGACTTTTTCAGACTTGACTTTTTGGTTGTTTTGAAAGATTTGAATTGTAAAACTGATTTTGAGAGATGAAGGTACATAGCAGTGTAGCGTATAGAGGTTAGTGTCAACTACTCTCATCCAAGAGGTCGCGGCAACGAACCCCTCCATTTCAGTTTTCAATTTGATTTTATAATTTGAGTTCTTTCGCGCAGAATTGGAATCAGTTGATAAGGTGGTATGCTGGCGCTCTCAAAGAAATAAATGTGACTAATCGGGCTGAGTGTTCAAAAATTTTTGGTTTATGCATAAATTTCCTTGATTACAAAAAATTTGCTCCAAAAAATTTGCTCCATCGAAACACCTTTTCATTGATCGAAAACATTGATAGCTGTTTGCTTGATTTTGAGATATTTATAAGAAGCCAACTTAGAGCGATTTTTCGGGTAAATGAAAAAGGAGTTATATTTGGGACTCAGAGCTGTTGGTTTTTTTTTGTTTTCTATCCACTACGCTTTGACAAGTCACACAATTTGGTTTTTTGCCTCTGAAAATGAACAAATAAGTATGAACAAATAAGTATGAACAAATAAGTATGAACAAATAAGTATGAATAGAATAATAGATGCTCTGCCATCAGCTGTGATAGATTTCAAAACAAAACTTATGATACATTAACATAATTGAGATCAAGCCTGCAGCCAAGCCACTCTAATTGAGTCGCTTGGTATTAGGAAACATTCATTTTGAAATATAGCTCAAAAGGAGGGACTTTAGATCGTTTTTTTTTTGTTTTAATTGCAACAAAATTTAAAAAGTGAAAAGTTGGAAAGCAAAATGTAAACCTCGAGCTGATTCCACAGATCCAGATCAAGGTTTTGGTGGGTAATTTGGAATTATTAATGTTTTCACGTGCTCTCTTCTAGTCAATATTCCTAACACATTCTCAGCAAATTATTGTAATGCATGTTCTTCATTTGGTTTCATTCAGTTGCTGCGCAAACTGGGTTAAATCAAAGTTCGCGATTTTGTCCTTTCTGGTACTGAGACAATTAAAATGTTTCTTTAGCAACAATGTGATTTACAACAAAAGCTACCCTAATGGATTGAATTGAAGAACTCATGGATTGATTTAATCATTGCATATATTTCTTTTATTCATTTTTTTAATCAAACAAAATATGAAAATGAAGAAGGTATAAAGGACAGTTTTCTATTAGTATATTAGTATCGTAGGAAATTTTCAGCAAATCAAACTATCAATTACCATTAAAAAAATTCAGCAACTTATGCAGCTTTTTAAAAACGTCGACTCATTTGTTCTCACAATTTTCTCCATTTCGTCGGAAATTGACTTTCTTTCATCCCCGGTTATTGACTAGTCGTCAGTCGTCGTTTCGGTAAAGTTTTGTTTTAAATTGAAAGTTCCATTTTTGCTTTGATTGCCCAGCTTCTAAAGTAATTATCCCGTTGCAGCAATTATAAAAGTGCACTCTCCAATTTGAGATTAGCATATTAACCATTCTCAGTTTCGAAGCATGTCGTTTTCGTAGAGTTTTCTTTTTTTGAAAACCAAAATTGAAATTCAATGAGTGTGTTAATCATTAATGAAAATTTGCAGCTGAAATTTTCGGAAATCTGAATGAAGACGAATTAAAATTTCATGAGTATTTTTAATTTTCATGAATAAGTTTAGTCAGTTCTCTTGTAAAGTTTTTCGGACTGAGGTGAGGCCAATCGCATAATCATAACTTCTCAAATTATCTGAGAACATACGCAAAAATGACTCGTATCAAGTAGCTACTGTGATGCCAAAAGGCCGCTATTGTGTAACGACTCAAAAAGCAGTTCTATCCCAGCAGCCAAACGCCCTTAAAATCAGTAAAAAATAAAATGCAATTTTATTGTTGGAATGGTTGAACTCTACTCTAATCTGATTGGAATCCGTTTACGAGTACCAAAGAGTTAGGAAACAATTTAATCGTTGTAGCACTAACACAAGAGACAAGAAATAAGAGCTGCATATACAACAGTTTATCAATGACGCCAGGAGGAAATTTGTATAATGTTCCCATTTTTCAAAATGAACAGAAAGCCGACCAGGATGATGTTGCTTAGCATTCCAGAAGAACCCCAAGAGCATTTCGTTCAATTGCACACTATAAATGAAAAGGTAGCACCTTTAGGAGTCATTTAAAAAGTCAGCCCTGGGCAGTTTTGCATCAGTTTGAGCGCCTAACGAAGGAAGCAAGCATAGCACAAAATTAGTAGCAAGCTGCTGTCACAGTCATAAGCCGCTGAAACGAACAAATGCTCGCCGCAGTAGAAACAAATGGCACCTGTCATCCGTGAGACTAACTGATAAGACAACAAAATGAAATTTAGCTTTGAACTCAGATGATTAACTTAAACTACTTATAACTCACTAGCAACTGATGCGAACTGTCGAAAATGAGACAGTGATAAGACAAAATAAAGACGGACAAAATTCGACAAACTGCTAAAACTGAAACCATTAATAGGTTTCGCTTATATTACATTAGCAACTAGGGTGAAATGTCATCAAGTAAAAATAACTGTTAAGACAACAAAAATACAAGCAGTACTTGTAAATTTCGAACTTTGACTAAAACTTTTTGAAACAAACAAAAAAAACATAACAGGACAGGTCCTGACGCACAATTCAAAGAATTTTCATTGACTAAACAGAAAACTAGACCTAGAACGGACTCTGAATGGATCGGGAAAATCATTTAGAAAAAAAATGCGATCATAAAAATCGAAAAAAAAAAAACAGTAAATATCAAAGTGAAATTGCCGCATGTGAACAAAAAACCTCTATCGAGAAATCGAATTTTTGTTCAAACACCGCTTTCTCACTCAATTTTATATTTAGAGCGAAAAAATTTCACGCCGCAAAACCACTCGTTTTTTCGCTCCACTTCCTGTTTCGGCGTGACCAAAATCCGTACTCCAATTTGACTTCAAAAATCATGAAAAAGTGTGAACAGATCTTAAAAAACAGCCGGAATAATTCCGGAAACGACTCGAAGGAGAAAAAAACCATTGTGAACCCTGAACCTCCATAAATGCCATAAAAAAATTAAGGAAGAATAGAAACGGCATTCAAAAACAAATTAAACAAAAATTTTTTTAACTGGAGTTTTATAGTACAAGGAAACATAAAGCCGAATAAAATTCCTTTGCAATTAGAGCAATGACAAGCTCAAAAACAATGAGTAAGTCATAAAAGGCTATGAAACTTGTCTCAGACTAAGAAAAAAAACTGCAAAAAAAAATAAGAAAAATGGTTTCAAATTTCTCAATTTTTCTGTAAATTTTCCGAAGAAAACAATGTTTTACACCAAAAAAACTTTAGTCAATTGGTAGCTGAATATTCCCTAAGTAACAAGCAAGCTTCCATTCAAATCCTAATTAAAGCATTAATACAAAAAACAGGCAAAAAATCTTTAAATTTCGTCTAAAAATCAGCAAAATTGATCAAATACCTCAATTTAGAATTAAACTCAGAATTAACTACTTGAAACCTTCAATTCCTATCAAAACAAGCCTAAAACTAATACAATATTGTAATCAAACCTCATAACCATCAAAATCTGCAAATGAAACTGCTTTTAAAAGCCGCACGTGAACAAAAAAATTTCGCTCGCTTAGAAAAAATTTTTTCCCATCAATTTCTCGCTTTCTCAAAAACAGCGGTATGAACAAAAACCACTCTCTTTTCGCTCCACTCTTAACTTTTGTTCAGCCCCAAAATCACTCCAAATTTTTCCACGCAATTCATTTCCCGCTTCAAATATCGCTCCAATAAAATTGTTTAAAATAAAGGACTTCTCCAATAATCCTCTTCGAGTCGTAAAAAAAAGACAGCGCCCCAATACAATTCAAATTCTTTGAATTGTAAAAAGTCACAAAAACCATAAGCTACGATCTGAACCATTTCGTTTGATCGAATAAATGCTGATTAATGACCAATAACACCTGTCATCATTGGGATTAATTGATAAGACAGCAAAACTCTTTAAACTCAAAACTGCACTACTGTTTCGGAACGCAGTTGTTGACAAAGTAATAGAAACGTTTATCTTTGAACAAAAATTAATTGCGTCACCTATGTCTTATTAGCAACCAATCTGAACTGTGATTTAAAAAAGTGTCAGAAACACAAAATAGAGCATTTGCTGCCCGCCGAGGGAATCAATCGTTGGCAGTTAGACAAAACACATTTCTAACATCTTTTAGGACTCAACAGAAAAAAAGATGGCAAACAGAAGTCGCTCGTGACAAAACAATTCATCTCAGAAATCGAATGTTTGCTTAAACAAACAAAATTTCTACACTTGAAAGTTAGTTTCAAAAAAATGTATAATATCAATTTCTCGCAAAAATTTGAAAACAATTTGTACACATTTCTTACGTTGAAGTACTCGCTTTCTTGCTTCCTTTAGAACAGCGGTTTGTCTCAAAACAGAAGACCTTTCAATAACAGCACTCCAATGCATTCCGATTCTTTCAGGTTGTAAACACAAAAAGGACAGTAAAGCATCGTATAGGATCTGTATAGGATCGAAGCTATCTGAGGAGAGTGTTTTTGCCGGACAAAGTTTTTGAAGTCAAAAACGAGTTTGAGGCCAATATCATTTTAAAAAACTGGCAGGCCCATAAAAACCAATTGAGAAAACTGAAAAAACTTGAATAGAACCAGAAAACTTGATTTAATTGTCATATCAAGTAAGACCTGCATATTACTATTATTGAAAACGCCAATTAAGATACTCGTCATAATAACTTGTGAATTAAATCTGGGTAAGAAAACAAAAAAAGTGATTCACTGAGGCCAGATAGTCTTTACAGGATGAATCACTACGGTATTTACCAGTTCACGCTTGCTGCCTTTGGTTTCAATATAAAGGCTCCAAAATCCATTAATTAGAGCCAGAAGAGTGTCAAACAACTTGCGGTGGAGTCAAACGTAAAAAATTAGAAGAAAGACAACTAATAGGAGGCTAAGAGTTTCAAAAATATTGCGCCATTTCAACAGACATTACTGGGTTCATATAACTGACAACAAAAAAAATCGAGATGATTTGGACAATGTGGCAAAACAGGTGAAAGAAAAGATCTCGCAGACAAAAAAGTAGACGCAAATTAGGAAGACAGCACCGTTGTTGTAAAACAAAATGTCATATTAGGATAGCGAAAACAAAAACAATTGTGCGATGGTTTAGAGAGACGAAGCAAAGAAATTAGAGAGAGTGAAGCCATAGAGGTTGAGCAAAGAGACGGCAAGGAAAGAAGTATATCCAAAAAGACTAGTTAGAGAATTGTGTGATATCTCAGCAGATAGGTTAGTAATTGTATTGCTAATACTGTCTGAATTAAGTACGTTGTTTTTGCGGCACAAAGCCTTAATCGAATTTTAGGCATGGATTCTCAGATTATCCAATCAGAGATGGAAGACTGACGCGATTCCACTTTGAGAGTTTAGCTTCGAAAGCTGCTGAGTTTCCACTAGTACAAAAACTTCGGAATCAAAACTGGAGAGTTAGAAGAACAACTGAATTCGACTAATATTATGAAAATAATGGATTCAAGTATAACTGATGAAAATAGGTGATATGAACAAACTCCTTCCAGACTGAGGTAAAATATCACTAAGTGAAATAGTGGAAGTCATGAATATATAATATCTAAGCGATAAGGATAATAAGATTTAGTACACATTTGTTTGATGTACCACATATCCACCGCTTTTTCAAACTTAAGAGCGAGAGAATTAGGGAGCAAATTAAGATTAGTTACACAATAAAAATAAAAAATATATATTACGTAAAACATTTGCTGGTTATCATAAATAGTTAATGGTAAATTATTGCATTGTAGAGAATTACATTGAAACATGACAAATTATAAGAGAGAACAAAAACAAAGTTAGTATGCATCAGTAATGAGTTTCCGTAGTATTTAGTGAATGTGTTAAAGTAGCACATACACAAACTTACTAAATTATTTAAGAACGAATAACTGGATAGATATCATGTTGAACACTAAATGAATAAGTGACAAATTGAACACATAACGAATGAAATGAAATTGTATCAACATAAATGACAAATTATTTGAGATTTTAAATGTTTGTGAAATATGAGTTTTCAGTTTATCAAGTTAGTAACGTTGCACAATTACATTAAATTTGATTCTCCGCATCAAATACGTTAATACATATCTCAAGTTTGTACTCTGAATAGCCATACTCCGGGAGTGATAAAGTTAAAGGTCGGATTCGTGGGTCGGGGGACGGATTACTGGAAGTTCGAAGTTTGACTATTCTTGTGGTTGTTGGGTAGATTTTTCCTTCTGTTTGGGGCTGAAGTTGTTTCTGATTCACTTACAGAGCAAAGCGAACTTTCAATTCCTTATTAGACTTATGCTAGTCTATTTAGTTTAGCCGTTGATGTCCATGATATGGAGATTGAGGAGGCGGCAGATATATTTGGAGTTGTAGTACTTCTCCCTCGTGTGACGAGTGGTTGGTGCTTTCTGGTAATACGTGCTGTCATGGCTTTAGAAATGTTATTATTTGCTGAGGAGACGCATGAAAGATTGTCCCTGTGTCTGTGCATGCCTTTTACTTCCCCTCTATATTTTTTCAGTTTCTAAGAATGTTGCGCAATCATCTCTTCCGTAGTTTTCTAATCCGGAAGAGGTCGAGGTTGAGCGTTTGCCAAAGTGGGGTATGGCTTTCGGCTTTGGCTCCGCATTGGGCAAAGTCGTTGTTCCGAACACGAACTTCAGGAACACCAGACTCTTGGATGACAGTCGTAGTGGGTGAAGTGCGCAGGGCGTTTGCTCGAGTTTTTGGGTGCCAGAGCGTCCCAAGATCCGCGAACGTTCTTCTAATAGTGTTTTGTCACATTTCGAGTGAGCTTGAGCTCCAGTGAATCTTTGGACAGAAGAATGGGATTTGCCAGCTTCGGGTAAAAAATAAACTGTGACATTGATTTGTTTTGGTGGCCGTTGTACCGTCGACCTGCATGAACTTGGGTTTTATTCATTGCTTTCTCAATTATAATTTTGCTTCTATCATCCGAAGCGCAACCGTTGTTGTCTAAGTAATCTTCAGCTGGGACAGTGACAGCGTTTAAATTGTGATTCGATTCAATATGTAGTCATATTTCAGAACTGTTGAATTCGCAATTGTACTGATTTTACTAAGTGGTGTGTCTGGCTTTCTTCGAAAATGTGCTTGGAAACGTGCTGCATTTGTTGTTTTTTTAACAGACGTTTTTTTAATTGATACATTACTGAATTTATTGATTCCTTTATTTTAAATCTGTAATTTTTACTCGATAATAACATACAACTTAAGCGGTTTTTAAAAGTATGTATCATTTCCTCTACAAATCTGATGGCTCGGTCATCATTTGCAGGTGCGGTTTTCAAGCTGATATGATTTTGTTAATAAAATTTGTTAATTTTATTTCCTATTAAACATGTTGCTTGATCTAAACGGATTTTACGTGGTACTCCATGAACTTGAATGATTTCCTCTAAAAGTTTTGCAACGTTGGATTCTTTTGTTTTGCCGAAAAAGTTCTACTGTTGGGTATGGAGAGAAGCGGTCGATACATGCAAGAAAATGTATACTTTAAATTTTTCATTTGTAATTGGCCCGCCAAATTCAATTTTGATTTCTTCATTTGGTTCATAACAATTTTTGTGAGTTTTCCACTTCGATGCAGGAATAACCGGTTTAAGGATCTTAGCTATCTGTACAGGGTTTACACTTCGCCACTTCTTTGATGATTTTTCTGTGCATAAAAGTCCAAAAAGCTTATTGACCGAGAGAAATCATGCGTGACTGCGCCATGTGATATCTCAGTAGTTAGCGATTGTATTGCTAAAACTGTCTGAATTAAGTAAATTGATTTTGCAGTTCAAATCCTTAATCTTATCAAAGGCTTGAATTCTCAGTTTATCCGATTAGAGATGGAAACTTTACGCAATTCCACATTGAGAAACTAGCTTGGAAACTAGTTTCCACTAGTAAATTACTTCGGAGTCAAAACCAGAGACTTAGGAGAACAATCGAGTTCGATTATTATTATGAAAGGAATGAAATTAAATGAAACTAATGAATGTGGGTGATCTGAACAAACGGAACAAACTCCTTTCAGTCGGAGGTAAAATATCACTACGTGAAATTGTTGAAGTTATGAATTTAAATATCTAACAGAATAAGATTTTAAAAATTCAGTACATATTTGATTAATGTAACACAAAGTGATTATTTAGTCGGGCAGGGACAAATGCACAAACTGGTTAACAGAGGAGGAAAAACTAACTAAAAAAAGAGAGCAGGAACACATGATAGCAAGAATAAATGAACACACTAGAAGTGGAGGAGGTCTGGTACCCGACAGCAAATAACAATAAACGAAATGAACGAGAAACTGCTAGATGTATATTGGTCAAATTGAGAACGCGAAAGACCGTTCCCGCCAATAAGATAAAGTTGGAGCAAAATTGCACCATATTGAAAAAATTGAAAAACAAACAGCCCATCTAATTGATACAGAGATGAACGAAAAGCAAGCAGGACAGTGCAATATAAAATAAACATTAAAAAATTATCCTATACTTACCTTGACTTGAGAGAGAGAAAGAAACGAAAAACGAGTGACAATTGGTTAAGAGACTGCGTCTGAGAAAAACAATTTAAAACGAAGAGAAGGACCGTAAGCTAGAACGACACACGAAGGCGGAAAAACACACACGCATGCAAACACACACACGATAGAGAGATATCAACAAAATTAGGGATAATATTTAGGAGACAAAAATTTCCGTGGAAAATTTGTGCTAAATGGAACATGTCTCAGAGACGAATGTTGAAAGAGCAGAAAAAACGTGAGTACAATGTAGAGAAAAGATGAATGAATATGTATAAAGTTTAGAAATAACGTGAGGGTAGAAGTTTAAAGCAAATGTGCAGAGGAGAATATCAAACAGGAAAATGGAAGAACATCAAGTCGAAGTTTCAGGCAGAAAGGCAAAGAAGTGTGGAACAACATAGACGGTAAGTGTACAAAAAGCGAAAGTCACAAACAAAGAAATAGAATTCACAGAAAAAGAGCTAGCGAGCTACACAAATATTAACAAAATATGGTAGGAGAAGAGAGCAAACAGAGTAAACGATTGAGAGGCAGTGTAGGGGGAAAACGATACGAAAAAATGAGACAGACTGGGTACTGAAAGTTATCATTGATATTATAGGTGGTAGAAAGAGAAAAACGAGTGCAAACCGAGTGCGATGAGATCGAGCAGTGTAAAACGAACGCGAAGATAGAGAGAGTGAGAGAGATAGAGAGAGGAAGGGGGAGAGCGAGAGAGACAAAGAGGCAGCGAGAACGAGGACAGGAAAAAAATAGCGAAATGAAAACAAAACGCCAATAAGGCAGTAAAAAAACGTCGATAAAAAAGCAAGAGCAAAATGGAAAGCTATATATAGATAGAGAAAAAGGAAAAAGAAGGCACATAGAAGCAAAAAAAGGAATTGAGAAAACAGATAAAATATACACTTTCTTCAACTGCTGTGTTTATCCCCTTTATGCTACGTTGCTAGAATTCATCGACAAATGTACTTTTTTTACAGCATTTATTCATTTGGCTATTTACTCAATTAGCACGAACGCTTCATTGTTCATTAAGTCTTTTATTTCAAATAGCCCACGAGAAAACATTGGCTCTAAGCATTGGACATTGGCTCTAAGCATTTAAGTTTCCAGTCAATAACTTCGTCTAAATTACAAACTTTGTTCTCAATGAGCTATTTCCCTGACTGATATTCGGTCATTGAGCGTCTCTGTATCTTAAATTTGTCGGTCATTCACCCTTATATCGAAGAATTTTTCAGTCATTGAACTGTTATTTTTCGCTCATTGATCGTTTTCAAATGTTTAACCGTGCTCCTCTGTAGTACTTTTTTAACATGGTTGTTACTGAGATTTTTTAAGATGCTGTTTTTTATGTGTACGACTTTAAAATATAATCGAAAGTGAAAACGCTGAAAAAGTGTTTTTGAGCATGCCAATTAGCAACAACGATGTTTTTTGAAATTTTTGATTATTCTAACTTCATGGGTCACTAAAGATGACCGATATTCCTGATCATGTCCAGAGAACGAACGATCCTTTTCCAAATGCTTCACTGCAGTTCATAAAAGGAGGTAAATGGAAGCAACTCTGTGGAGCAACAACACCATTTTGCGTACTTTGTTTAGAAAAAAGATGACAATCAGAAATGATGATCTGGGAAAAGCGTAATAGTGAGTGGCTATGGAACGCAATTTGTTCGTCCGCTATTCGTGGTCCTACCAGTGGGCGAATATTGTGTGGTATTGGATTCTCCGCACCAAACACGTTCATAAATATCTCACGTTTGTACTCTGAATAGTCATATTCCGGGAGTGATAAAGTTAAAGGTCGGATTCGTGGGTCGGGGGTATGGACTACTGGAAATTCGAAGTTAGACTATTCCTGTGGTTGTTGAGTAGATTTTTTTGTATAATTGTTTAGATCCAAGGTTTTTCAGTACCTGGCCTCTTTGGGGCTGAAGCTTGTATCGGATTCCCTTACAGAGAAAAGCGAACTTTCAATTCCATGGTAGACTGATGCTAGTCTATTTCGTTTACCCTTTGATGTCGATGATATGGAGATTGAGGAGGCGGCAGATATATTTGGAGTTGTAGTACTTCTCCCTCGTGTGACGAGTGGTTGGTGCTTTCTGGTAATACGTGCTGTCATGGCTTTAGAAATGTTGCTATTTGCTGAGGAGAAGCTCGAACGATTATCGTTGTGTCTATGCCTGACTTTTACTTCCCCTCTATATTTTTTCAATTCCTTGGAGTATTGCGCAATCTTTTCTTCCGTAGTTTCCTAATCCGGAAGAGGTCAACGTTGAGCGTTTGCCAAATGAGGTATTGCTTTCGGCTTTGGCTCCGCATTGAGCAAAGTCGTTGTTCCGAACAAGAACTTCAGGAACACCAGGCTCTTTGATGACAGTCGTAGTGGTGGAGTTGCGGAGGGCAGTTGATCCGGGTTCGAGAGCGTCTCAAGATCCGCGAAAGTCCTTCTTCGAGTGCTTTGTCATTTTTCGAGTGAGCTTGAGCTCCAGTGAATTTTTGGACCGAGGAATGGGATTTGCCAGCTTCGGATGAAGAATAAATTGTGACATTGATTTGTTTTGGTTGCCGTTGTACCGTCGACTTGCTTGAACTTTGCTTTTCATTCATTGCTTCCTCTGGTTTTATTCATTGCTTCCTCTATTATAATGTCGCTTCTATCATCCGAAGCGCAACCGTTGTTGTCTAAGTAATCTTCAACTGGGACAGTGACATCATCTAAATAAGGATTCGATTCAAAATTTAGTCATATGTCAAAATTGTTCAAGTCGCAATTTTACTAATTTTACTGAGTTGCGTGTCTGGCTTTCTTCCAAAATGTGCTTGGAAACGTTTTAAATTAGTTGTTTTTTTAACAGACGCGTAATTGATCCACTACTGTATTTATTGATTCCTTTATTTTAAATCTGTTTTTTTTTACTCCGTAAAATCACACAACTTAAGCGTTTTTTAATAGTATGTATCAATTGTTCTACAAATCTGATGGCTCGGTCATCATTTGCAGGTGCAGTTATCATGCTGATATGATTTTGTTTATAAAGTTTGTCAACTTTGTTTCCTATTAAACATCTTGTTTGATCTAAACGGATATTACGTGGTACTCCATGAGCTTGAATGAATTCCTCTAAAAGTTTTGCAACGTTGGGTTTTTTGTTTTAATAAATAGTTCTAGTGTTGGGTATTTAGAGTAGCGGCTGATACGTGCATGAAATTGTACATTTTAAACTTTTTCATTTGTCATTCAGTTTGGCTTTCTTCATTTGGTTCAGAACAATTTTTGTGAGATTTCCACTTCGATGCAGGAATAACTTGTTTAGGGATCTTACCTATTTCTGTACAGGGTTTACATTTGGCCACCTCTTTGACAATTTTTCTGTGTATAAAAGTCCAAAAAGCGTTTTGACCGAGAGAAATCATGCCTTACTGCGCCATGTGATATGGCAGTAGTTAGCGATTGTATTGCTAATACTATCTGAATTTAGTAAGTTGAATTTGCAGTACAAATCCTTAATCGAATAATAGGCTTGAATTCTCAGATTATCCGATTAGAGATGGAAACCTGACGCGAATCCATATTGAGAATCTAGCTTGGAAAGCTGCTGAGTTTCCACTAGTAAATATCTTCGGACTCAAAACCAGAGATTTAGAAGAACAACTGAATTCGATTAATGTTATGAGAGGAATGAAACTAAGTGAAACTAATGAATGTGGATGATCTGAACAAATGGATCAAACTCCTTTCAGTCGGAGGTAAAATATCACTACGTGAAAATGATGAAGTTATGAACAGTTATTATCTAACAGAAGAAGATTAGTAAAATTCAGTACATATTTGATTAATGTAACACAGTGATAGTTTAGTCGGGTAGGGAAAAGACACGAACTGGCTAACAGAGGCGGAGAAACTAAAAAAGGGCAGGATCACATGATAGCAAGAAAAATTGAACCAAACAGAAGTGGAGGAGGTCTGGTACCCGACAGCAAAAACGAAATGAACGAGAAACTGCTAGATGTATATTAGTCAAATTGAGAACGCGAAAGACCGTGACTGCCAATAAGATAAAGTCGGAGCAAATTTGCACCATATTGAAAAAATTGAAAAACAAGCAGCCCATCTAATTGATACAGAGATGAACGAAAAGCGAGCAAGACAGTGCAATATAAAATATATATTAAAAAATTATCGTATACTTTACTTGGCTTGAGAGAGAGAAAGAAACGAAAAGCGCGTGACAATTGGCTAACAAACTGTGTCTGAGAAGAAAAATTTAAAACGAAGAGAAAGAGAGTAAGCAAGAAATTCACGACACACCTACATGAAGGCGCAAAAACGCACAAGCAAACAAACACACACGCGATAGAGAGATATCGACAAAATGAGGGATAATATTTAGGAGACAAAAATTACCGTTGAAAATGTGTGCTAAATGGAACATGTCTGAGAGACGAATGTTGAAAGAGCAGAAAAAACGTGAGTACAATGTAGAGAAAAGATGAATGAAAATATGTACAAAATTTAGAAATAACGGGAGGGTAGAAGTTCAAAGCACATGCGCAGAGGAGAATATCAAACAGGAAAATGGAAGAACATCAAGTCGAAGTTTCAGGCAGAAAGGCAAAGAAGTGTGGAACAACATAGACGGTAAGTGTACAAAAAGCGAAAGTCACCCACGAAGAAATAGAAGTCACAGAAAAATAGCAAGCGAGCTCCACAAAATATTAACAAAATGTGGTAGGAGAAGAGAGCAAACAGAGTAAATGATTGAGAGGAAGTTTAGGGGGAAAATGATACGAAAAAAGGAGACCGACTGGAAACCAAAGGCATCATTGATATTATAGGTGGTAAAAAGAGGGAAGCGAGTGCGAAAGCAGAGAAGTGGGTGAGATCAAGCAGTGCAAAACGAATACAAGGATAGAGAGAGAGAGGCAGAGAGAAAGAGAGAGGAAGGGGGAGAGCGAGAGAGAAAAAGAGACAGCGAGAACGAGCAAAAAAACAGAGAAATGAAAACCAAACGGCAAAAGGGCAGAAAGTAAAAACATCGAGAAAAAAGCAAGTCTAACATGGAAAGCTATATATAGATAGAGAAAAAGGAAAAAGAAGGCACATAGAAGCAAAAAAGGAATTAAGAAAACAGATAAAATATACACTTTCTTCAACTGCTGTGTTTATCCCCTCCATGCTACGTTGCAAGAATTCATCGACAAATGTACTTTTTTTACAGCATTTATTCATTTGGCTATTTACTCAATTTGCACGAACGCTTCTTTGTTCATTAAGTTTTTTATTTCAAATAGCCCACGAGAAAACAGTTTTTTGGACATTGGCTCTAAGCATATAAGTTTCCAGTCAATAACTTCGTCTAAATTACAAACTTTGTTCTCAAAGAGCTATTTCCTTTACTTATATTCGGTCATTGAGAGTCTCTGTATCTTAAATTTGTCGGCCATTTACCCTTATATCGAATTTTGCAGTCAATGAACTGTTATTTTTCGCTCATTGACCGTTTTGCAACTCTTTAACCGTGCTCCTCTGTAGTACTGTTATAACATGGTTGTAACTGAGATTTTTTAAGATGCTGTTTTTTATGTGTACGACTTTAAAATATAATCGAAAGTGAAAACGCTGAAAAAGTGTTATTGAGCATGCCAATTAGCAGCAACAACGGTGTTTTTTGAAACTTTTGATTATTCTAACTTCATGGGTCACTAAAGATGACCGATATTCCTGATCACGTCCAGAGAACGAACGATCCTTTTCCAAATGCTTCACTGCAGTTCATCAAAGGAGGTAAAGGACAGATGATCTGGAAAAAAAAGCGTAATAGCGAGTGGCTATGGAACGCAATTTGTTCGTCAGCTATTCATGGTCCTACCAGCGTGCGAAATTTGTGTGGTAGTCATTGTAAAAACATTTTGCACTGTCCTAAGTTGATCTATTTAAAGTTAATTTTGATATACATATGTACCTTATTTTTGATTTAAAAGTTAAGTTTTGTTTCTGCAGTTTGAAGAACTTTGTGCCACGCAAAGTTCTTCAACTCTTCGTCAACTGAATTTAAACTTCAGTTGTTGGCGATATAAAGCTTCTTTAACTCTCAAAATTTCATGTGGCTAAGCCAATTGTGTTGATTTCATCTCCATGCAGACAGGGATTTGGGATCTTTTCCGTTATACAACCCAACTCCCCTATGCATTACCCCACAGTTATATAAAACTTGCCTTTGCATGATAAATTTTATGTTGTAATGTAGCGAGTGAGCTCGAGGGTGCACATTTAATGTACGAAATATTCTTTGCGGGAGCGCACAAATAGAAAATATTCGGTATTCGTTTGGAACTCGGCTTCTTCAGATTATTGTTTAAAAAGCTATAGTCAATTTCAGAAAATGAACAAAAATATATTTCTAATTGATGGGCCTTTTAAGCAGAATTTATCTATAAGTAAGCTAAGTGTTTCAAAAGCAACATAAATATCAGTTCAAAGCAACATCGCAAACTCTCGGAGCTTGCAAATACATAAACAATTTCTAGTTTGAACGATTGCCCGACGGGCTCTGACGTCACTTGTGCAATTATCTCATTCTCCATTTCTCTCTCCTTATTGGTCGATTCCGGTTTCTCTTCGTCTTTCTCATTGTCAATAATTCTTTTCAGTTGATACCCATTCAAGCTCGCAAGTTCCAAAAGTTTTTCTTGATATTTTGTAGATAATTTATTGGACAGCAGCAACGCTTGGATCTGTTTGGGCGTCAGAAAATTGGCTACGTTGTTCACAACATCTTCCAGTATAAAATTATCCCAACTTTTGAATACTCGGGGTGAAATTTCATGTACGTTGTGTGTCAACACCTCGATTGAGCTCAATGGGTCTAGACCTGCCATAATGTTGCCCAACATTTGCACATCTGAGGGGGAAAGATAACTGTGATCTCTATTGTTCATGAACAACTTCAAATAGGTCCGATAAAAATCAGTCCCATCGCATTCGGATATCTGTTCACGCGCCACTGGAATGAATTCACGCAATACTTTTGGGCTCAATGATTCCAAACTGAAATGGCAAATTACATTCGGAAGTAGAGCCGAAAGGTGGGTGGTAGTCCATTTACCCTGTATCAGAACTTCATACTTATCAATGATCAGTTCTGACTGGTTTCTGGACCAATTCTGAACTGATAATAATCGGTTTACCATATTCAAATCAGCCCAAGATAAAACACCCACTAAAACTCCCGGTTCAGTGTAAGGAATTAAATGCAACAGCTCCAGGACTTTTTCTTTGTTGTAATACCAATCATTTCGGTAATTTCTGACTTCTATGATGCGGTTTACTATGTACACGGTTTGTTCGGTTGTAAGGTCAACTTTGTTCCCAAAATAGTGCGCACATGCATCGAATTCGCAATCTGAAAGTTTCGAAAGCTCTTCGATTTCAACGTGTTTTATACCTTTTTCTAAAGTCATTAAGGCTGCGCATGTTTTCAAAGAGGTTTCATCCGAGTTATCAAACTTGCAACTTGCGTCTTTCCACCCCAAGGCAACGTAATGTTTCACTTCAAGCTTGTCTATGACCATTTTGGTGACGTTTTTCAAACAGGTATCGTACTTAGTCAAACGCTCATTCTCATTTTTGAACTCATAGCCTAAAATAAGGCTAGACCTGTGATTACAATATCGCTGGTTAATCAATATTTCAGCCAAAGCCAAGCCTTCAAAACTATTCAACTGCTCCATTTTAAAATGTTCCTTGTCATCATCAATAATGTCACATGTCGTCTCACCAAAAAGTGACAGCCAATAGGGTTCCCAGTTCTTAAGCGGGCCAATCACATCGCGAATAGCATCAATCTGTTCAGGGGACAAGCAGCACTTTCCAAATATGGGAAGATTCTCAGTTATAGCTCGAGCTCCAAGACTTCGAAGATCAGTTGGTTCCAAATCGCATGAAAGTTTGTTAAGTACCAAAATGTCTGAGTACGTTGGTGTATTGAATCCATAAACAGAACAGTAATTCAAGTAATGCCTCAGTAACAAATTTCGTTTTGCCCAAAACTCGGTCTCAATTTCTTCCGAGGCGCCAATTTTGCCAAAAAATTCATGACAGGTGGAAGGGTTACGCGGCCACTGAGTTTCTGTAGTTTGCAATAAAACGCTTACAGGCAATAGCTGAACGCCAAAAGTGCTCAATTTATCTACGCTGAAAAAGGGTACGTAATAGTTTTCCAGCATTTCTACAATACTTTTACTGTAAATCTGCAAGTCTTCGTTTTTTATGTGACGCAGTATTGGTTCGAGTTTTTGAAGAAACTTTGGAATCGGAATTGTTTCTGTGGACAGCTGCCAGGGTGATATCGTCAGATCAATATCCCCAATATCTTGTTTCTTTGAAATTTTTAGTCTTTGCCAGCGTCGTAAATTTTCATTTGGTTCCGACACCTGGCTTTGGATAATGTCATCACTTAGAAGTGCAATTAAATCGGGGCTGAGTTCAGTCAACTCGCACTCTTTGTCAATCGAAAAAGACCTGAAAGCCTGTAAAGATTTTTCAAGTAGCGCAACTTTTTGCGCAGTGGTGCAATACTTGCAACCATCAGAACATAGAAACGACTGTGCTGCCTTTGGCGAAACCTCTGAGCCAATCAAAATTGACCAATCAATGAAAGGTAAAAGTTGATCAAAGTTTTCAAGTTTACTTGCATAGGACGTCGGCAAAATTCCCATTTCGAATCTTTCGGATTTCAGTGCAACAATTTTTGATGCTTTTATTTCATCGAAGCAGTTCATTGGTAGTTGATTTTCACCTTCTAGCCATTTTAAAGGATCTCTGGTTAATTTCAACGCTTTTTCAAACTGCTTGTTTGTCAAAACACACATCAACTGCGCAATTGGAAACTCATGTTGCGTCGATAGCATCATATTTTCTTTGTTTAAAGTGTTCAAAACGAAAAATCTTTTGTACAAAAAGCCTCGTTGTGAACTTTGCTCAGTTACGGGCAACCATCTCGTTTTTTGCAAGCCCTGGCTGGACGAATCACGATCGAAAGTCGTGGGATATTCATTCGGGTCAACGAAAGCCGAGAAAAGATTATAGTAATGTGGGTTTTCCAAAAACAACCGAATGGCGTATGCCTCGCGATAAGGTGCGTTAAACCTCGAATTTTTAGCACTTTGTAAAATTTCGAACACTTTTCGACCAAAATCCGGGCGCTTTTGAAGGAATGAAATCATGTGATTGTTTACATCGTTTTCAACCATGTAAACAATGTCCAAGGGGCGTATTGTGTCAAAGATTGAGGGATCGGTTCCCGGTAGGAACCTGGGAAATGTTCTGATGAATTCTGGTACAAGATAAACAGTATCTGCAGTGTTTAGACCTTTACTTCGATATGCATGAAACAATAGATTAGCCGCTGTTTTCGATGCAAAGTTTTCTAAACTAAAAACACGAAGTTCATTACTCAAAACGTGGACAATTTTCCGAAGGAAGCTTTCAATTCTTGGCCAATCAGATTGCTGGATTTTAACCGCAGAGGAAACCGCGAGTCGCTGTAATAAGTACAAAGCCATAGTTGTTTCTTCGGGGTTGCTGAAGTCTAGGTTCATCATGAAGCCGAGAAAATTTCCACAGTTATTTTCCTCGCCAATTAAGTTAACGGCTGAAAGCAAACAATCTTCGTTCCATATTGTCGACTCACGCAGTCGACGCGTGAAAACAATTTTGTGAAATTTTTCCAAACTTAGTGAGTCAACAAGCAGAGCTAATGATACTATCGAAGCTTCGGGTTTGAAAAATTTTGAGATTTCTTCAGCTGAACAATTACGATAAAATTGCAAACTTTGAGTGTCGGTGAAATGATCATTCACGACATCATAACTGTTTATACAGGAGAGAAAGAAGCCGTTTCGTGAAGAAAACTGATTCGGGTACGACTCACGTGGAGAACTCGAACCTAATTGGTTTATAATTTGACTCTTTGTGATTGGACAATCTAAAAATTCCGAGTTTAATCCAAAACAAAAGTTGCAGCTTAAAAAAACTGCAGTGAAAGCTGTCAAAAAGTGAAGAACTAACTTCATTTTTGTTTTTTAAATTTAATACAACTGATATTTTTCTCGAATAAGGTATAGAAAAGTGACTGAATCGAGGAGAAATCGTAAATTAGGAAGCGGGGCAATTGATTTTGGGAAATTCGATTCAAAAAGGCAGCAAAGTATTAATAACAGCCAAGATAAGTTGAGGTAATCAAGTCGCCGTGATAAATTGTGTTATCGCCTCTCAACGTGGGAAATTTTTCTGCATTTTGGAGAAATTCGGAGTGAATTTTGTTCAGGATCTCTTCATCTTTTCCAGCTGAAAATAAAGAAATATTTATCGTTTTTTTCGTCAACCTGACGTGAAATGAACAGATAACTGAGCAAGGTGTGAAAAAATGTTATTTTTTAATTGAAAAGCTTTCTTTTAAAATGAACATTCATTCTTTGTTGTTAAATAATTGTTCCCAGTTAATTTTCGATTGAATTGAATTTTTCTCCTTTTTGTCACAGCTTCGCTAAATTACTTTTCTATTTTCTGTCAATAATTTTTCAAAAACGCTGTTTTTGTAGTTTTTTGTGAAAATTGAACAATAATTGTGATGAAAGGAAAAACCGGGAAATACAGAGAGAGGGGTTACTAATTAACTACTGCCGCTCTTTTTTTACAATAGGTAGGTGCCTGCGTGTTTATAATGTTGTGATGTTTAGCATAATAGAGCTATTATCAAAGTGTATGCGACAGGAGAGTGTATTCCCAAATTGGCCACAAAAGTTGTTTTCAATTCTCTTTCCCAACATTAATCTACCTGTTGGGCTATTGTAATTTCCACATAATTGCCCCATCACTCGAATATTAAAATTGTTCCCTCTATTATTGCAGTTTTTCTGGGTTTAGCTTCCAGCAAGTTGACATAAGGTGAATATTAAACGCAACTTTGTTTCGAGCTATCGAAGACCCCTTTAAAAAATTTGCATTTTTAAAAAGCTCAGTGTTTAGGGTTTTGTTCATTTTCCAAAAATTCTTTTCATAATGGGGACTGACTTATGCCAATTATAAAAGCTCAGAAATAAATATCAAAATGTTATAAATTGTAAGTTAAATTGTAAGTTATAAATTGTAAGTTATAATTTTATAAATTGTAAGTTTAAATTCGGGCTTCGAAAAAAAGATATTTTTGAAATTTTTTGACGTCCAAACCTTACCTGAAAGTTCTTTCAACTGACTCTTTTTCCCCTCTTTAATTTTATAGCGAACAAAATTGTAGCTATAACATCATACGCAATTATAAGTCAAAGCCAACAATACACAACACAACTCTGTAAAGACTTCTATTCTGTATTCTGATTGACTATTTCATTGAAAATATAAACAAAACTATAGCGTCTGATAAAGTTGAAATTGAAGTAATTTAAACTTGAAATGAACATCGCTCAGCTTTTTAGTGCTAATTTTGCTCAAAGGCTAAAACCCCGCGCCGCGCTTTGCTTTCTCAGAAGTATTGAAACAATTAAAGCGAGTCATAAAGCAATGAATGGCCTATTTATTAGGTTTGGAAGCTATTGCTGAGGAAGTGAGTGTTTATCTCAAAGTTTAATTGAGCCGAAGTTGTTTAAAGGCGGTCAAACGTGCAAGAGGAAAACAAAATAAATCTCGCATTCCGTCTGCACTCCAAAAGTTTACGTCTTACTGGCGCTATGTCTCAACCAGACATTAATCATGGCGGAAAAAACAACGCGTGAGAAAACTTCAGTTGTAGGACTGTCCAATGTCAAACAAATCTTGATCTTAACGTGTTTGAAATAACAGCTCGCATATCCGAAAGGTCAAATACCACAAACTAATTTTTTTGCTTGACAAAAAACAAAAGTCATAATAACTTTCCTTCCCCCTATGCGTAAAATTTTGTTTTTATTATTGTTACTACAATGTGTGAACAAACTATAGAATGTCTTTCAGCTTACTAAGAAACAGTTCCATGATCCATGATATCTTTCAAAAATTTGTATCAAATTCAATCATATACGATAAAGTTATCAGAAAGTTAAAAATCACTTTGACTGCTACCTAATTGCCCGTTGGTAATTAATATATAAATAGAGGTCTTGACTATTGAGTATTTAATTTATAGTCTTTGAGATAATATTGCAAGTGAAAGTTTTTTAAACAAAAACGTTGAGCAATATACTTACCAAAAGCAAGAAGGGGTGATTCGTTCAGCGTTTTATAAAATAATATTTCGACTATCAAAGTGTTTTAAAAAGAGCAAATGTCATAATAGCAAACAAATTGCAAAGCCGTTCAGTTGAAAATTCAAACAACAGTTATAGTGTTAAACTGAACAAAAAAGAGCAACTTAGATTGAAAAGCAGTTTAAAATTCTTCAAGATGGAAGAACTCAGCTAATAATTGAATAATAAAAATCTGATTGAAAAGGTGTAACTCTTTTGTAGTAACTGACGATTCCTTCATTGTCAAGTGACTAAGTGTCCGTTCCTCCCCTCTTTATAATTTCACCCCATATATAATCATATTTAGGGACCCGGGCACCTCAAAACAGGAGTGAAATCTAATTTGCATTTGAGCAATTAAACCACACAATGCTATCTTGTTAGCACCTGTGATAAAGAGCTGCGTGTATTAATTTTCGTCTTAGGAAAAAATAAATTTGCTCTGGAATGGGTCTCTTTTTAGCAGTTCTTAAATTTGAGGCGAAAAATTTTAGGGGCCAGTAGAGTTTGATAGAAAGCAAAACAGAAAAATTGACATTAATGTGAACTGTAGTTGGGCTCACAATACTCGATTCAATGAAACCTCGCAAATTCTGGTGTAATACCGAATAATTTGAAAGAAACAATTATCCTGCTCAGGCGTCGATTGTCACAGGTTGCAATAGATTGTCCAGAAGAGCATTTAATGAATTTATTTTGGGTTTTCGCAATTTTCCATTATTAAGTGCTTCAGTGCAATTTGAGATCGCCTTCAGCCATTTGAGCTGAATTTCCATGAAGTTCTTGAGATTAACGTTTTTTATACCATCGATCAATCGAACCAATTAACGAATCCCTTTTTTTGCTTAGAATTGAAACTATCATTGAATATGATAATCTTAAAACACTGGTCATTTTGAAGAAAAAATATATTTTATAAATTGGACAATGTTTCTTTCTCAGGGTCAAAAGGCCTCCGTAAATGTCTCCCAATTTTTTGTATGATACGGGGAATTGAAAGTAACAATCTGATGCAAGCACTGGTCTGCAATGGGAGCATGTTTGAGGAATTATCCCCCTCTCTTTCCAAATTAGTGATGATGCAAGAGTGGGGCTGCACTGGGAAAACTTTTGACAATGCATTCCAGTACACAAAATTGAATGTTAGAGTGGGCTGCAATGGACTGCAAATTAGAGAAGATCTTGAGGACTTAATACCCCGGGTCGAATGTCCTCCCTAAAATCCTCCCATTTTGATGTAAGAATGGGGGGTAATTTGTCTTTGAGGGGTAAATTGATGTAAGAGTGTGGGGGTAATTTGTTCAGAGGGGGTAAAATGATGTAGGAGTTGGGCTGCAATGGGGGGACTTTTAAGGAATTACCCCCCCCCCCCCTGACTGAAATTGCCATGTAAGAGTGGGCTGCAATGGGCTGCAATGGGAGGACTTTACAGGAATTACCCCCATGACTGAAATTGTCATGTAAGAGTGGGCTGCAATGGGCTGCAATGGGAGGACTTTTAAAGAATTACCCCCCTGACTGAAATTGCCATGTAAGAGTGGGCTGCAATGGGCTGCAATAGGAGGACTTTTAAGGAATTACCCCCCCTGAATGAAATTGCCATTTAAGAGTGGGCTGCAATGGGCGGCAATGGGAGGAATTTTCAGGAATAACCCCCTGACTGAAATTGCCATGAAAAAGTGGGCTGCAATGGGAGACGTTTTCAGGAATTACCCCCATGACTGCAATTACCATGTAAGAGTGGGCTGCAATGGGATGCAATGGGAGGACTTTTAAGGAATTACCCCCATGACTGAAATTGCCATGTAAGAGTGGGCTGCAATGGGCTGCAATGGGAGGAGGGGTGAAAATGAGGTAAGAGTTGGGTTGCCAAGGGGGGTAAAATGGTGTAAGAGTAAGGGGCTAATTTGTTCAGAGGGGGTAAAGTGATGTAAGAATTGGGCTGCCAAGGGGGGTAAAATTGTGTAAGAGTGAGGGGGTAATTTGTCCAGAGGGGGTAAAATGAGGTAAGAGTTGGGCTGCCAAGGCGGGTAAAATGGTGTAAGAGTGAGGGGCAATTTCTTCAGATGGGTTAAAATGATGTAAGAGTTGGGCTGCCAAGGGGGGTAAAATGGTGTAAGAGTGAGGGGGTAACTTGTCCAGAGGGGGTAAAATAAGGTAAGAGTTGGGCTGTCAAGGGGGGGGGGGGGTTAAAATGGTGTAAGAGTGAGGGGGTAATTTGTTCAGAGGGGGTAAAGTGATGTAAGAGTTGGGCTGCCAAGGGGGGTAAAATGGTGTAAGAGTGAGGGGGTAGTTTGTTCAGAGGGTTTAAAATGATGTAAGAGTTGGGCTGTCAAGGGGGGTAAAATTGTGTAAGAGTGAGGGGGTAATTTGTCCAGAGGGGGTAAAATGAGGTAAGAGTTGGGCTGCCAAGGGAGGTAAAATGGTGTATGAGTGAGGGGGTAATTTGTTCAGTTGGGGTAAAATGATGTAAGAGTTGGGCTGCCAAGGGGGGTAAAATGGTGTAAGAGTGAGAAGGTAACTTGTCCAGAGGGGGTAAAATAAGGTAAGAGTTGGGCTGTCAGGGGGGGAATGATGTAAGAGTGAGGGGGTAATTTGTTCAGAGGGGGTAAAGTGATATAAGAGTTGGGCTGCCAAGGGGGGTAAAATGGTGTAAAAGTGAGGGGGTAGTTTGTTCAGAGGGTTTAAAATGATGTAAGAGTTGGGCTGCCAAGGGGGGTAAAATGGTGTAAGAGTGAGGGGGTTATTTGTTCAGAGGGGGTAAAATGAGGAAAGAGTTGGGCTGCCCATGGGGGTAAAATGGTGTAAGACTGAGGGGTAATTTGTCCAGAGGGTGTAAAATGAGGTAAGAGTTGGGCTGCCAAGGGGGTTAAAATGTTGTAAGTGTGAGGGGGTAATTTGTTTAGAGGGGATAAAATGATGTAAGAATTGGGCTGCCAAGGGGGTAAAATTGTGTAAGAGTGAGGGGGTAATTTGTCCAGAGGGGGTAAAATGAGGTAAGAGTTGGGCTGCCAAGGCGGGTAAAATGGTGTAAGAGTGAGGGGGTAATTTCTTCAGAGGGGTTAAAATGATGTAAGAGTTGGGCTGCCAAGGGTGGTAAAATGGTGTAAGAGTGAGGGGTTAATTTGTTCAGAGGGGATAAAATGATGTTAGAATTGGGCTGCCAAGGGGGGTAAAGTTGTGTAATAGTGAGGCGGTAATTTGTCCAGAGGGGGTAAAATGAGGTAAGAGTTGGGCTGCCAAGGGGGGTAAAATGGTGTAAGAGTGAGGGGATAATTTGTCCAGAGGGGGTAAAATGAGGTAAGAGTTGGGCTGCCAAGGGGGGTAAAATGGTGTAAGAGTGAGGGGGTAAATTGTTCAGAGGGGGTAAAATGATGTAAGAGTTGGGCTACCAAGGGGGGTAAAATGGTGTAAGTGTGAGGGGGTAATTTGTTCAGAGGGGAAAAGTGGATGTAAGAATTGGGCTGCTAAGGGGGGTAAAATTGTGCAAGAGTGAGGGGGTAATTTGTCCGGGGGGGGGGGGGGGGGGGGGTTAAAATGAGGTAAGAGTTGGGCTGCCAAGGGGGTAAAATGTTGTAAGAGTGAGGGGGTAATTTGTTCAGAGGGGATAAAATGATGTTAGAATTGGGCTGCCAAGGGGGGTAAAATTATGTAAGAGTGAGGCGGTAATTTGTCCAGAGGGGGTAAAATGAGGTAAGAGTTGGGCTGCCAAGGGGGGTAAAATGGTGTAAGAGTGAGGCGATAATTTGTCCAGAGGGGGTAAAATGAGGTAAGAGTTGGGCTGCCAAGGGGGGTAAAATGGTGTAAGAGTGAGGGGGTAATTTGTTCAGAGGGGGTAAAATGATGTAAGAGTTGGGCTGCCAAGGGGTTAAAATGGTGTAAGTGTGAGGGGGTAATTTGTTCAGAGGGGATAAATGGATGTAAGAATTGGGCTGCTAAGGGGGGTAAAATTGTGCAAGAGTGAGGGGGTAATTTGTCCAGGGGGTGGGGTAAAATGAGGTAAGAGTTGGGCTGCCAAGGGGGTAAAATAGTGTAAGAGTTATGGGGTAATTTGTTCAGAGGGGGTAAAATGATGTTAGAATTGGGCTGCCAAGGGGGGTAAAGTTGTGTAATAGTGAGGCGGTAATTTGTCCAGAGGGGGTAAAATGAGGTAAGAGTTGGGCTGCCAAGGGGGGTAAAATGGTGTAAGAGTGAGGGTATAATTTGTCCAGAGGGGGTAAAATGAGGTAAGAGTTGGGCTGCCAAGGGGGGTAAAATGGTGTAAGAGTGAAAGGGGTAAATTGTTCAGAGGGGGTAAAATGATGTAAGAATTGGGCTACCAAGGGGGGTAAAATGGTGTAAGAGTGAGGGGGTAAATTGTTCAGAGGGGAAAAGTGGATGTAAGAATTGGGCTGCTAAGGGGGGTAAAATTGTGCAAGAGTGAGGGGGTAATTTGTCCAGGGGGGGGGCGGGTAAAATGAGGTAAGAGTTGGGCTGCCAAAGGGGTAAAATGTTGTAAGAGTGAGGGGGTAATTTGTTCAGAGGGGATAAAATGATGTAAGAATTGGGCTGCCAAGGGGTTAAAATTGTGTAAGAGTGAGGGGGTAATTTGTCCAGAGGGGGTAAAATGAGGTAAGAGTTGGGCTGCCAAGGCGGGTAAAATGGTGTAAGAGTGAGGGGGTAATTTCTTCAGAGGGTTTAAAATGATGTAAGAGTTGGGTTGCCAAGGGGGGTAAAATGGTGTAAGAGTGAGGGGGTAATTTGTTCAGAGGGGGTAAAATGAGGTAAAAGTTGGGCTGCCAAGGGGGGTAAAATGGTGTAAGAGTGAGGGGGTAAATTGTTCAGAGGGGGTAAAATGATGTTAGAATTGGGCTGCCAGGGGGGGTAAAGTTGTGTAATAGTGAGGCGGTAATTTGTCCAGAGGGGGTAAAATGAGGTAAGAGTTGGGCTGCCAAGGGGGGTAAAATGGTGTAAGAGTGAGGGGATAATTTGTCCAGAGGGGGTAAAATGAGGTAAAAGTTGGGCTGCCAAGGGGGGTAAAATGGTGTAAGAGTGAGGGGGTAAATTGTTCAGAGGGGGTAAAATGATGTAAGAGTTGGGCTACCAAGGGGGGTAAAATGGTGTAAGTGTGAGGGGGTAATTTGTTCAGAGGGGAAAAGTGGATGTAAGAATTGGGCTGCTAAGGGGGGTAAAATTGTGCAAGAGTGAGGGGGTAATTTGTCCGGGGGGGGGGGTAAAATGAGGTAAGAGTTGGGCTGCCAAGGGGGTAAAATGTTGTAAGAGTGAGGGGGTAATTTGTTCAGAGGGGATAAAATGATGTTAGAATTGGGCTGCCAAGGGGGGTAAAATTGTGTAAGAGTGAGGCGGTAATTTGTCCAGAGGGGGTAAAATGAGGTAAGAGTTGGGCTGCCAAGGGGGGTAAAATGGTGTAAGAGTGAGGCGATAATTTGTCCAGAGGGGGTAAAATGAGGTAAGAGTTGGGCTGCCAAGGGGGGTAAAATGGTGTAAGAGTGAGGGGGTAATTTGTTCAGAGGGGGTAAAATGATGTAAGAGTTGGGCTGCCAAGGGGTTAAAATGGTGTAAGTGTGAGGGAGTAATTTGTTCAGAGGGGATAAATGGATGTAAGAATTGGGCTGCTAAGGGGGGGTAAAATTGTGCAAGAGTGAGGGGGTAATTTGTCCAGGGGGTGGGGTAAAAAGAGGTAAGAGTTGGGCTGCCAAGGGGGTAAAATAGTGTAAGAGTTATGGGGTAATTTGTTCAGAGGGGGTAAAATGATGTTAGAATTGGGCTGCCAAGGGGGGTAAAGTTGTGTAATAGTGAGGCGGTAATTTGTCCAGAGGGGGTAAAATGAGGTGAGAGTTGGGCTGCCAAGGGGGGTAAAATGGTGTAAGAGTGAGGGTATAATTTGTCCAGAGGGGGTAAAATGAGGTAAGAGTTGGGCTGCCAAGGGGGGTAAAATGTTGTAAGAACGAGGGGGTAAATTGTTCAGAGGGGGTAAAATGATGTAAGAGTTGGGCTACCAAGGGGGGTAAAATGGTGTAAGAGTGAGGGGGTAATTTGTTCAGAGGGGAAAAGTGGATGTAAGAATTGGGCTGCTAAGGGGGGTAAAATTGTGCAAGAGTGAGGGGGTAATTTGTCCAGGGGGGGGGGGGGTAAAATGAGGTGAGAGTTGGGCTGCCAAAGGGGTAAAATGTTGTAAGAGTGAGGGGGTAATTTGTTCAGAGGGGATAAAATGATGTAAGAATTGGGCTGCCAAGGGGGTAAAATTGTGTAAGAGTGAGGGGGTAATTTGTCCAGAGGGGGTAAAATGAGGTAAGAGTTGGGCTGCCAAGGCGGGTAAAATGGTGTAAGAGTGAGGGGGCAATTTCTTCAGAGGGGTTAAAATGATGTAAGAGTTGGGCTGCCAAGGGGGGTAAAATGGTGTAAGAGTGAGGGGGTAATTTGTTCAGAGGGGATAAAATGATGTTAGAATTGGGCTGCCAAGGGGGGTAAAGTTGTGTAATAGTGAGGCGGTAATTTGTCCAGAGTGGGTAAAATGAGGTAAGAGTTGGGCTGCCAAGGGGGGTAAAATGGTGTAAGAGTGAGGGGGTAAATTGTTCAGAGGGGGTAAAATGATGTAAGAGTTGGGCTACCAAGGGGGGTAAAATGGTGTAAGTGTGAGGGGGTAATTTGTTCAGAGGGGAAAAGTGGATGTAAGAATTGGGCTGCTAAGGGGGGAAAAATGTGCAAGAGTGAGGGGGTAATTTGTCCAGGGGGGGGGGGGGTAAAATGAGGTAAGAGTTGGGCTGCCAAGGGGGTAAAATGTTGTAAGAGTGAGGGGGTAATTTGTTCAGAGGGGATAAAATGATGTTAGAATTGGGCTGCCAAGGGGGGTAAAATTGTGTAAGAGTGAGGCGGTAATTTGTCCAGAGGGGGTAAAATGAGGTAAGAGTTGGGCTGCCAAGGGGGTAAAATGGTGTAAGAGTGAGGGGATAATTTGTCCAGAGGGGGTAAAATGAGGTAAGAGTTGGGCTGCCAAGGGGGTTAAAATGGTGTAAGAGTGAGGGGGTAATTTGTTCAGAGGGGGTAAAATGATGTAAGAGTTGGGCTGCCAAGGGGTTAAAATGGTGTAAGTGTGAGGGGGTAATTTGTTCAGAGGGGATAAATGGATGTAAGAATTGGGCTGGTAAGGGGGGTAAAATGGTGTAAGAGTTATGGGGTAATTTGTTCAGAGGGGGTAAAATGATGTAAGAGTTAGGCTGCCAAGGGGGTTAAAACGATGTAAGAGTAAGGGGGTAATTTGTTGTGATGGGGCAATTCTAACAATTATTATTTTTATATATATATACACCGTCAAGAGTTGGACAAGCATCAATGGTCTGGAGGATAAGGCGACGCAGCTGAGGGTACAGAGGTTGTGGGTTCAAGACTGGCAGTCTTCAGGCATGGGGGCTAAAAGATTGAGGGGGTTAAATGACGTAAGAGTTGAACTGAGGGGGGGGGGGTAAAATGATGTAAGAGTTGGGCTGCCAAGGGGGGTAAAATGACGTAAGAGTGGGGCTGCAATGGGAGGATTTTTTAGGAAAATGCAGCTCAAAACTCTTACGTCTTTTTGGGCTGCATTGGGCTTCCAAGGAGGGTAAAATGGTGTAAGAGTGAGGGGGTAGAAGACAAATTAACCCCCCACTCTTACATCTTTTTTTGGTCTGCCAAGGGGGGTAAAATGGTGTAAGAGTGAGGGAGTAAAAGACAAATTACCCCTAAACTCTTACATCGTTTTACCCCCCTCGGCAGACCAAAAAAGATGTAAGAGTGGGGGGTTAATTTGTATTTTACCACCTCACTCTTACACCATTTTACCCCCCTTGAAGCCCAATGCAGCCCAAAAAGACGTAAGAGTTTTGAGCTGCATTTTCCTAAAAAATCCTCTCATTGCAGCCCCACTCTTACATCATTTTGGGCAGAAAATTTCAACCTGGGACCTGACCACATTCATGATGTGAATTTGGGATGCAGTGGACTCTTGTAAATGTGCTGGAAGCACTGAATTTTTTTTGTTCGAATTGCCAAAATTATTTAGCAATTGTGCTGAATTTTTAAAGTGTTGAAATCATGTAACTAATGTGTTGAAAAATGTGCTGAATTTTTGTAAAAAAACCGCTGAAAATATGCAAAGAATGTACTGAAAGCACTGAAGTTTTCTCTTTTTCCGAAATCCTGGATTTGTGTAAGAGTTTTTCCAAAATTTTGAGGTGTTTTCTTTTTGTTTTCAAAGTTCTCTAATCGGGAGTTTTTGGTAATATTGAAAGTATATGAGTTGTGCTGATGGTTGTTGTAAAACTCTGTTAGACTTTTATTGACAATTGCTGAAAATAGTTTGCTTACGTTCAGCGCAAAAATGAACTTTCAACACATTCAGCACATTCTCTACATAATTTCAGCACTTTCAACGTTTTTCTTACAGAATTGTTGGCTTACATCCATTGATATATCAACCAGGGCTCCAAGATAGCTGAAATCATGAGAGGGAAAGAAAGGGAGTAAGGGAGTTTCTCCAGAGGGCTATAAAATATCAAGAGTGAGCTTGGACAAACAAGCTGCCAACAGTATGCAAAAGTGAGTAGTTTCTTATCCCCTGAGGAGATCGGGATGAGGTGCGCGAGCCAAGCTGTGATCAAACCAACTTGGATCGTGCACGGAAGGTAGACCGCAACCACTCCACAGAGTCTGGCAACACTATCTACGGTCTAGATAGCGTGATCAGAGCCCCACCCAGAGACCGGAAATTCTGATCAAGGCGTTGCCTAATGTCTGGATAGTTATGTGGTATGATCTGAATAGTTTGAACAGAGCACTTTGCGGTGTCTATAAGGTGTGATCAGAAACATTTCGAGATTCTTGAAAGTCCTCCCTTAACTAACAGTCCAACAAACAGGCCAACAAAAAAGAAAAAAATAATTAACCACCAAAACAACTGTTTTTCTGAAGCGAACGAAGTTTTGTTAATTGTTTTTGAGTTGAAAATGTTTCTTTTATTTCCCTGAAAATGTTTTTTTCTTTCTTCAGTGAAGAAACCATGAACCGTATACCTAAAATGACGTATTTTTTCTGAAAACAATACATCAGACCAATGTTTACTGCTACTTCAACAGTTGAAAGTGTCTGGTGGAGTACACCCAGTGCGCAATGGAAGTTTGTCTGTCACTCCAGTGACCAACTGATGTCGGTTTGGCACCCAGTGCCGTACTGAAGTTGGTCTGGTTTCCCCAGTTGGCGACTCAAGTGGGTCTGGAAAGTACATTGCAAGACTCAAGTCTGTCTGTTCAGAGCCCATTTTGTTATCGATGGTCTGGCAGAGCTGGCTTGGGTCGTGCACCTCAAACTAGGAGCAGGTTAATTGATGTACAGGTGTGAATGGCAGAATGAAATTAAAGACGGCAAATCTACTCCGGCTCATGAGTAGTAATAGAGTGAGTGATAGTCCCCGGGGGGGTGGGGACCCCATGTATTAAGATAGGGTATAGCGGTATTTTCGGAGTAGGGTCCCCTCCATGTATTAAGATAGGAAATAGAATCTCCATGTATTAAGATAGGGTATAGGAGCGTACATGTATTAAGATTAGGAATAGAATCTCCATGTATTAAGATTAGGGATAGAATCTCCATGTATTAAGATTAGGAATAGAATCTCCATGTATTAAGATTAGGAATAGAATCTCCATGTATTAAGATTAGGAATAGAATATCCATGTATTAAGATTGTGTATAGCCGCCATGTATTAAGATTAGTCATAGCGGCCAACTTGTATTAAGATTAGTTATAGCGGTCGACATGTATTAAGATTAGTTAGAGCGGTCGACATGTATTAGGATTAGTTATAGCGGTCGACATGTATTAAGATTAGTTATAGCGGTCGACATGTATTAAGATTAGTTATAGCGGTTGACATGTTTTAAGATTTTTTATATCCGCTGACATATATTAAGAGTAGGGGTATTTTTTGAAAAATTGTTGAGATTTTTGTACATTTTTACGCCGTTTTTTCAATAATTTCTAAATACTCTCTTCTGATTGGTTAAAAATGACAGCTTTTTTAAAAAAATTGAATTGAAAAAGTTATAAATAACAGACATAGTATAAATTATGCACATCAAAATACAAAATCACTCAAACATTTACATTAAATTGGTATAAATTGATATTAAAATAAGTGAAAACCGAGGTACATTTAGCCGAGTGGGTTAATAAATTCGACAAAAAGGAAAAACTTGCGTAGCTAACTGAGTAAAAGGTACAATTGTTAAAAACTAATGTCGACTTTATTGGGCGCCAGTGTATACCCCAGTAATCAAATTTACATATAATTACTAATAAAATTTAGTACATGCACATCATGAACATTGTTCAAGTTTGTTTGTAAAAATTTAAATAGATGAAAAGCAGCATAAATAGTGTAGAACCCACACAAGTTTTCCATTTTCTGGAGTGGTCTGTGTATCATTTTCTGATACTTTTTATTCAAAAATTTGTAATGTGTGATTGACCGTGCTAGAGAATCCGCATAGTAATAGTTCCTATTGAGGCGACCAATCATTATCCAATGTTCACCAGCTTCACTGCTTGGGGAAGTGTTGATGATTGCAAAAGTAAATTTGGGCAAACTTGGGACAAAATCTGCTGGAAAGGATCCAATATACCGGAATTTAAGCTCTGGAATACGTTCAATAATGTCACGAAGTGAGGTGTTATCCATGACAAATAAGTTTTCTTTTCTTTACCTCACAAGCTCCGTTTGTACAAGGATTCCTGACTGAGCAATCCAGTTGAAAACTTTCGTTCTGTTGAGAGAAGCAACAATCTTTGGATTTTGTGATTTTGTCAACCGTTTCGTCCTGGGTGCTGGGATGAAACAAAACAATAATTATAAAAAATCCAAGGAAAATTAGCAAAGGAATATGAATATATATATTTGAAGTTAGTCTACCCCAGTTCACATCCATTAGTTAATTAACAATTGATGTAGAGAACAACAGCTAGATAGAGAGGTTAAGCCTACAAATGTTCCAACAAAGTACATAAAATTGAAAAAAATGATGAAAAATTGTTAGATATTTTTAGCAACAGTCCCAAACTGATCAATTTTGACAGTGGACATCCTTTCTCCCAGAACAATGATTTCTGTTACGTTTCTTAGTGAACGATCAAAAAATATTTCCAATCGAATACTTTCACCACTGAGTTCAGGGTAATGAATATTTTCGCCAGCATCTTGAAGTGAAGTGAGATCGAATACAAGTATGTAGTGGTTCTGAAACTGATGATTCGGTAACGCAGGAATTTCCTCGTTAAAATTCATTGCTTTCATTGTTGTTACGTATGCTCTACAGTCATTAGTTGTATCAAGCGATACTATAGCTCTACCTCCGCGAACAATTCTAAATTTTCGCAAACCAAATTTCTGATAATGGAAAGGATTTTCTTGAAAATGTCCTGTGAATGCCGAATTGGTGTTCATCGCAATAGCTACTCTTCTGATTGGAGCATTGTTAAAAACATTTTCCTGAATAAACTGGTTCTGTCCTGAGGGAATAATAAATGTACGTGCAATGGTTTCCATAAAGTTGTAACAAGCAGGGTTGATGAGTTAATTGGTATTTGATAGTCTGGTGATACACTTCGTTAACAACCACGCGTCGTGTAAATAAGGAACAGTCAAGAACCTTAAGGGAAACGTGAGGATTGTAGGAAATCATGTAAAAATTAGGTCTTGCACGAATCAGTTTCAGTCTTACTTTTGTATTTGGAAGCAGTAACTTTTCACATTGAAACAGGCCAATAGCTAATTTACCGTAGTAAGTGCTTCCATTTTTCAGCAGAAGTTCTTCCTCTCGGTCTATAAACGGGCTCTTCTCATAATCACTAGGTTCTTTTTCAAATTCGTATCCATGACAAGCCAAAAAGCCTTCATTATTTCTCGTTGAAGCATTAAATTCATTGGAAATTAAAGCCTTATGTCCATAGAGACCATTTGAGTTGTACACTTGTTGATTGTTCAGATACACTTCACAGTTGGAGAAGAGTGAGTGTAAAATATTGTTGACATGAGTTAGATAATGTAAATCGTCATCTGTGAAAGACATACCCATATCTGGTTTTCCATGCTCATCTTTTTTCATAAAGTCATCAAACAATCTTCCCTTTTGTAGTCCAACTTTGATTTGAAGGTGGTATCTCTCATATCAAGATAGATGCTTCTATCTGTTTCAAATTCAAATTCAATGCTGCTTTCATCCAGTGAAGTACTAGGATAAACTTCTTGAACATGAGAAGACTCAACTGGTTCCAAAACAGGAATTTTGTCAAAAATCTCCAAGCAAGAGTTTGTAAAGTGTCCATATCGAAAATTGGAATCGTTTGTTGATCTAGAATTCATTTTAGATTAGCAAGTATATCTTTTCTCGTTCGACGACGTCGACTGATTTTTGGAGGTGATCTACGAATAATGCGACGTTTTCTTGTTTTTCCTGCACCTAGCTGTTTACGTAAAGTTTTCTTTCCAACATCAGCAGCGACAGATTTGAGTTTTTTCTTCCCAGTCAAAACATTTCTAATTTCAGGAGCAGCCATTTCAATTAAATCCGCTCCCACTCTTTTTGCTGCTGGGACAACATATCGTCTCAAAAACGGATTTGCTGTCCTCCCAATTGTTTGCGCTAAAGCTCCAAATCCCCTACCCCTTTGTCTGGCATATCCGCGAAAATACGGTAAATCACTATCAGCAACCATTTTTTACAGTCTTAATTCTAAAAATGATTTTCAGAAGTTTTTCTAAACATTAGTACTGCTCTAGTTACTCCAACAGAGTTGAAAGTTACTTTTTCACCATAAGAGTCTCGGAGCTCTAATTTTATGCTGTGGAATGAATTTTTCAGAATTTTTTTAAACTGTAGGTTTGGAAAATTTTGATAATTCATGTATTGACCAGTTGAGATGAGCTCTCCATTTTTAACCTTTGATATAAAAGGAATGCATCGTAAAAGAGCAGCTTTTGTATCACCCACAATGTTGTATTCAACAATATCACTATATATCATCAATGTATGTATTCGTACAATGTCATAAGGAACTTGGGAAAATGTGGACCAGCACCACTCAAGAAAACACCCATCCCATAAACAACTTCTTCACATCCAAAGACATGATTAAGATCAGCACTAAATATAACAAGTAAAGAATTCTCATTGGGAAGACTCAAAGAAATTCGCTGTGTAATTTTGTTAACGTGTAATCTGATTGGTGTTTTTTCATACTTTTCTCGTTCCTGAACTTTTTTGTTCATTTCGTTTACAATATCAGAGATCGAAGGATATAGACCTGGATCCAGTGTGTAATAGTCTGATGGTTTTGTATTCGGTGTTGCGTCATCTAGATAGAAAAATTTCCCTTCCGTGATGTTTTGGTACAAGGAAGGATAAGATAGTTCTGTAATTGCAACCTCCCATTCTCCTTCGAGATTAATTTGTTCCGGAAGAAACTTTGTAAAAGAACTTAATGTATTATTTGGATAACAATCAAAGGAAGCATTCGAAACCAACTCTACAGTAAAAGAATTCATATCTAAATGATACACTTTGCAAGCTCTTGTTCATAAAATTTGCCTAGAATTTCATCACCTTGTTCTCCATGAAGGTTATAGGTTGGTGGTTTTAAAGTCGCAATTTTAACAAATTCAAAAATTTCACTTGTGAATTGAGACTTGTAACCTTTTCTAAATGGGATATCGTACTTGGAGATTCGAACTTTGTCTCCAATTTTAAAGCGTGGTTTTTTGTACTCAATAATAGGGTTTTTGTAAAAAATTGACAAAAAATCTGAATTTTTAACGTTTTTGGGGGATTTATCTATAGATCTGTTAACTGTTGTATTCATAGTGTTAACAAAACTATCCATTTTTTGAACGTATTTATCGCCGTTTTCCTCCTTGTAGCGATAAATAATGTTTTTTAAAGATCTAATTGCTCTTTCTGCTACAGCAGCTTTTGTTTCACTTCTTGTAGAGTAGATTTTGATGTCTCTACTCTTGCAAAAATTTTTGAATTCTCCCCCGAACTCAGTACCTTGATCAACCCAAACTCTATCAGGTTTAGTGTTCTTCCTTAACATTTTTTTAAAGGCAGCTACAGCATCAGAGGCATATTTTGACTTCATTGATTGAACACGGACCAGGCGAGAAAAGACGTCAACACATATCAATAAGTATTTCACACCGTTATTAAATTCAGACAATTTATCCATAAAAGCCAAATCAAGGCACCAAATCTCATTGATACGTTTTGCAAAAGCAGGTAATCTTTTGAAATGTCGAATTGCTCGTCTAAATTTTGTGTAAGAAATCTTTCTGTATAAAAAATCGGTAACCTTCTTCTTTGACAACCCACTGGCTTTCTGAAGGTTTTGAACTGAACCATATGCGGCTTTTCCTTCCCTGTACAACCTCTGTAGCTTGGTTTTTTCAGATTTGGAAAGGGATCCAGCTTCCTCGTTCTTTGCTTTTGTCATCTTTGTTTAAAATTTTATGTGGATTTATGCCGATTGCGTCAAGAATTGTGTAATAAATATCGGGACATTCAAAGTTTTTCTTCTTCAGAGCGTATACAAAATCGACAAATGCAACGTTTCTGTCTCTTCCGTCTAACAAAATGGAGTCAGATAGGGATAGTTTAATGCGAGGTGAATTGAAAATTTCATTGTTAAGTGATTCGTTGCTAGAAGACTTTGTTTTAGCGTTAACTTTTCTATTAACAGTTTCCAAATTTTTTGGAACCGAATCCTGTTTTTCGTTATATTTGTCCAATCTTTGAGGTGATAACCTGATTTTTTAATCATAAAGTTGTTGAGGAATCAAAACAAACTGATCCATTTCAAGAGAGACGATTAATGATTGACGGAGTTAAAATTGATATAAGACTGATGCTTTTTTTGGAACTCAGGATCTGTCTTCTTTTACTGAGGCTTGTTCTTTTTAAAATAAGAAGATGAATTTCTTCTCTGAACTTTAAAACTTCTTGTTTTTGAATTTCTCTTAGCTCTCCTCTTAGAAGGTTTACTATGAACTCGTTTAGAAACTGGATAAAGTCTTTGGGACAATTCTTGAGAAAAGTTATTTTGAAGCTCTGGGAATATTTCTGGAACGCGATCAGAGTAGAGAGATGTTGTGTGCTCATCGTTCAAAAATGTGATCTGTTGCTTGCTTTGAGGTAGGAAAAATAAAGATGGTGTTGAACCACTGTTAGTACAGTATCTCAGAGAGTCGACTGTTTTTGGAGTCAAGTCAATAAGTAAATGACCATAGGGAACTGAAGTTGCTGTGGTATACCAGTCTTTTAGTTGAGATCCCAATCCCAACTGTTGACTGAGCGTGTTTATTTGTAAGACGTCTCTGGGTGATTTGAATAAAACAATATGGGTGTTCTGTAGTTCAATATCCCTTCCTAGTCGGCTTTGATGAAAGAGATTGTGCTTTATGTACACTGTACTTAAACCTTTATGTCTACCAGCAGTAGCTATTTTTTCAAATTTTTTAGAACTAGAAATTTCTTCACAAGAGTCATCAAAAATAAGTAAACACTTTTACGGACTAATGTCAAAAAATAAGTTCCATTATTAGGTAAATTTTGTATCAACTCAAAATAAACACCTTGAACGAACTCAACGTTTTTTATATTTTTTGACATTAGTCCGTAAAGAGATTGATAGTGTTGATAAAAGTAGTAAATTTTGTCAAATTCTGGTTGAAAAGTTGCAAAAACTAACCAATCATGGATGAGTTGGGATTTCCCAGATCCACTTGGTCCAACCAATGAAATAAGAACTCGTTCCTTCGTGGAAATTAATTTGTTCATAATTTTGGAGAAGGTAAAATATATCCAACTGTACTCGACAAAATGGCGATCCAAACTGTTGTCTCTTCACAAGTCTCAGCTAATGTAATTCTTACGATACAACAAGCTAAAATCAATAGTATGACAAAGAACTGGGACAAAAAAACTACTAAAGACCGGTTACACGTCTGTCCAAAACATTTCCAAGATTGACGTTCTTGATTATTGTCATCAAAGACAAAATTACCTAATTGAAGCCCCTTATCAGTGTGATCACTCAATTATACGCTCAATTATCTTCTTTCCTAGGGATAAAGGAACTGTGCAACTGAATTGAAACGTAAACAACGAAAAAAATGCCAAAAAATAATAAAAAGATAAGTGAACTAAACATAACACACAACCAAATTATTGTTCCCTCAGATGAATCAGTGAGAAAAAGCATCGAAATTGAAAAAAGTACCAAAGTTAGGAGCAAGACTATGAAAGAATAATAAAGTATGGGAACACAGTATTTGTAGATATTTTTTGACCAACTCATTCTCTTATACTAATTTCAGAGGATAAAAAATTACAAATAAAAATGATAAATTACAATCACAAATACAAACATTAAATATTATCAAAAAAATTTAAAGTCCATATCCCATAAACGTAAGCCTTCTTTTCTGCACAATGAAGAGTCTTCTTGTGTCGATAGGGGTAGTTGCTGCAATTCCATTCAACATCCTTGTTTTCTAATAGTTTGGAAGCCTTCGGACAACCAAGATCATCAAGATTTTCCACATCCTTACACAAGTAGGGTGATAAAATTTTGCATTTTTCAAGTCCTTTAGCAAAGTACTCTGTTGTTGGTGAGCAATGCTGATGTATAATAAAAGCCAACTCAGAATAATCAAGCTTTCCATGGTTTCAATTTATACCGTGCATATTTTTTGTATTCTATTTTGCTTGAAAAGTCGGCTTGTAGTCTTTAGGTGGGAGAAAACTGTATCCAAGTACAATTCCGTCCTTAAAGATTCCCAACTCTTTGATAATTTTTCCTTCTAAGCATTCAATATCTAGTACACCGAGAGGCATTCTTTCTTCTGGGATGATTTTTCAAAAAATGATCAACAGTCTAGCATTTTGAAAATACGTGGATGACAAATTTTTATAAAGATACAAAAGAACAGACCAGTAATGTGACCCAAGAGACATGAGCTCGGAAATTGAGGTAACATGTAATAATAACCCGGTCCTTGGTTTGTAGTTGCTTTAACCGCTCCAGCAGAATCGTGTAAAATTGCATGTAAACGAAACACTTTCGATCTTGCTAGGAAAAAGTCCAGAATTGAATTACCGTATCCAAGAAGTCCTCCGTGGGGGAAGTTTTAGTCAATTTCCTCCAAATTAATGTTTTGATCCCAAATTTTACATGCAGCCAGGAAACAGTTTTTTCGTTTTTCGTTGTTGGGAAACATTGGAAAAATACTACTGTAACAATTAAAAATGTTTAGAAGTGTGACAATATCCATCAATTGTTTTCTTTATTTATCTAAAGTGATACTGGTCTTTTTGAAAGTCTCTACATAAGAAAGAAGGTCAGGAAGATGTTTCAATAATTTTTTGTATTCCTCCTTTTTTAGTTCAATTTTTGTCAAAAAACTCCATTGAACTCCGTTCCAACGATGTTGTGAAATGGAAATATCGTGTTTATCAGATTGATATATTAAAGTAGTGCGTCGTAATCCGTTATGAATAACCCACTTTAGTTCTGAAAAATTGGACTCACTGTCAAGTTTATCAATTTTGGGAAAATTTAGAGCTTCAACAACTGTATAAGAAGACTTTTTTAGTTCGTAGTGAAGTCTAACGTGGAATACTTTAGATTTATTTCTTAGACTCAGAAAAATATTTTTGGAGGAACCAATATTCCAACTCATTTTCAGTTTGAAAAAAAAAAGAAAAATGATTCAAATAGTATGAATTAAAAAGACAAATACATTATAAAATTACACATTTATTGAAATGTACATTGTTGAATGTTAGAAAAGTCCTTCAGATTTTGTATCAACTCCTTGAATTCATCCAGAGTGTAGCTGACATAAGTCACTTGTTTGAACTCGTTGTTCTGCTTTCGACAAAAAAGTCGAATTTGTACATAAGTTGAAGCTGGGTTGTCCTTGATGTATTGGAGGAAAATAACATAGAGTCTGCGATTTCGTCCAGTGCTAATCTCTCTCACTTTGTGACACTGTTCCAGCACGTGTTCCATTCCTATGTTTTTGTCGAATTGGGGTTGGTTTTCTCTCATCGGTTCTCCATTGAGAAGATCCTCCTTGAGGAAGCAGAATTTCTTAAACTCATAGTCTCCAATTCGCAGTTGCTGGTACTTTTCAAAAGTCCCTGAATTGTCTTTTCTAAAGACTTGGAAGGTTGGTTCAGTATAAAGTTGTCCGTTTCTTGAAATCTGGGACATAGTAAATCTCCCAAATCTTTTTGAATTGGAACCAAAGTCCATATAAAAAGGAACCGAATCAGTCCCTGGTTTTGGTGAGGATTGAGTGTACATTGAAGGAGCACTCGAAAGAAAAGGTGATACTTTAGAGAGAGACATTTCAACAACTTGAGCTTAGAGTGAAAGAGAAAATAAATGATGTATTTGTATGCAATTCCTCTCAATAACTTAAAATTTCCTTTTATGGTAATGACGTCATGTATACCCATAAAAGGTATGCTAAATGACGTTATTTCCTTATAGGGTAATCTAATCGGAGATCTTGAGGTTCGCAAATTTTTTAACCAGAATTTCAAACGGATCCTGGTGTTTAGCTCGTCTGTGTTGCATTAAAGAAAAATAGTGCTTGAAATATTTTGAACAAGTATAACAACGAATTTTTTTAGCTTTCTGTTTCTTGAACTGTATCATTTCGAAAATGGGTTTTTATGGAAGCAGAACTTGTTACCTCTAAAAATAGAAATTACGTTACCGTAATTTTTGTTTCCATATATAGGTTCTATAGTGTTATCCCGATATAGAAATGGCAGCAATAATGTGTCAGGTTTTACCTCAATTTTACAGAGATTTTAATGACCAGACAATATTCATTTCTGTATCAGTTAAGGAGTATAAACCTTATCTACTCACTAAAAAATACTCCGTTGCTACTCATAATTACAACTTTTGTCCATTAAAGACTTGTCGCTACCACATTATTCTCATTTCATCCTCAGTGAAAGAGATACTAGAGAAAATGGAAAATTTGTCTTATGTTTATCAAACAGTTGATTGCTTGTACACACTCTATAAACATCAGTTCTTTGGTTCCATTATAGAAGAGTCAGGAGTGGTCTTTAATCAGTTAACCAGAGCGGTAGAGCACAACTTGGAGAATAAGTACGTGGAAAAAGTGCCCAGT
Organism: Convolutriloba macropyga; assembly: GCF_964194025.1. Taxonomy (NCBI): domain Eukaryota; kingdom Metazoa; phylum Xenacoelomorpha; order Acoela; family Convolutidae; genus Convolutriloba; species Convolutriloba macropyga. The sequence continues at coordinate 15,787,739 of NC_134469.1, read as the reverse complement.
ATCTCTAAAAAACGATTGAGCAGAAAGAAGTTCAAGCGTCACCTTCTACGCGCTGAGCAAAGAAATGCGAGTACTCAAACCCTTGGATCATCTTTTCTAGATAGGGTGCATTCCCTTAGAAATTCAAAGTATGAGAGTGAATTTATAAAGATTGTTGATTGTTTGTTAGATGGACATGGCATAATTGATAATCCTCTTTTGTATCTTGAAATTAGAAAATAAAGTATATAATTTCTTGCTTGTGATTTGTATTTACCTTTATAATTTAAATTAACTTATTGTTAAAAATAAATTTTTCAAAAACTTTTCTTACAAATCAAAAATTCAAACAACTTTTTTATTAAATATCGAAAAAATTTTCAACCTTTTCTCTTAAAAATCGAAAATTTTTTCAACAATTTCTGTTAAATATCGAGTTTTGAATTGAAAAAGTTTTCTTGAATGTCGAAAAAATTTTCAAAAACTGTCATTTAAAAACGCAAAAAATTTTCTTTTTTCTTCATTTTACGGTATGATTTTGCGCAAATAAAAGAAATTTTCTTTACATTTTAAAATGACAACTTTCGAACTTGTTTTGTTTCAATAAACATCAATTTTTAAAACAAAGATTTTTATTAAAAATTGAAAAAGTAATTCTTTTTTTCTTAAAAATCAATTTTTAAACGACCGTTTTTGTTAAGAAACAGAATTTTTATCAAATTGTTCTTAAAATTTTGACAAAAAAAATTGCTGTGTTTTTTTCAACATAGCTTGCATAGTGTTTGTAGAAAAGAAAAAGTTCAACTAAAAAAGAAATGAATTCAAACAAAAGTATAAATACACCACAAGTAATTCAAGTATAAAATTTACAAAATCAGGTTCGTTCAAAAAGAGTTCTCACAACGTGGTCTGGCAAGTTTTGAATCTCATTGCCAAATGGACGGACTCTTTCAACGATTGCTGGAGGCTCTGTAGGTCGAACACTGATGGGGGTTACCGGAACTTCATCAGTCAGCACAATGGGGTTGTGAGCTGTTCCGTCCTCTATGGAGGGGGTTGTCATTGACGGTGTAGTTGACATATCAGTCGAACCATAATACTGAGCTGGATCGAAGTTTTCCAGATCGTTAAATGACCACGTGGTGCTAGTATCAACACTCAATTCGCTTTGTTCACTGCTGCCAGCATTGCTCACTATCTGGAGAAGGCTGTTTTGCGGTTCTGGACTGGATACTTGACTTGTCTCTGGTGTATTAAACCAGTTGTTGGTAATCTGTCCTTCCTCCCATGGAAATGTGTACTGAATGCTTCCAGCAACGTAGTTGTCGGGAAAATCTGTTCCGTTAACGTGAGGGTAGTGATGCCCACTGATCACAGCAACTTCGTGACCCCTTGCGTGAGTTCCAAGCTGATTCTCCGTGATTGGAATCTGCCCCTGATGATATGTGTCAAACTGTTGTCGCTGGTGCTCAATAATGTGCCACACTGTGATAGGCAGGTTTAGAATTGACTCGTAGAGACCATTCGACAGGTCTCTGATGCTGATCCGAGCAGTCTCCTCTGTGAAAGAAACTGAGTAGAGAAGGCTGTTGTTCTGCACTGTAAATTCCATTTCTCAATGTGGTGAGACTAGAGTCAAAAGTAGTTGAGACAGAGGTGATGTTGTTTTTAGAGAAGAGAAAGCAAGTAATGCTGGGTGAATTTTTAAGCTCTATTTATACTAAACTCCAACCAATGAGAACAAAGTTTCCAAAAAGGGTAATGTTTAGCAGAAAAAGTGACGTTGTTTTCCAGAAAAGGAAATGTCTCAATTGTAAAGTTACCAAAGAAGGAATCAACTCATAGAAAATCTAACATTACTATCTGAAACAAGTAAGCTCAATACTGAATAAACACCAAAAAAGGTAACTTTTACACGTGTTACCCTAGTTAACAGCCAAAGATGGATAAGTTAGAGGAAATGAGTTGACGTAATTGACCAAAAAAATCAAGCTTTGATAAATTCTCTCCATCTCGTTGAATGTCAAATCGAATTTGGAACTAAATTTTTGTATATAAATGTTGGGGAGTCGTATTCCAAATCGTACTCTTACCCCCTCTGCATTGTATTCCTTGTAATAATGAAAGAACAGCGCACTCTGCAGAGATGAAGTAATTGTTACCGGTTCAGGAATTGGGATATAATTAGATTGAGACAAATTTCTGTACTGTTCCATTATCTCTGGGACATAATTCAATATGAAGAGCATTTCATACTTGTTGATGTGTAGTTCTGACGATAAATCGAAAGATTGTTTCGTTATGTAGTCATCATACTCGAATTTTTTTATAGAAAAGGTTGCATATTCAAATCCTTTACTAAATCGGATAATTCTGTTGTTTTGAGTAAAAACGTCCAAAAAATTGTAAAAGAAATAAGAGTCAACATCAATTTCGTCTACTCTGTAAGCATCAGCGATTCCTTCCTTTCTTTTGTAAATTTTTTCCAAAAGTTGTAAGTGATTTTTGATCAACATTTTTCACAAATGAATACGGTATCAAGTAAAACTCTGTTAATATAAAAGAAAATTAAAATAGAAAAAGCAATGGATAAAATGAAATCGTTTATCTTGAGAATTAGATTTCTGAAGCTGAAGTCTGATTGGGCGGGAGGTTCTATTACAACAACATTAAGTTGTACAACGTGAACTTGTTCATCAATAATAGATGGAAACTTTTTCTTGATGTCTCTCTTGTTGTGTTGGAAGCACGTTCATTCACTAGTTTCTATTTTCAGTAAAACTAAATTTGATCTCAGGCAGTAAATTTTATCAATATTTGAGATACAAAATTTTGGACTAAATCTATACAAAATACTGTAACAATCGTGAATTTTTAAAGAATAGTTTTCTTGTTGTAATTTCTTTGGGGAAATAATCTGTATGGAAAAATTCAAGTAAAGTTTAACAAATAAGAGTGAGAAGAAAATGAGCAAAAAAATGTAAAGTTCGAATTTTTCGCCACGGAATGAATTTGTACATTTAAACTGAAAGCTAGTTAAATATATGCAGAACTGTCGCAATTAGAATCATATCAATCTTCTAGAATGTTCTGACATGACGCCTGAATCTAAAAATAGAAATGACGTCATTTCCATATATGGAAGGGATGAGTCATCATCGAGTACCAAAGTTACATAGCAGCTTTAAATCATTATACTTTCTGTTTTTTCAGATTCAGTAGCTTCGCAATTTACCTGAATTTTACTCAATTCATATTGAACTAACATAACAATGCCTGCTCTCGATAGAACTCTCCCAGTGAAATGCACAAAGTGCGAAAAAATGGTGGTGAAAAAGCATATGGCCAGACACAAACAGTCTTGTGATAGTGGGACTTTATCATGCCCCAAATGTTCCAACTTTTTTACAAAGAAGAAGGAAGACTTGAATTATCACCTTGCCAAGCATCATGCCCCAAAAGATGTTAAGCTTAGTACTGTGTGTACTGTGTGCTTGGAAAAGTTCCCAAGTTTTTATTCTCTTCAACAACACAAGAGGAGAAAGCATGGAACTTCGACAAAAGTTGGGACCAAATCGAGTGAAAAGCTCAAAGAAGTCATAGAATCAGAGGAGCTAGACCAAAACAGCGAGCAATTGCAGCAGGAACTTAGTGCTTGTCAGCACTTTTTTGATGATACGGAAATGGAGAATGGGAGACATCGAGTGTTTAACTTCAAGTTGTCCAAGCTCGATCCCAATGAAATCAACGAGAGATTAATAGAAGTTTTCGAAAAATTAAATTGTGCTGCCAAAGTGAATCTGGCTCTTGGTTTTACCCTGCGCAATGTGGACACAGATGAGTATCGATACTTTTATGCGCATGAGAACAACACTTTCTTTGAAAAATCTCATTTGCTCTGTTCAAAAGGCGACTTGATCTCTCTTCAAGACAGAGTAGACAAAATGGATCTAGTGGAGACGTGTGCACAGGAGAGGGAAAATACAAAGTGGCGATTTGCTTTGACTATTAACGTAGCAATATTCTGCGCTCTCCTAAAAAACATTCCAATGGGATGTATCGATGCTGTTCTTCCTGAACTGTTACTTAGACGACCAGATGTAAATTTTCTTGTATCGAATGGTTACGGAGAGACCTACAAAGATTTTCTTTGCCTGTTCAGAGCTATAGCTGTTCACTTGTACGGATCATCTGAGTTGGAAACGATTGCAACAAATTTGTTTGGTGCTTTTCTTCATGAATCCGGACATGATGCAATCAACTTCAGGGGAGTATCAATCGATCACCTCGTGTTTGTTGAAAATGCGATAAAGCATAACATCTTTATATATGATATTGATATAGAAGAAGGAGAATTCGTTGGAGAACTTGCAAGAAGAAGTGTTGAAATGTACGAAAAGAACATTAATTTACTGCGATACAACAACCATATATGCTACGTGGATGATATTAACACATTCTTTAAACGATTCCGTTGCCCCAGTTGCGATACATTTATAAAGTACGTAAGTAATTTCAACCGTCATGTAAAATCCTGCAAAGACAGTGTACAGCATATTTATCCAAAGAATGTGTATGCTCTGCGAGATAATTTGTTTGATAAACTCGATGCATTTGGAATTTCCTACAACGATGATAAAAAATTGTTCAAAAACGTGGCTATTTTTGACTTTGAATCTATCTGCGTTCCCACTGAAGAGTTAAAAGATACAAATACAACTAATTGGATTGGAAAACATGAGCCAATATCTGTCTCCATTTCCTCCAACTTGATTGAAGAACCTGTGTTTCTATGCGACAAAGACCCTAAGAACCTGATTGTTTCTTTTGTCGAAGCTCTCGAGGAGTTAGCTAACAAGAGTAAAACCGAAATGCAAACAAAATTTGCATCAATTCAAGAGATAATCAATAGCCGAGTTAAAGCCATCTTTGAAAAATTGAACGAAAGGAAAGGTTGCACGAATCCTGCATCTGATTTCGAAGATGAGTGTATTGCGGAGGAGGAGAAGGAAGCTGATATGTCTACTCAGTTCCTACAAATGCAGAAAAATCAACTTTTGGACTTGCAACAAGACTTTGAGCGTTATATCAACACATTACCTGTATTTGGATTCAACAGTGGAAAGTACGATTCGAATCTCATCAAATCCTACCTTCTACCTTATCTCATTCATGAACGGGATATTCAACCTACAGTTATCAAAAAGGCAAATCATTTTGTTTCCTTCAAGTTCGGTGACGTGCAGTTCCTTGACATTCTAAATTTCCTTGGGGGAGCTACATCTCTCGATTCATTCCTCAAAGCTTACAAGACCAGCGAGACTAAAGGTTTCTTCCCCTATGAATGGTTCGATTCTCCAATTAAACTTGACGCACCTTTTCTACCCCCCTATGAATGTTTCTTCAGTAAGCTGAAGGATCACAACCCTTTGGAGAAAGAATTCACTGACTTTACTAAATTGCTGAACAGTGGACTATCTCAACAAGAAGCTCTGAAAAAATTGAGACTGAAAGAATTTCCTCCATCTGGAGTCGACAACTACAAGTACTTGAAAGTGATTTGGGAGGAAGAGCAAATGTCTACGTTTAGAGATTTTGTCAAGTGGTACAACAACAAGGATGTTGTTCCAACACTAGAAGCAATGCAAAAAATGATGGAATTTTATCACAACAAAGGAATCGACATGTTAAAACTCGGATGTACACTTCCCAATTTAACAAACATTTGTCTTCACCAGTCAACAAAACACAAATTTTTCCCATTTGTTGAAAGTGACAATGATTTACATGATAAAATACGCGAGGACATGACTGGTGGACCTTCTATTGTGTTCACAAGAAAGGCAGTAGTTGAACAAACCTTTATCAGGAATTCAGAAAATATTTGTAAATCTATCGTGGGTATTGATGCTAGTCATCTCTATCCCTTTTCAATGTGTCAAGAAATGCCAACAGGAATTTACACACGGTGGGAAGTCGACACAAATTCTCAAAAATTCAAAGCTCGAACCAATAAATTTCGAACATATGAGAACATGGTCATGTCTTATCTCCAATCACAACGCCCAGAATGCATAATTGAAAGCTATTATACAACCGGGAGTGTGAATGGTGGGAACGTGTTAAAGAAGAGGAAAATGTTAGAAATCACGAGAGGAAGAACTTTCCCTTCAAACTACCTATGAAGCAAGAGTCTCTTTTAGCGAAAATAAGAGATGGGAAAATGTTCGGATATGTACAGTGCGATCTCGAAGTTCCAGACGGATTAAAAAACAATTTCTCTAATTTCCCTCCTATTTTTAAGAACTTTAATGTCAGTCGAGCCGATATTGGAGAATATATGAGAGAGTATGCAATTGAAAACAACCTACTCAAACAACCTCAACGAATGTTGATTTCGAGCTTCAAGTTGGAAAATGGGACAATCATTACACCTTTACTCAACTTTTATCTCAGTCTTGGTCTGAAATGTACAAAAATTTATAGATTTGTACAGTACACACCCAAAAAATGCTTCAACAATTTTGTTCAGTCAGTGGTAGATGGTAGAAGAGCGGGTGATGAAAATACTGATTCTAGCGTTGTGGCTGAGACAATGAAATTGTTGGGTAACAGCTCTTATGGGTATCAAATTATGGACAGAAGTAGACACACAGAGACCAAGTACCTGAATGATGAGAAGACGCACAAAGCAATCAATGGGAAAATGTTTAAGCGTTTGAACAATGTGTCAAAAGAAATTTACGAAGTTGAGTTTGCAAAATCGAAAATTGAGCATCGAGAACCTATAATAGTTGGATTCTTCATACTTCAGTACGCTAAATTACGTATGTTGGAGCTCTACTATAACTTCTTCGACAGATTTTGCGATGTTGATAAATTCGAAGAGTTAGAGATGGATACCGATTCTCTCTATTTAGCCCTAGCGCACGAGAAGTTGTATGATTGTATTCGACCTGCTAAAAAGGAATAATGGGAGACTTTGCGAGAAAAGGACTGTGATGATTCCTTCAGAGCAGACGCCTCACACAACTTATTCCCTAGAACATGTTGTTCTAAGCATAAGAAGCACGATAAACGGGAGCCAGGTCTTTTCAAGGAAGAATTCAGATGCACCGAAATGATTTGTCTCTGCAGTAAAACCTATTGTTGCTACGATGCTAAGTCGGACAAATACAAATTCAGTAGCAAAGGCCTGAACAAAAGAACTCTGGAAGAGACTGGTGATGGACCGATGGAAAAATATCGACGAGTGATGGATGAAACTATCAACCTTACTTCGACAAATAGAGGTTTCAGAACAATAAATCATTGTGTTGCTACATATGAACAGACAAAGAAAGGGTTATCCTATTTCTATCCCAAGCGAGTAGTTGTAGCTGACGGTATCCATACCGAACCCCTCAAATTGTAGATCTTTTATAATAACTTTTATTCTTCTCCAATGTGTGATTTTTTATTATTTTGTCTTTGTGAATTTTTATAATTATGCTTTAAACTTTATACCAATTTAATGTAAATGTTTGACTGATTTTGTATTTTGATGTGCATAATTTATACTATGTCTGTTATTTAAATTTTTTTCAATTCAGTTTTTTTTTTAAAAGCTGTCATTTTTAACCAATCAGAAGAGAGTATTTAGAAATTATTGAAAAAACGGCGTAAAAATGTACAATAATCTCAACAATTTTTCAAAAAATACCCCTAATCTTAATATATGTCAGCGGATATAAATAATCTTAAAACATGTCAACCGCTATAACTAATCTTAATACATGTCGACCGCTATAACTAATCTTAATACATGTCGACCGCTATAACTAATCTTAATACATGTCGACCGCTATAACTAATCTTAATACATGTCGACCGCTATAACTAATCTTAATACATGTCGACCGCTATAACTAATCTTAATACATGTCGACCGCTATAACTAATCTTAATACATGTCGACCGCTATAACTAATCTTAATACATGTCGACCGCTATAACTAATCTTAATACATGTCGACCGCTATAACTAATCTTAATACATGTCGACCGCTATAACTAATCTTAATACATGGATATTCTATTCCTAATCTTAATACATGGAGATTCTATTCCTAATCTTAATACATGGAGATTCTATTCCTAATCTTAATACATGGAGATTCTATCCCTAATCTTATTACATGGAGATTCTATTCCTAATCTTAATACATGTACGCGCCTATACCCTATCTTAATACATGGAGATTCTATTCCCTATCTTATTACATGGAGGGGGACCCTACTCCGAAAATACCGCTATACCCTATCTTAATACATGGGGTCCCCACCCCCCCGGGGACTATCACTCACTCTATTACTACTCTCATGTTTCAGTTCACTTAAAATTAAGCTATTTTCATATTAAAAAGTCAAATTTGAAAAAATGATTATCAATCAACAATATAATTTCTCAGATAAAAAAAATTGAAATAAAGTTTTATAACAGAAATTTTCCCCACTAAAACGACTCAAAATTATTGTGAACGCATTTTCTCCGCGACTTGTTAAACACGTAAAGGAAAGTTTGCATCGAAACGGGATCTTCAGATCAACATTATTTGTCTAAAACTCCTATAGGTCAAGAAGTTAAAGATTGAAACACTAAAATTTTAAGTGAAAGAACTAAGTATTTTGAAAGTTTACAAAGCCTACCATCAACAAACAAATAAAAACATGTTTCAGCAATTCAAAGAAGACATTTATAGGTATAACTTTCAAGAGATTGTTGATAATATACAACAAGTTATTAAGAAATATTTTAAGATGCTTTTATCCGAAGAAGTAATATATAAGAGAAAAAAAGTTAAAATATAAAATGGGATTTATATAAATATCAAATCGTTACTCACAGAAAAGAAATGATGATGCAAGAAGCGTTTTAGAAAAATAATACTGAATCAGAGTTAGGACAATCCGGCTGGATGTTAATGGGAACAGTAAATGTGGCATAACATTTATCGTATTTTGGCTCAGTTTGTGGATTACATATTGAGTTACCAATTAGATATACATGTCCAATCAATATCAAAAATAAAGATCATTGTTGTTTGATATGGCATTTAATTGCTCACAATAAATGAACAAAGATCATTAAAATATATCGACAACTTTATGAAAATTAAAAGCTCTTGAAATTTTGTTACGCACTCATGATATAAGGAAGTAACAAAAAATGACTGATATTGATTTTTGTTTATTTGAGATTGACAAACCAAGCTGGAGGGAGCAAAAGAAACTTTATTCTTTTCACATTATAATCACAATGGCGATCATATGTTGATGTGTAAAACTCAATATTTATTATATATGTCAACCCTATTCGTCAGTTAAATTTTACACATGTTTAAATGATTTAGTCTAATTTTCATCGAAACATTTTTTAGATAAACACAAAGAAAAATGTGGAAAACAAAAATAACTAAATTAACATTATCAAACAATGGTTACTTTAAATATGATAATTGGAATTATAAAAACCACTTCTATTACCAGTTTATTGTGATTTTGAGTACTACAAAACAATTGAGATTAAGCAAGAACCATTTGGTTATCATTTGAAAATTAAACCTAGATGTCTAGATGTCCTCATTTAATTTAAGATGAAAGTTTTACGTTTTTTTGGTAAAGGCGATAAAAACAGTTTAGAAAAACACACTAAAAAGAACAAAAAATCGAACGAATGTTTTAATTGAGTTCAAAAATGAAGAAATATGAGTCACTAGAAAGTCAACTACAGAACAATCAATGTATTTGCAGCTCTGCTGATGGAATGTGTTACTTTTGTGATAAACCACCTGAAAAAAAACGCATGTAGGAGATGGTAAGTTTAAAAGAAACGCAGGAATTATATATAACAAAAATTCAAAGGAATTAAAGTTTGTTTCAATATTTTTATGCAGCAAATCGAAACAAGACTACCACTTATTGATTTAACAGTCAGCTAAAAATTAGAACTAACAACACTTGCTAAAAGAGACGAAAAATTGTTTTAATCAGTCGCTGTTTCTGTTAGAAAAATTTAGTCATTTAGATTTTCCGGTCCACTCGGTGTAAATGTTTTGCAACGACTATAGAAAATGTAAGAAATGTCCTGGAAGCGCTGAAGTTCTTTTTTGTTCGAGGTGCTCAAATTAAGTAACAATTGTGCTGAAGTTTTAAGGTATTGAGTTTATGTAAGTAATGTGCTGAAAAATGTGCTCAATTTTTGCATAAAAGCCTTTGAAACTATGTGGGGAATGTGATGAAAGCAAGGATTTTTTTCCGAAGTCCTGAAATTATGTAAGAATTGTGCCAAAATTTTGAAGTGTTGAGTTTACGTAAGTAATGTTTTGAAAGTGCTCAATTCAGAATTTTTGGTAGTCCTAAAATTAAATGAGGTGTTCTGAAAAATGTGGTAAAATTTTCTTATACTTGTGTTGACAAGTGCTGAAATTCTTTGTCTATTTGCCTGTTTTTATTGTCTTTGTCTATTTGCCTATTAATAATCATTCAACACACTCAGCATATTCCTTACATAATGTTAATACTTTTAGTGCAATTCTTACAAATTATTCGGCTTACACCAGCTGATATTACGACCCGGTTTGCAAGGGAGTTGAAATGAAGGGAGCTGAAGGGGAGATTTTCCATGGGGCTACAAAATGCAGAAGTGAGCTTGGACTAACAAGCTGCCATAAGTATGCAGGAGTGAGTATTAAGTTTTTGTTTCCGGAGATCAGGATGAGGTGCGCGACCCAAGCAACTTCTGATCAGACCGACTCGGGTCGGACAAGGAAGTTAAACCGCTCTCTGCAACCCAGATAGTGTAATCTTAGCCCCGCCCCGATGTTTGGATGGTCCGATCACAACGTCTAGACAATTTTCTAGTATGATCTAGATAGTATGAACAGAGACCTTTCCAGAGTTTGTTCCGTCTGAAAAGTGCACCACCTGTGGTCTGTACAATCTAATCAGAGCCCAGCTCAACGTCTGAACAATCTGATCCTTGCGTGGTCTATGATCTGGATAGTTTTGCCATATGATCTGGTTGGAGTGAAGAGATAACTTTCTAAAGTTTGTACGGTATAATCAGATACTTTTCAAGAGACTGTAAAGTCTGCCTTGAACTAAGAGGTCAAACTGAAAAACGGCAGTCCACCGTAAAAAGTGACAACTAAACGCCGAAGCAGCTGTTTTTCTGAAGAAAACATCACTTTTTTGCTGGTTGGAACCGTGGACAACGCTAAACACTATTTTTGGTAACCGTTTTTAAGCTTAAATTTTTTTCTCTCCTTGGAACCGTTATTTTTCACTGGAGAAACTATAAACAGTATACATAAATCAATTCTTTTTTTGAAAGTAATGCATTAGACCAAGGATTACTGCTACTTCAAAATGTGTTAGAGTACACCCAGTGCGCTACCGATTTCCATCTGGAATTCCAGTCGGCGATTGATGTTGGTCAGGCATCCCAGTTCGCGGCGGCTGAAGTTGGTTTGTAATCTACAGTTTACGACCCAAAGAGGTCTGGCAATCAACTAATTGAAATTGATGAGCTGAATAAATGACATGTCTGAATTGTCTGTTGGTGAAGAAGCAGTCTTTTTCAGTATTTAAAAAGGCATGAACATGCCAAAATGTGCTCATATCAATATATTTTTATTTTGTTACAAAAAATTTGTTTTCTCTTAGCGTCAGAAACAGCAAATTATGTTTGGTGAGTTATATGATGTGGTCTCAAGAAATGTTTGGCGTGCAGTCCAACATGGCCGACTTTTAATGACTGATACCAGCTCGTCAAATGCTTATGAATGTCTCAGTTTCTGACTATGAGTACTCTCTTGGTTGTTCTCTGCATTCTGATACGCTACTGTATTACCTACTTATCTACGAGCAAGCAGAATGTTCCCAATATCACGTTCACTTCAATGAGCTCTATGTAAGTTTTTACAGTTACTTTCAGTTAATTGAAGAAATTAGAAAAGAATACTGTGTCTGACTTATGATTTTTACATAATGGGGTTATATCTTACCACTTTTCAATTCGCAAAATCTCTCAGGATCTTTCTTTGATGAAGGCTTCTTTCTGGAGCTTATCAATGAGTTGGGTGCCACACAAGTAGGTGGAAGCCCAGCACGCAAACAAATCAATATTTTTGTTCCAATTATTAACGCTGCCAACGAAGATCCCTTCACAATTTTTGATTAATTTCTCTCATGTCATAAATCTGTAATATTCCGTTGCTCAATCCATGAACACCCGTCCCAGCTCCTGTGACGTCATGCTAATTTTGTTTGTCCTTCCAACCTTTAAGTCTTAAATCCTGTCGGCATAACCCCTTCAACTGTAATCTTCCAGACAATTCATCAAATCCACCGTTTTTCGCTTCGTTGCTATACCTGTTAAAATAATCAATGAAAAAGTCGTTATTGAAAGAACATCTTACGCGGTTGGTTCTCTTTTCCTGTTGTTCGTCTCATTCAATGCATCTTCTGAAAGAGGATCCGTCAATTTTTGAAAACTGTCCTATAGATTGACCTTGGAGCTCTCTCTCTCTCTCTCTCTCTCTCTCTCTCTCCCTCTTTCTCTCTCTTAAGCAACTAGAGCTAAATAGATCTGTCTCTGAAGCCCTTTGTTTGGATTAAAAAATTGTTCATCAGTCATTAACCTTTGATACACAAGACACTGTTTTAGGCTTTTCAGCTTTTGGATTCTCGTCATTGATTTCAGTGAAAGTAGTCAACATTTATTTTGGTTCTTTGTATCGCAACAACCCCATCACAGCTCTTTTAGCACCGTGGATGAAACAATTGTTGTTTTAGATGATGTAAATATCAATCCCAACCATTGAAAAACATTTAACATCGTATGAAAATTCCGCTTTAATAGGCAATTGTTCATTCCCAAGCTTCATTGCTCGAGAATATGCCTCTAAACTAACTCATCACTTTACAGAAGTATAATCGTGGATTTTCAACAACCATAAATAGTTAATTGTCTGAAAAGTAATCATGGTTACTCCACGCAAGGAAGCTGGATCTACGGCACCTATATCTAACAACCATCTAATCAGCATTTTAACAGTGCTTTCACTAGTCCTTCAACGTGTTATTTTCGATTATTTTTTCCGAATTGTTTGACCCCTTTCTGGAGGTCGACATGGTTTCATTTCAGACTCTGAGCAGGTTTGCAAATGTTGGCCTTGATCTGAAGGTCCTTAAATTTATTTGTTTGTAATCATTCCAATCGAAAGCAATATATGAAATAGATCAAACATATTTGAACTATATTCAAATTACTTACGGCGTTCCCCAGGAAGCGCACTTGGCCTTTCTTTTTCTTTTCAGCAATGGTTTACCGCCGAATATACTCAATGGCTCAAGTTTTTTATTTGTTCACATTTTGATGATTTTCATCACCACTTTTCCTGACCTTGCTCAAGATTATCTGGACCGTATTAACTCATGTAATTTATCAAATGACCTCAAGCTCAATCAGGCAAAATGCAAGATTCTGCCTTTCTATTATTATTTATTAGAGGAACTAATTCGTTGTGTAGTAGTTTGACGAATTGTAGACTCCGATTTAAATCTGAGCCTACATGATTTCAAAAGTCTATCTTGGAATAATCATATTCAAGATAAGCTACCGGTATGCAACAAAATATTCCATTTTCTTAAAAAAACATTCTTTTCCTGCACATATAAATAGGAAAAAGATGTTTTATTAGAATCTCTTGCCTTCCGTTATACTATTTTGTTACCTTGCCTGGAATGCATCAATTTCCTCATTAAGATGATATTTTAACCACTCTTATATGGAAAACACAACACAATAAGATGGACATGCACCATAAATTGTCATTCTTGCAGCAAGAGCCTCTTCGATGTTCTATCTACTATTAGTTGCAACAGCGATGCAAACTTCTAAGTGATATCAACTCCCGCCGCAAATGAGTTTTTTCGTCGAAACTTTTTAAGAACCTGCAAAAAAACTCTCCATTTTAAAATTTTCGGATGTCTTCCAGTGTCTTATCTCTGTTCATAGCTTCATTGAGCTTTGCAGAGAAGAAGTAATTGTCAATTAAATTGATAACAAAAAACAAACGTTTTCGAACACTGCGTTCATCGTCAGCTATAAAAAAAACTTGAATGAAATTGTTTACAAAGTATATGAACTTGTCTTTGACTCTAATTCTAAGAAATGCGTTAAAATAACTTTAACGTCAAAAGCGTTAAGATTTATATTCCGGGGTTTTTGAAAATCCTGGGTATAATGTTTTCTACTCCTGAAAAAGCATTTTCGCTTTCATGCCTATCGCTTTTTGTTTTTTTATTTGTTGGGGTTGACAAATTTTTGAATTAACAAGTACCAGAAAATTTTTTGTATTTCAATATTCAAATTTGTTGTATTTGAACTAATACTTGAATGTCAATTCCCGCCCCCGGTACTCATCGCGTGTATTTAACTGCCTTTTCAGCTTTTTTTGTAGATTGATTCTATTGTCGTTATTTTAATAACCCCGCGACATGCATCAAGAATCTCCCATTCTATACTATGTGCTGTACCACAACATTCAACGAGGAGGTGTTGTCCCACAGGGGAGTCCTTCTTTTGATGTTTCGAAGCTCTAGTGGTAACATGTCGGCTAATTTGGCCAACATAGATGGAACTGCATCCACTGCATGTAACTTTATATACCACATGGGATTTCAGATTCTTCTCAAAAGATGATTTCAGAGTGGGCAAGCAAGTTCTTAGCTTTATTGTTGTGAAAATGATTTGAGTATCACACAACTTTTTCAGTCTTCTTGCAAAATTCTAAGTGATATTTCCTCTGTATTGAACAAAAAACATCGGTTTAGGCTCTTGATTGTTCAGACATTTAACTTTTTTAAGATGTTGTTCAGTTTGGGGGGTTTGCTGTGAGTTTCTCCTTCGCTACTATTTAATAAAACGTCTCATTAACAATACTGGAGGACTATTCAGTTGGATATTGATTTGCAGTCCAGATCTCTTGATTTTTCCTAAGAGCTACATCAAAGGAATGCCAGTCACTGCTCGCATTAAAAATCCCCTGCACAGTCCCTTGAATCACATTTTTCTTATGTTGTAACGGTGCACAGCTACGGAATCTTAGGATTATACCGGTATCCGTTGATTTTCGATACCAATGACAGCTAATATTCCTATCTTCGTCTACGTTTAAGTTTAGATCTAGGAATGCCAGGTCTCCACTACCATTTGTGTCTCAAGAGTGAATGGTAAGTTCTTGTGACGAAGATTTGCATATTCAAGGTAATCTAAAGGGTTCCCCTTGACGGTGTACACTATGTCATCCACAATTTTCTTGAACAATTTCAATCCTGTAAGCCTTCTTTTGTAACTTTTTCAGCACAATAGGAACAGATCCAAACAATTTCCTGCTTAGTCTTGTCAGTGATACCTTGGCATTTTCCATAAAACCAATTTTCGCATGATTCACACTCGACGCCTTTCCCTCGGAAAATAGCACGTCGGTTACAGTTCATACATAACTTTGTGTCAGGGGTTTTGTTTTCCCTTCCCCCATTTGGTTTCTGCAAGGATTTTTCGAATGATTTCATCCATAAAATTACCAAAATTACAGCCAGCAAAGCACCCATTGCCAAACCGTCCGATTGAGTGTACCACATTTTATTACACTTAAAGTGAACATTAGTTACGGCTAGTCTCAAAAGGCTCTTAATAGCTGACCTCGGAACCTCAGGTACCTCGTCAATGGAGTACAATTCTTTAAGCGCAAATACATCCTCAACCGGTACATTTGTGTATAAGTTTTTAACATCGAGAGATACAACTAGCTTATCTTCATCCAATTTGGCGGCCTCTAGAGCAGCTCTGGCATCTTTCGAGTTAGTCTCAATATTTGCACCTGGTAACAAGGAAATTTATTGATGTTCTCGTAACTGCTACCGGACATTAACAGAACAGGCCGAAGCGGTGTAACCTTTTTATGTACTTTAACAAGTCCATAAAGCCTGGTTAGTTGCAATCCAGTTGTCCTGAGCCAAGGATAAAACTTTTCATTTATCTTTCTCTGCTTCATTAGTTGATGCAAACTGCTATTATCACTTTCTCGTTTTTTACGGTTAGATCGTCACTTTCTCCATTACGAGCCAAAAACTGCCTAGCACCAAGGATTTTAATTCTTTTATCCAAGTATGTTGTCTGTTTCATAACTCAAAAATCACACACTTTATCAAATAGTACAGCTAGTAGTTTTTGATCTTTCCAAAAGTCGTGAACATTTTTAACCCCTCTATCCATTTGCGTCTCACGTAGAATTTTGGCGTACCACTTTGACGTTAATTCTATTCCACATAAATTTTCACCACCACTGTTGTTCTCCCTTAATTCACGAACGAATCTGTCTACATCCGCAAGGAAGTGCACTTAAAATAGTCCCTGACTGAATGCTCTGGACCTAATGATAAGACTTCCAGCACAAATTTTGGCAGTTCCAAACATTCTTAAGAGATCCATTCCGCAAAGACGTGTCTTGTCTCTCAGACAGCTTCGCTAACTTGTCATTAGGTCTCTTACCAATCAATTCGGAACAATCTTTCATTTCCTTTCTAATGCTCTACACAATAGATGGTAAAAATTCTATTTTCACCTTTTTCCTGAGAATGCCCCTATCTTGCCTAAGTTTTTCCACGAACAATCTACGGCCTTGTTCCGAACAACTTTTTTCTTTCCCCAATAGCTTAAGTTGAAAGCTGTGCACCGCTTGTTCTGAAAAAAAATCGTTTTTGGGAAATTTGAACTTCAAAAAATACGGAATGAAATCATTATTATTACTGTTTTACAAGAATTCTAATCGATATTTACAGTTTAATAGTTTTTTTTTGAAAATTTTATTTAGTTTAGGAATGGTTTTAAACAGTTGTTTGTCCTTAGAAAATATCTGAGCCATGGTTGTTGTAGAATTTCGCACATCACGACAGCTCACTCAAGGAAGGAGGGCAACAAAGACTGTGCCCTTTCTACCAGTCTTCCCTTTGTTCTCGCCTTCCTCTGTCGTTTTCCAAGGTTTTCGCTTTTCTTTGTTTGAGCAGAGCTTTCAGTTTACCTTGCTGGCGCAAGACGATCTCCAGTAAATTGATCTCAAGTGCTCCTTCCTGTTGGAGCACACTGTAGTCTCCCAGCTGTGTTTTCCCCTTCCGTTTCGACATCAGGTGCTTTGTCACCCTCACAAACTGTATCCCAGTGCTCAACAAATCTTTGAAATTATCAGTTGATCCAGAGCGCTGACGTATACCACCGCTTTAAACTTGCTGTTATTCGTTTTCAAGTAATTTGTTAGCTCTAGTACACTGCTTGGTCTCTAGTTTTTCGATTTGTGGCTTGAGATGCTGTTGTTAATTAGATCATGCCACACAACAATATCAATCAGTGAGCTCAATCGGACCTTCAACAGAAGATTATGTGCTTTTCATCCCGTTCTTCGTATTTGGGTACAAAGAAAGTCCAGGTACTCTTATTATTTTTGTCAAGAGCCCTTTTTTTTCACTGTATTGAATACTCTTTACCGGATGATAGAGTGAGTTGGCTGCTAAAATATGAAGCATCCTTTCTATAACATTTTAAAAACTTTCTAAATTTTTGCTTTCTTTTGGCTTTTCTTTGCCGTTAAAAATCAAACTGACATTGATTAAAGATGCAGAGAAGAAATAATTGTCAATTAAGACTTAAATTAAAAAAAAACAGACGTTTTTGAACATTACTTCATCGTCAGGTTTGAAAAATTAAATGAAATGATTTACAAAGTATATAAACTTGTCATTGACTCTCATTCTAGGAAATTAGTTAAAATAACATCGAATTTTTGAAACTATTTACAGTTAAAATCAGATTTACAACATTTTATTTACACTTATTACACTAAAATCAATTCAATTTTTATTCCGCAGTTTTTGAAAATCCCGGGTATAATGTCTTGGATTCCTGAAAAGGGATTTTTACTTTCATGCCTATCTGTTGATATTTTTTACTTGTTAGGGTTGCGAAAATTTCGAATTATGTAGCAGGATAACTTTTTAAAATTCAAAAGTAGTAGTAGTAGTAGTAAAAGACCTAATTCCTTTTAAGATAAGGTTCTAGAAAACACACATGTATGACTTATGGACGACAAAATGTACAATAACACTTGACAAAATGTGAATACGAACAGTTCATATCATAGTAATTTGATGTTCTGGACTTCAGGTAATTTATGAGGGAACTTTTCAGTGTTTTTGATGTCATTTTGAATGAAATGATTTTTAACCGGATGAGCTCGTTTGCAGCTCTAGTTGCTCGGATGAAAAAGTTGTCTTTTGAAGAGACCTTGCGTGCTGTAGGGACGCGAAACAGTCCATTCGAGGAACATCGTGTTGGCAAAGATGTAAAAAGAAAGTTACACTGTACGTCAACGGCCACGATGTAAAGCTTCCAAAGGAATACAATGTCATCTCTGATTAAGCTGTAACACACAGGAAGTAACTGTAGGGATTCTAAGCCTGAAACATATGATGAGCAGCGTATTATCCAATGAAGGACTTTTTACTGGAAACGTTCAAGTTGGTGTAGCATAGTTAAGGACGGAGACCAAACAGGAGCACGGTATAAGAAAATAGGCAGGATAAAGGATCTATAAAGCAAAAGTTTCCTGTGACTCGACACTGAAAAGGGGATATTACGCTTCAGGAAGTTAAAAATTCTGTTGCAATTTAGAAGCTTTGAATCTAGGTGAGCTTTCCAGGATAACGTACTAGACACACTAAAACCCATATCTTCAATTTGGTTATTGAAAGGTAAGTAGTCCGAAACTAGAAAAAAATTAGCAGAATCATGCCCACCAAAATTAACAGCTTTACATTGTGATGGTTGGAAATGAAGACCATTTAAATTACACCAATTGAATAAGGAATTGATGTCCTCCTGCACAAGGGAGAACGATGAGGTGCTGAAAATTTTCAGGTCATCAGCAAAAAGATAGAAACAACTGTTTGTCACATCATCAGCAATGTCATTAACGAAAATAATGAATAACAAAGGACCAAGCACGCCGCCCTGAGGAACTCCTGAAGTAACCGGTAAACGATAAGAAAGACTTTGGTTAATTTTTACACACTGAGAACGGTTCGTTAGATAAGCGTTAAAAAGGTTGAAAAAAATTGAGTCGAAACCAAAATTCACAAGCTTAGACAAAAGTATTTGATGGGACACAGAGTCAAAAGATTTTCCTACATCGAAATAGATAGAAATGGCAGGAGAATTGGTATCACGAGCTGAATAAACAGAATCAAGATACATTATCATCTGACTTATTAAATTACGTGACTTCATAAATCCATGTTGTTCACGTTTGATTTGATGCCTTATCTTCGGGTAGATAAAATTGAACAATAATCTTTCAAGTAACAAGGAAAGTTTAGGGAGGATGCTAATGGGACAGTAGTTAGAAATATCATTATGAGGACCAGATTTATGTAAGGGATTAACGTGTGCTATTTTCCAAAGATCAGGCCAATATTGGGTTTTGACAATCCAGAAGAAAAGCTCAAAAACTGGCGCACACAGAATCTTTGCACATTGGTGAAGGAGGAATGAGGGTAACTCATCGGCACCAGCGGCAATAGAATCATCAAACGACTCCAAGAGAAGGAGAACATCAGATAGAGAGAAATCAAGGTTCATCAATTTGATGCAAGGTTCTTTCAATTGATCAGGAACAGTATGGTAACTCTTGTCTTGAAAAACCGAAGCAAAGAATTTGTTGAATCCCAAGGCTTTCTCTGAATCGGTGAAAAAGGATTCATTTCCATGAAACATAACAGGAGGAAATGAAGAGTTGAAACCAAAACTTCTCAGCAGCTTTTAACATTGTCGTGTTGAAGAGAGATCAAACTGATTGATGAATAATTCTTTATCTAACTTTATGGAATCTGAAATTGTTAAGTTGAGTTCTCTCAGTTTTAAGGCAAGTAAAAAAGAAGGATCACTTCCTAATTGCTTAAAAGTGGTTTCTCTTTGATTAATGAGATGAATAGTATGTGATGAATAAAACAATGGAGATTTAGGACGGACAGTGCGTTTCAATTTATTTGCATTAGTGAAAGCGTCAGAAATTAGGCTGTACCAAGCATCAGGAAAACTATAATTGTCAGAATTAGCATGCGACATGACCGTAAAAAGAGGTTGTAGATTAGAATTGAATAAAAGAGCATTGAAAGAAGACTTTGAATAAACGTTCCGAAAAGATAAGGGCGCTTCCGGGGAGTTAACGTAGAAACAAATGGGAAAATTGCCTGAAAAAAGTTGTTTAGCTAACATAACTGATAGATTAGCAACGTTAGATGAAAAAAGATCAAGGATGCTGTTACTTTTATGTGAACGTCCAGCGACGAACTGAGTCAGATCTTTTTCAATGACCGTTTCAAGGAACCGACCTTCATGATATTATGAAGACCAGTAGTTTGCCCAATCAATACCAGGGAAATTGAAATCCCCTATAATATAAACATCATAATCGCAACCGTGACCAAATTGAACCAGTAACAGGTCAAATTTAGTATAGTAGGACTGAATACAAGCCAATAAGTTAGAGATGTCTACTGAATTGTTTGATGATTTTGGCGGGTTGTATATAAGCGCAAAGAAGGAGAGTTTGTTACATAAGACAGCGCAAGAAATAGCAAAATCGAAGTCAGAAATTGTAATATCAAAAACTTTGACGGCTGAGTTAGAGGATTGTGCAATCAGCAGGCCACCATGCTGACGACGATCACGATCTAATCTGGACGTAATATTGAAGGAAGAACCCAAAAATACTTCAGAGTTAACGATGTCCGTATTTAACCAAGTTTCAGTGAGAAACAGTGAGGAGATAAAGTGCGACGCGCATAGTTTCAAAAGTTCGTAGCGTTTATCTAGAGAACATAATGATTGACAGTTTATGAGAGCACATTTAAAAAGTATGTAGTAAATGGGTTGCTATATCAACAAGCGTATTTTTGTAGTACAATTTTAAGTTCTTGATCTGAAAATCTTGTCTATCCTTTACCTCAACTGTGACCATATGGTAACGCTTCGCCAAAACAGCTTTTTCCAATTGACGATTTGCAGAAGATAAGAACTTTTTTTTGATGTATACCGGATGTTTATAAATCTGTAAATAATGACTGCGGGCAAAACAGTTTTCCATAAAACTAGAATTTGATGTTGTAACAAGAATAGGACGACAAAGTCTTTGACTAGAGGGAATATTGTCGTTTGTTGTTTCGAAATCTTGCCAAGCCGGATATATCCACCAGCTTGGAGGCCCATAAGTCACAAACATCCGTCGAGTCTTTCTCCACTTGTTTGAAGTATGTTAATTCAGTTTCAATTAAACCTGTTATCACAAACTGAAGTTCAGTTGAAATCGCGGTCTTCTTGTTTCCAGTAACAATATCGCTGTAAGAGGGAAGCGCGCTGGTGACTGTTTCTTTGACATTATCGTGCATAGTAGGAATTGAATCTTTAATGAGTTGAGGTACCAACTCAGAGATAGAAGAGGACAACTTAGATTGGAATTCAACAAATAAAGAATTTAACTTAGCTTCAGTTGGGGCATTCAAGCAGGTGTTGTTATCAGCCAGACAGACATCGCAAATCAATTGATTGTTTGGTTTACATCCCAGCCAGCGAACTTCTTCAAGGGACAGCGAGACAGTCCCCATGAAACCATTTGTCACATGAAGAACACCCTATCCCAGTTTGGTCAGCATCCTTGACTAGCTTTGTGCAGGCTCCACATTTGACAGAGGACTTGGAAATCAAGCGGGTAGATCGTTGAAGATTAGCCATACAAATATATGAAACTATTTAATTTTCAGAACAGAACAATATATAACAGAACAATATATAACAGAACAAAAGGCAAATATTTTGTATATGAACTAATACTTCAACATCATTGAGCTTTTTCAGAGATAAAGAATTCGGCTTGCAGGATACGCCCCTTAATGGCAAGATCAGTGTATTGTCCAAATTTGTGTTTAAAATAAGAAACTTTCATTCTGCATTTAATTTGCCTATTTATGCGGTTTTGTTCTTTGCTGTAAGACTTTGAAGGAATATTCCATTCAACTGAAAGAAAGTTGAGAGAGTACAACTGACTTGAAAACATCAATTCTCTGTTTTAAATGAATTTGATTTCTAACAAGATACGAAGAACGATAGGCATTAACCCTTTTGCTTGAAACTGAGTTTAGGTGATTTTCAAAGGTTAGGTTTGAATTAATATGTGCTCCAAGATAATGTCAAGCATTAGATGGTTTGATGACTTCATCTTCAAAAGTAAACTCAGGATCCGAATTAGCATAATCTGTAAAGATAACACTCTTATTTGTCGACATTTAAGGTGAGTCGAATCTCTGTTAGGTATTTGTCTGATCGTTCATTTTTTTCAGTTCTTAATGGATTATTTTAATTATTCAAAATTCAATATAATACTATTGTCATCCGCAAATTAAACAGATCAATTTCACCTTCCATTTTCGCCTTCCTTTCAGTTTCAACTCGTTGATATAGAACAGAACAATAAGAGGTCGTAACACAGTTCCTTGATCACCATGATCAGTCATTTTATCTGAAAAGTCAATGCCCAATTTTATTCACTGTGTTCGGTTTCGGGTCAAAAATGTGAGAAGTAAAATTGTTTAGTGAGATTGAAATGCATTCAGCTTTCTTGAGAGTTATTTGATGAGAAATTGAATTTTTAGCTTTGGCAAGATGTGGTTATCTTCCATATTTCCTATTCCATTAATACAGAGAATCAGTCGACAATTTTCTAGATTGGAAGCCGAATTGTTTTCTGTTCAAGAGCACATATTTCAAGATATTCTACTAACTGATTAAATAAAAGTCTTTCAAAAATTTTCGCAAAAGTTGGTGTTACTGAAATTGGATGATAATTAGTTAAATCAGAAAAATCTCCTTTTGAAAGTTGGTGTGGTGTGTGCATCCTTTAGTATTTGTATATTCTTTTTGTGTGATTTGTGTATTCTTTTTAAAATGCTACTGTCACCTCTGTCGTTGAATAGCTATTTCTCTACTTTTTTCATATATGTTTTTTTAATATTCTCCTTTTTCTTTCCGGAAGGTGAATTGACTCTTCACTGCTACTACTATGGTAAATATACCACAATGAGGGGGCTATAAGGGGAAAAATCCTTACAATTTTGACAACCTATGTCAATCCATTAGTTTTAAATTTTTGTTGCAGTGTGTAATGATTATATGATTAATGACAGGATCCGTTATAACCATATCCACAGAGTCCGAGGAGCAGACATCTGAAGTAGAATACACACTTCAACCAGATGTGCCATCTAGTCATGGGTTTCAAGTGTCTATTGAATCGACATTGGACTATGAGGATTTCATTTTGTATGTAATTCGTGTGTCCTACAAGTTTGCATCATGGACTGTGCGACGGAGATACAAAGAGTTTGCTGAGCTCCATGCATCTATCGCTAAATTGTATTCAGGACCGCAATATGTTTTTGCTTTCCCTGGCAAGAAGTTGCTTGGAAATTTCCGCAATAAATTTATTCAGAAAAGGCAGAAAAAACTGGAAGAGTACCTGCGTAATGCTATGGGTAATCTTCAAGCAATTCCAAAGGAGTTGGCATATTTCCTGGGTATATCCTTTCGCAATACATACGCGCCCTAGTTTTGGTAATTGTTGAATGGGCTGAGAATATCTGCGATATGAACTATATATTGATGTAAAAATTTTGAGCGATTCCTTTGAGCAGTGATTGGAATTGTAAGCAACGTGACTCAAAGTACCTACCCCCCATCTGCAAAAATTGCAATCCACCAACCAGTCAAGTTCTAAATTATCTACGGACAGTTCTTGTGTTGGCAAACTTTATTCGTATGTTGTTTAAGTAGTTTTCATCGTAACATAATGCTTGCAGGAATGGCTTCTGAGAGAATTAAGTAAAATTTGTAAAGTTCCATGTAATGGCTACTAAATTATCATTGACTCTGTACATTATTATAAGGAAATATTGGTGCAGTCAAATTTAAAAAGTTTTTATGGTGAATTTCTAATAGCCGCAAAGCGATAGCTGAGGATATTATTGGCCTTCTCTTGGTATTTTCAGTTCATAGAAGTTGAATTGTGTTGGGACTCTGTCTTTTTTTAAAGATCTGTTCACAAATTTTTATGGTTTTTGAAGTCATATTTTGAAGTGATGATTTTAATGACGCCGAAATAGGCAGTGGAACAAAAAAAGCGAGTAGTTATTACGCGGAAAATTTTGTCTCTCTAATTTTAAAGTCAAGTGAGTAAAAGGTATATGAACAAAAATTTGCTTTCTCGCTTGTGGTGGTTTTTTGTTCACATGTGGCAATTTGACTTTGATTTTTGCTTTTTTTCAATTTTTATGATAGGATTTTTTCTAAATGGTTTTCCACATCCAATTTTAGTCCATTCGTGGTCTACTTTTTTTTCGTTCAGTCCATGAAAAGGCTGCTATGTATATAATACTCGAAGGGGAGTTATGGTGATCTATCTTTCAAAATCAGTTATTTTTTTCACAGGATGCAAAGTCAAATGCCGCACGTCAGAAAACTATTTAGGCCAATGTGTTGAATAGAAGTCAAAAGCAGAGCAAAAGAGAGAGTGGTTTTGTTCTTGTACTATTCTAAGAGAGCGAGAAAAGTGAGTGTGAGAAATTTTCGCTAAGCGAGAGACATATTTTATTACGTGCGGCGTTTGCATAGTGTTTTTTAGTTTTATATTTTTTCAGATAAATCTGTCTGCCTCATCTATTTTGGCTAGTAATGCTATGATTTGAAGTGTTTTTTACTATCTAATGCAAATAATGCACTTTTAGATGATATTCTGAGCTAATTTTGCCATTTTACCTTGTGAAACCATTTTTTAGCACTTATTGCGGTCTTCTTTGTTATTGTGTAGCAATTGGGGTCTTTTTATGGTTCACTTTAGTTTTCTAATGTGTTTGGTGATCTCTTGATTTGATTTACATTGATTGTCAGTTGTATTCGTTAAAGAAAATGGCGTAATTTTGATGAAATCTTGGGCTCATTATCGTCTATGTTTTAAAAATTTTTTGCATATTTCTATTTTTGAGCTTCTTGCTCATTTTTTTTATTGTTTACTAGATACTAGACAGATATTTGATGAGTATTGTTACTAAGACATGGCAAATCATTGTTGAATAGTAGAGCTTATATAATGTAATAAGTCGTTTAAACTATCAGTTCATGTATTTTGATGTTTGTTTTCAATTGCTCTAGTAGAGAAGCAATTATTGTAAACGTATGACTTTTTTATGCAAAATTTTTGCTTGACCGTTTTGATTTTTCGAGTGATTTTTACGCCCTTGACTTTTTGCGTTTCGCTTAATCTAAAATTCCCTCTCAATCCCAATTTCAAGAACTCAATTGGTGGCAATTTAATATTCAAAGTCAAATGAAAAGTGCGCCGACACTGGTACCATTTTTCACTTTAAATCTTAATCGTGGTATATATTAACCTCTAATGCGGTTATTTGAAGCCCACTATTGAACTTCTCAGTCCCATTTCCCCCCTCCCCGGACTGAAGCAGGCTGCAATTGATTAGAGCTCCCACTAGTCGGTCGAGAGCAATTCTTCCGACAATTAGTCGGTTATGTTATTTAATTGCTGATTAGGATGTCTCGGGAGGCAGGCCTTGAGTAGGGCACTGATTGAATAGATGAAGATTAAAGATGGTTTTTGCAGATTAAAGCATTTTGTAGCAAGTTTTAAAAATATCCATTTTTTGTTTATTGGTTTTCACCTTTTGTACCGTTTTCCAGTTTTTTTTTATTGGTATTCGCTATTTGAAGGCGAACTGTTTTTTCTGCAAGCTTTGCTGCCAATCGTTTTTTTCTGAGTAGCAACTTATGACGAAATTTAATCCGATTTTTTTCTGTGTTTTTCTCATGTTCTCACTGTTTTTTTCTTTGTTTCAAAATAACTATAAAATCAGTAGATGCACATATTGAGTTATCAGTTGCATGCTGGTTTAATCAGATTTCTTCCCGTGTTTTTTTTCAGGTTCTCACTGTTTTCTTTGTTTCAAAACAACTATAAAATCAGTAGATGCACATATTGAGTTATCAGTTGCATGCTGGGTTTTAGTGTATATCTACTTAGATTCGTTTCTGAAGTCTTTCGGTTATGTTTTTTTTTGGTCGTCAAAGTTTTTACGACCATATGATTTCTTCAAATATGCGTCTTTTTATTCTGTGTTCATGCAGTTTCAACTGATTTGCGTGCGTAACGTCATTTTTCACTCTTAGTGGAGCGAGTTTTATTGTTGATTCGCGTGATCAAGTTTTTGGTCAGACGTGACTTGCCTCGCGCTCAAACTTGACTTCGTCACTCTGAAATTGACTTTAATTCAAAGAGACAAGGTCAAGTGAGTGCGTGTCACTTTCATTAAAGTATCTTTCAGAGCAGGCTGAAGAAGCAGCATTAAGTTATACGGATTCTTTATGAAAATTTAACATCCTACCATTTAATAAATTTTCTTTTTTGGTCTATTTCTTTTGTTATCTTTTTGAGACTGCAGATCTATGGAGCTATTGTGGCTATTTTCTGAATATCTGCGAGGTATATGCTTGTTAAGTTGGACATCTATATACCCTGTCTGCTTAGTGATAGTTTTTATGTGCAATAGGTAGTTGTTAATTGTTTTTTGCCTTTCTTTATTTCAATTTATTTGTCTTGAATTTGCTTGCGTTCTTAATATATTGGTGCCATTTTAGTTTTCCAAAAATCGGGGACCGCTTCTGAAAACTTGCCATCTGTTGTTGCCTTTTTGTATTTTTTCGTTTCTCGGTTTCGCAACTTGAGAGAAAAAGCTTTTTACAAGGTCCGTGTTGCTTAATGGTTTGATACATTGCGTATTATTAAATTCGGATTGTGAAACATATTTGTGTTCCGCACAGATTCATGCCTTCCTTTTAGTAATTATTAAATAATTCGTCTAGTTGATTCCTATGTATATATCTTCTTAGGAGAGAAAAAGTCTTTGTTCGAGTGATTCCCCTTATCTTAGTCTAATACACAATTTTTTCGACAGATATGCACAAGTATGAGCTGAACTGGATTGTACACACAATGGCTGAAGATATCTTCAACAGATGTGAGGCACAGACATTCTTGCCTCGTCTCATACCAGAGCAGTACAAAACATATCAGCTGGACACGTTGCAACTACATGCAATATACAAGCGCATGAACCTGGAACTACTTCCTGATGAGTACGAGATGACAGAAGTAAGTATGATATCAAGGAAAAAGTCTGTTCAACATTTCGCGGCTTCCAAGATTTGGACAATGGTCATTCGTTCTATAGATGCTACAAATGAATGCAAATAAATATGCTGGAGTGTTCCAGTTAATTACTGCGATGTCCGTTCAATTGATACTTGCGAAGAGATCATAACGATTTATGATTGAGGGCTTTTAGCAAATTTACTAAAATTTTTGTCAGCTATGTATAAGTGTATAAGCGACACATTTTTCCATGTTAAATTTTTTAGGCCTCTGTTAATTTGGCACACTTGATGGACTTCGCATTCAACTTAAGAGTTATGAAGGTTGAGGGCCGCAATCATAGAGCTGGTTAGTACCTATTACATTAAAATGAGCCAGGAAAAGGGAGATAACCATTACAGTTAATCAGCTGAATGGTTTTCTGCTCAGCTTCTATTCCGTTTAGTTAATGAAATTTCACTCAGTTTTTTCATTTTCTGCCATTATGGGATGTTAATCAGGGGATAGTTCTTGAGCCTGCAAAATGCAATAATTTTAAGAATTATAATAAAAAGTTTTCAACTGAGCTTTTATCGACTGATGTTCTTGAAATTGAATTAATACTTGCTCTCAAAAAAATTGAAGCATTTTTATTAGTCTGCTGGTCTTTTTTAAGGCAATTTTTTTGTATTATCAACTTTTCGTCTGACCTCTTCATTTTCTGTCCTCAAAACGGGATAAACAAGTAAAGCCCGGAGGTTATTAAATTCTCTTAGAGCCTTACAGCCCAATAGTCTGTAAGTATGCGATTAATCCGTAACCCCACACGCTAGCTCCTAACACTTACCAGTGCTAAGTACTCACCTCCCCCCTCACTCATGCTGAGCCCACTCCAACCCCCTCAATTAAGCTAACGGTAGCCTCTCAAAGCCATAGCTAGCTACTGAAAAAGCCAATGGCTCGCTAGTCGTTAGTCGGTTATCTTTATACTAATATCTGTAATAAAAATGAACTGAGATGCGTTGGATACCTTAGAATTTATAGTTGTCAATCAAAATTCCAGCAAAAAACTGTTTCCTGAGTTAAACAATGTCTCAAAAGCGATACTAGAATTTAAATTTAAACAATGTTTCCTTGAAAAATTGATTGAAAATAAAATTGAAACTAGAAGACATAAAGAAAAGTTACTGGAAGTTGAATGACTAAGATGAACAATGAGGATTGTTCGCGTTCGCGCGTAAAATCCCAACCCATAATGACAAAAATTTTATCAAATTTTCAAAAGCAATACCGATTTAACGAGGTCGCAAACCTGCTGATATTTATGTGACAAACGTATTGCTCGTACTTCAAGAAAGTTTTGGCCAGTAGATATATAATCACTTCGAATTTTTGGCCATTCCGACCGTTTACGTTTTCTGTTTAAGTTTCACAATTAACTTCTTACCCTCAAGCTAGTGGAAGTTCGAAAAAAGTTGCGTTTTATGAAAAGGTTGCGTTCTTGGTAAATGAAAAAATCAGAAAGTGAAAATAAAGGGAATGCCTAACCGATTAACCCCAGAAGGATTGCATTCAATTGACATGAGCTGCTTTTAGTTTCAATAATTATGCTACGGTAAGCCAAACGCCATGATTAGGTACAGAGAAGTAGGTTTTACTTATGCTGATGTGATAAATTTGACCGATTACCGAGAAAAAACTTAAATAAGAATTTAAAAAACAAATTACTCTTTTTATAGCTGCGAAGCTGTAAGCTGAGCGTAGCTATATTGCGGTGCTCTTGGTTTTTTACAATTCAAAGAAATTGAATTGTATTGGGGCGCTGTCTTTTTTTAAGATCTGTTCACACATTTTCATGATTTTTGAAGTCAAATTGAAGTGATGATTTTGGTCACGCCGAAACAGGAAGTGGAGCGAAAAGGCGAGTGGTTTTGCGGCGTGAATTTTTTCGATCTAATTTTAAAGTATAGTGAGAAAACCGTGTCTGAAAAAAAATTCGCTTTCTCGCTAGTGGTTTTTCGTTCACATGGGCAATTTCACTTTGATTTTTACAGTTTTTTCGATTTTTTGGATCGGATTTTTTTCTAAATGGTTTTCCCAATCCATTCATATTCCGTTCTTGGTCTAGTTTTCTGTTTAGTCAATGAAAATTTTTTGAATTGTACGTCAGGACTTGTCCTGCTATGTTTTTTTGTTTCGTCGTCTGACGCTCTTTTTTCGTTTTACATTTGTTCACACCTCAAAGCTGAAAAGTCAAAATTTCTGGATGACTTCTTCCTCTCACTAACTGCTTTCGCGCGCATGACGTCATTTCTCTCTCCTGCTCTCTCTAGAAATAGTTTTTTGCGTGATTAGATTTTGATCATAAGTGACCTACCTCACTCAATAAAAATGACTTTTGCACTTTAAAATTTAATTTTATTTTGACTTAGTTTAAGGTCAAAGGAACCTATGTGTAATAAGGATTCCTAATGAAAAGGCTTCTGCGCAATGAATTTTAACAAGCTTTATAAATTTATCGTTTAATTTTTTTCCATAGCTTTTTGAGCGGCGTCGATAACTTTTTCAACTTATATCTGTATCTGTTTCTATCTCTATAATATGGCACGCAAGTCTATTCTTTCGCAGCTATTCCGGCAATCTGCCGGCTATGTTAACATGTTTTCGAAAATCAATCAGCTTAATTGATTATCTCCGAAGGGGTCTCATCAGTCTATTTCGCGGCTACAGTCTGGTAATCTACCGGTTATGTTCAACGAATATGCTGGCATATTGTGTGCCATGCAGATACTCACAAGACTTGTCTTGTTACATCAAGTTATATATATTTTTTAAAAAAATACCTGACCAATAATTAATACGGCGACTTAGGAAGTAGAATTTTTGCATTTGATTACATTTTCGATCAATTGGTACTATTTTCTCTGATCTGTTGGGTATATTCCGTCTGCTTTAGGGACCTCCGACTGGCGATTGAATCACATTCCGATTTCGCTCTCTTATTTCAAGAGTATGAAGCACTTGCAACTCGACTGTGTCAATGTTGAAATGCTAGATGAGGCAACTTTTGAGACAATCCAGCACTCACTTGTCAACCTTCATTGTCACAAATCAGTCAGCTCCTGTACTCAAATTTTGAATCCTCTTCGCCTCACTAATGCACCAATATGGTACAATCTGGTAAGATTTCTAACTTGACTTTCCACTTAATTTCAATACCCCGATCAGTTGAAATATAATTCTCAGAAATGTGAAATCTTGTTGCTGGTGCTGAAAACAAGTCAGAATTTCCATCAAAAATTGATTGTGTTAAAAGGTTTGTGAAAAATAGGCAAAACTTTTCAGATTGTTAGAACTTAAGTTTTTAAGATTTATTGACCAAATCAAACCTGTGTGCGGTGGCAACAAAGATTTCAGATCATTGCTGAAATTTTGCTCGGTTGTTTCAGATTCGACTGAACTTGTCAAGGAACCGGCTGTCGAACATAGACGAATCCATGTGTTGCGTTCCAAGACTACAATTCCTGGATCTGAGCCATAACCACTTGTTTTGTATCCAAAATTTATCAGCATTATCACAGCTACGGGAGTTGGATCTCTCTTATAACAATTTGTCGTGTCTTGAAGACGTACATGCAAAATTGGGCAACATTAAGAAGCTGAATTTAGACAACAACAAATTGTTTTCATTGGATGGATTGTCTAAAATGTATTCACTAGAACAGGTGCGTTGATTATTGCTGCGAATGGATATGCAATCGCATTTGATGCATTTTTCGGATCTTTACGTTATTGCTCTCTATTATAAATTTTATCGCAGTATATAGCAGATCAGCGAATTGATATAGCACGTATGTTTGCGGGTTCAAAATATTATACACTAAGCTAGATGACACTAGCAAAATAGCTCCTTTTTGTTTTAGCTTTCGTGCACAGGAAACAGACTTTGTGAAGTGGCAGACGTTGAGGGTATTTCCTTTCTACCCTGTCTGGAATATCTCTGGCTCAGGGAAAATTCTCTCTGCTCAGTGCTGGACTATAGAACTAAAGTCTTAGAAATCTTCTCCGACAGGGCTCCTGAAGTTACCTTGGACGGTATGTCATTTGACTATCATAATCTTTAATAGAAGCCGTCAACTTCTCATCGGCTGTTATTTAGGCGCTCTCCTTTTTTGCATATCAAAGAATTTGAATTATATTAGGGCGCTGTCTTTTTTTAATAGCCGCCCTCAGATTCTCAGCCGGCTATTATAGCGCTCCTATTTTTTTTTACAAGTATTTAGTATCCAAAGTCAAAAGTATCCAACGTATTTGGATTGTATTATTGTACTGTCTTTTTTTTATAGCTGCGCAGCTGTAAGCTGAGCGGAGCTATATTTCGGTGCTCTGGGTTTTTTTTTACAATTCAAAGACTTCGAATTGTATTGGGGCGCTGTCTGTTTTAACATCTGTTCACACATTTTCATGATTTTTGAAGTCAAATTGGAGTAATGATTTTGGCCGCACCAAAATAGGAAGTGGAGCGAAAAAGCGAGTGGTTTTGTGGCGTAAAATTTTTGCAATCTAATTTTTAAGTAGATTGAGGAAAATGAACAAATTTTTGCTTTCTCGCTAGTGGTTTTTGTTCACATGCAGCATTTTCGCTTTGATTTGTACAGTTTTTTTTCCTTTTTTGTATCGGACTTTATGAATAGTTTTCCCAATCCATACATAGTTCATTCTAGGCCTTGTTTTTTATCTGAACCAAACCTCTTTTTCTCGCTAGTGGTTTTTTTTAAAATGCGGCCTTTTGACATTGATTTTCTGTTTTTTTCTATCTGAGTTTTTTAAATAATTTCCCCAATTCACTTATAGTCCGTTCTAGGTCCAGTTTTTTTTTGTTGAGCCAATGAAAATTCTTTGAATTCTGGGTCAAAACTTGTCCTGCTACGATTTTTTGTTTCGTCGTCTGACGCTCTTTCTCGTTTTACATTTGTTCACACAGCAAAGCTGAAAAAGTCAAGATTAAGATTTTCTGTATCACTTCCTCTAACGGAATCTGTGCGCCTGACGTCATTTCTCTTTTTAGCCAGCGTTTTTAGTTCATTTGCGTGATTAGATTTTGATCATTTTGATACGTGACTTAGCTCACTCAATAATGACTTTTGCACATTAAAACTTAAAGTTCACTTTGAATAAGTTTATGGTCAAAAGAACTCCAAATGAAAAGTCTTCTGCGAAATGAACTTTAACAAGTTTTATTAATTTATGGTTGAATGTTTTTCACATAGCTTTTTGAGCGGCGTCGATATTTTCAACTTATATCTGCATGTTTCTATCTCTTCACGGCACGTAAGTCTATTCTTTCGCAGCTAGGCCAGCTTTGTTTCAAGATCTGTTCACACTTTTTTGGCTTCCAAACGCTCTTTTTTAAACAATCCTTTCACATATTTTTGGGAAATTTTGAAGTCAAATTAAAGTTACGGTTTTGGTCATGCCTAAACAGGAAGATGAGCGAAAAAGCAAGTTGTTTTGTTTTGTGGCGTAAAATTTTTTTGCTCTAATTTCAAAGTTGAGTGAGAAAATCGTGTCTGAGCCAGCGCGCGTCCTCGCTAGTGCATTTTTGTTCTTATGCGGCATTTTGACATTCATGTTTACTGTTTAATCAATTTTTTTCCCATTAACAGCCGCAAAATTAATAGCTGCTGGGGCTATTAAGGGCTTTCTCCTAATTTCGTTTTAATTATTTTGTCAAAATTTTTCGTTACGACCATATGACATCACATCAAATCTTTTTTTGTTCTTTCTTTCTTGCAATTTCAACTGAATTGCATTGGTGACATCATTTTTCATTCTAAGTGAGGCGAATTTTTTTTTGTTCATTCGCATGAATGTTTTTGGTCAAACGTGACCTACCTCACTCTTAAATTGACTTTTTGTTACTTTACTTCGAAGTGATAACGTCAATTTAGTTTATGTCACTCTAAATCAATAAGTTATGCATATTCTTAATCAAAGTATAATATTGCAGCAATAATTAAATTTCTTTTTCGGTCTGTTTCTTTTACTATTTTCTTGAGACTGCAGACCTGCGGAGCTATTTTAGCGATTTTCTGGCAATCTGTCAGCCATGTTTTTTTCTTAACGGTTTCCCAATCCATTCATAGTCCATTCTTGTTTTTTTTGTTTAATCAATGAAAAGTCTTTGAATTGTTTCAGGACCTGTCCTGCTATGTTTCTAAAATCCAAGAATTGTTCTGGGGATCTGTCTTTTTTGTAAGAGGTTTTCACATATTTTTCAATGACTTTGATCCTTCAAAAACCTGTAAACTAAACTTAATTTGTCGAATTAAAACCAAGACTTTTTAAGTTTGACTAATCGAATATAATGGTTAATAGAATCCAGAGCTTTATATAGATTAAGAAAGACCTCAGGCACAATGTTTTTTGCCAGTTTAATATCTGAACTCTGTATACACGAGAGCATGAATTGTTGAATGGCTTTTTCTAAAAACCGAAATGTGATTGGCTCAGGAGTCCATTTTGTAAAAACTTGTTCATCTGATCTCCAATTAAGATCTCAGTTACTTAAGATGCGCATAGTGGTTTTGAGTGTTTTTGATATGGGACAATGGTTATCAGGTTCTTAGTGATAATTTTTCGTTCATTTTTTTAACGTGGCATATCTGGAACATTGTTTATCAATTTATTTTTATTATGAAGCAAGAAATGTTTTTAGGCAGCGTTTTTCAAAGCACTCAAAGCACATGGTGGATTATTTGATTTTCTGGTTTATCTTTGCCAGTTTTTTAATGCTACGGATACATTGGTATTGAGCGACAGAACGGAAAATTTTTTGGACAAGAAAATGTTCATTTAGGCATTCCTACAACCAACAGGGAACTGAATACAGTTCGGATGCTTGTAGCTTTACAAAAGGCGAAAGTCCAAGTTCCTCCTCGATCAAGCGTTATGGCCAGAGCGACATTAGCGGTAGGCGCTGGAGATTTGGTGAACACTTCATCGTCGTCAACTGCGGGTAGTTCGCGGCAGCCGCGCAGTGGAAGTCTGTGCAGAACATTGAGTAGAGAACAGGTGAGAGAGATGATGGAGGCTGAAGAGCAAGAAAAGAGAGAAGCAGAATATCAGCATGACGCGGATGAGAAAAAACACGAGCAACAATTTGATTTTGACCGAGATCATGGCTTAACAATGGGCAAATTTGGTAAGACTAATTAAATTGGGATATTAACAACGCCAGCAGCTATTCACTGAATTTTATTTAGCTCAATTTAACTACTCAGTTTGAACATAAAAGATTTACAAAATGCAGGAAAATTTTGTGATAATACGAGTTTTCTTGTTTTCCTCGATATTTTGATCCCAGAAGACACTTAGTCGAATCAAAAAATGTTTTAATTGATAGAAACTGGAGCATTGCACACCTGTTTTAGGAGGTGAACAAGAATCGGAGAACGAATTAAATGGAGATGTTTCAGCATCTACTGTAACAAAAGAGGAACTGTATTGCAAAGCAGTGAAACAAGTGAAAAGTGGTCTTGTAATGGGTCTAACTGGAGAGGTCAACATGATTGATTGGAGCTCCCTTTTGAGTGAACAGAATCTACTACTACCTCAAAATGATTTTGCACATGAAGATAAAATTAGCCGTGAAATGGAACGCGACTGTCTTCGCAGTTTGGTCTCTTTTCTGTCCAGCAATATTTCTTCCAGATCAGATTGCACGCAGTTGTTCTCTTTCATTGTTAAACGGGAGGACGAAAATCACGAGCAGTTGTACAAAACTGAAGATTTTCTACAACTTATGAAAAATTTTGTGTTGAAAGGGGCTTCTTTCGAGTACGCCTCAGCTGTGGGAAGTTTTCACGACCCTTTCGATACGAGAGGTGTGACCAATGCACAATTAGTAGACAGTGGTGTCATGTTGGTTCATGAGGAAGGTTATCCGAACTTTGTTCTGTGGGAGCATGTGTCCAAAAGCAACAAAAGTGCCTTGTCAACCCTCCCATTACCAAATGGTAACTAATGGAATAAATTTATGCCTAATTACGATCTAAACAACAGTTGATTCTGATGATAGCTGAGCATGTTCCCCATGTTTGATGTCCTGTCATAACGGTTCCGAAATCTTAGATATTCAGACCGCGATCTCGATTTTGTGTACAGTAGCTTGCAGTGTCTGAAAAAAGCACGTTTGAAAAAAACTTTATATCATGTGAATGATGCCGGCTTTGTGAGCAAAGTTACAGAAATTAGTGGCGGCTTGATGTCCAAATGGTATTTTTTCTATAGTTTTTTTTATGTGAAATAAACTTCACAAATTTCTATAAATCCATTACTTCTCTGTTTTAGCCTTGAGAGCACTTGCAAGTTGTGATCCTCGTAAATTCATCAATACATTCCACGACGTCCTTACTGGAAGACCTCAAGAGAAAGAGATGATAACTTTCACCCTATGGTGCTATGTTCAAACGTACTTGATGCCCTTCCCGAAACCTGCAATTGTTTTTATAACCACAAACCAGTGCCTTCGAGTGTTCTTCGACAAGTCCAACAGCAGTTCAACCAAGTTCTTCAGTGACAGTTCATCAGATGGAACGGGGGAAAGCTCAGGTTCCGTCGGCAAACGGAAAAGTTTGTTAGCTGGTCGCAATATGGTTCCGATAGAGGACTTAGTTGCCAACTTGACTCTTACCTTGACGCTGAGTTTCGATCAAATAAAGGGGCTAAATGTGAATCCGACCTCTCACTGTGTCGAAGTGTGTTACTTGGATACAACTGAAGATGACAGTGGTGGTGAGACTGTGGCGAGGTCAATGGTCGCTGCGACCTTGGATGCTCCTGACATGCAATCATTTTCGAGTGTCTTCAAAAATGTCCCAGTTAGTATGCTGTCCTAATTTATGCATACAGCTTTGTGAATAGAGCCTAAGTGTTAACAAATATAATTCAAGTTATTTATGCAATTTCAAGTAGTTTTCTAATCGTTAAGACATCTAATTGTTAACTGAGGTCTGTTAAGTTAGGATTTTGTTTTAGGTGAACTGTCCGTTGAATCTGATGGACTTAAAGGACTCAATATTCAACAGTCAGAAACAAGGTCAAGATCAGACCTCTGCAAATGTAACGCTTTCTCCGAAGAAGACTGCTGAGGGCAACAGTAGAATATTCTTCGCTTCTAATTTAATGAAGCTTACAATCAATGATGTTACGCAATCTACATTTCCACTGTTGATGTTAACAAACCACTTCATCTGTTGCATCCATGATCCGACAGTGGAAGCTGTTACTAATTGGAAAACGGAAAGCAGTCAAGAAGATTGCGCCGGATCAAGTAAAAGTCCAAGTTCCTCAAAAAATCGCTTAATATGCGTGCACAAAATATCGCAGGTGTTGATTTTGAAACTAATGAAGCATTCGACGTCAGTCTCTTTAAGCGTGAGAACACTGGCACAAAGTCTGGAAGATCTGTCTAATTCTTTGGAACTGAACTTTGAGGAAGAATTTTATGATTCCTCGGAACAGTCGAAAGATCTTTCATCGATGCCTATATCGTATTTGACATTTTCTTTCCGCACTATGACGGCGAAGGAGAGATTCGTTTTTCTACTTCAGAAACGCTTTGATGATTTAGTGAAGCGTAGACTGTCAATTATTTCATCATAGAACTGATTAATTGCTTTATCTCTATTTAATCGCTAAATTTTTCCTATTCTTAGATCATTGTTTACCCCTAGTTACGAATTAGAGTATCCAAAATTATCCTTTGATTTGTAGAACCTCGTTTTAGTTTACAATTTCCGAATCATTTTTCATCCATGTCAAGCGAAATACTGCAGCAAGTTTAGATAAGTGTCTTTCGATCGCAGAAGGGCCAGAAATCGTTTATAACCTGTTGGTTATAGAGAGCTTATAAATTATCCTGTCATGAAAATGGCGTCGGGACAAAATATTAAATGCCAATATACCCACTGCAATAAAATAGCCAAAATATACCAAACGCATATTTGAAAGGACAAATTTTGAAAATTTTATTCCGAAGATTAATTGAGTACGTAAAACGTTGTGGGATTTTCCTGCCTTTTTATGTGTACAGGTCAAAGACTCGGTGGTACAATTTGAAGTCATATCATTTCAAACATCTAATTAACTCTACTATTCAGTGGAGAAAAAATGCTTCTCATTTCCGGTTAACGCAACTTCTGATAATAATTTTTGATCGGTCACGCCATCGGAATGATACACGTCATATTGTACATGCTGTTACTAATCGATGTGCTTTAACTCAAAAGTTTTCAATAGCCGCACAGCGATAGCTGGGGCTATTATTGGCCTTCTCTTGGTTTTTTTTACAATTCAAAGAATTTGAATTGTATTGGGGGGGGGGGGGCGCTGTCTTTTTTTAAGATCTGTTCACACATTTTTGTGATTTTTGAAATCAAATTGGAGTAGTGATTATGGTCACGCCGAAACAGGAAATGGAGCGAAAAAGCGAGTAGTTTTGCGGCGTGAATTTTTTTTGCTCTAATTTTAAAGTAGAGTGAGAAAACGGTGTTTGAACAAAAATTCGGTTTCTCGGTAGCGATCGGATTTTTTCTAAATTGTTTTCCCAATCCATTCAAATCTCATTCTAGGCCTAGTTTTTTGTTTGAATTAAATTTTAATTTCTCGCTAGTTATTTTTTTGTTCACATGCGGCATTTTGACATTGATTTTCTGTTTTTTTCTTAATTTTTTGATCTGATTTTTTTAGTATGCTGTCCTAATTTATTCATACAGCTTTGTGAATAGAGCCTAAGTGTTAACAAATATAATTCGAAGTTATTTACGCAATTTCAAGTAGTTTTCTAATCGTTAAGACTTCTAATTGTTAACTGAGGTCTGTTAAGTTAGGATTTTGTTTTAGGTGAACTGTCCGTTGAATCTGATGGACTTAAAGGACTCAATATTCAACAGTCAGAAACAAGGTCAAGATCAGACCTCTGCAAATGTAACGCTTTCTCCGAAGAAAACTGCTGAGGGCAACAGTAGAATATTCTTCGCTTCTAATTTAATGAAGCTTACAATCAATGATGTAACGCAATCTACATTTCCACTGTTGATAACAGGCCACTTCATCTGTTGCATCCATGATCCGACAGTGGAAGCTGTTACTAATTGGAAAACGGAAAGCAGTCAAGAAGATTGCGCCGGATCAAGTAAAAGTCCAAGTTCCTCAAAAAATCGCTTAATATGCGTGCACAAAATATCGCAGGTGTTGATTTTGAAACTAATGAAGCATTCGACGTCAGTCTCTTTAAGCGTGAGAACACTGGCACAAAGTCTGGAAGATCTGTCTAATTCTTTGGAACTGAACTTAGAGGAAGAATTTTATGATTCCTCGGAACAGTCGAAAGATCTTTCATCGATGCCTATATCGTATTTGACATTTTCTTTCCGCACTATGACGGCGAAGGAGAGATTCGTTTTTCTACTTCAGAAACGCTTTGATGATTTAGTGAAGCGTAGACTGTCAATTATTTCATCATAGAACTGATTAATTGCTTTATCTCTATTTAATCGCTAAATTTTTCTTATTCCTAGATCATTGTTTACCCCTAGTTACGAATTAGTATCCAAAATTAGCCTTTGATTTGTAGAACCTCGTTTTAGTTTACAATTTCCGAATCATTTTTCATCCATGTCAAGCGAAATACTGCAGCAAGTTTAGATAACAAGTGTCTTTCGATCGCAGAAGGGCCAGAAATCGTTTATAACCTGATGGTTATAGAGAGCTTATAAATTATCCTGTCATGAAAATGGCGTCGGGACAAAATATTAAATGCCAATATACCCACTGCAATAAAATAGCCAAAATATACCAAACGCATATTTGAAAGGACAAATTTTGAAAATTTTATTCCGAAGATTAATTGAGTACGTAAAACGTTATGGGATTTTCCTGCCTTTTTATGTGTACAGGTCAAAGACTCGGTGGTACAAATTTGAAGTCATATCATTTCAAACATCTATTTAACTCTACTATTCAGTGGAGAAAAAATGCTTCTCATTTCCGGTTAACGCAACTTCTGATATTAATTTTTGATCGGTCACGCCATCGGAATGATACACGTCATATTGTACATGCTGTTACTAATCGATGTGCTTTAACTCAAAAGTTTTCAATAGCCGCACAGCGATAGCTGGGGCTATTATTGGCCTTCTCTTGGTTTTTTTTACAATTCAAAGAATTTGAATTGTATTGGGGCGCTATCTTTTTTTAAGATCTGTTCACACATTTTTGTGATTTTTGAAGTCAAATTGGAGTAGTGATTTTGGTCACGCCCAAACAGGAAATGGAGCGAAAAAGCGAGTTGTTTTGCGGCGTGAATTTTTTTGCTCTAATTTTAAAGTAGAGTGAGAAAACGGTGTTTGAACAAAAATTCGGTTTCTCGGTAGCGGTTTTTTGTTCACATGCGGCAATTTCACACTGATTTTTAATGTTTTTTCGATTTTTTGGATCGGATTTTTTCTAAATGGTTTTCCCAATCCATTCACAGCTCATTCTAGGCCTAGTTTCTTGTTTGAATTAAATTTTAATTTCTCGCTAGTGGTTTTTTTTGTTCACATGCGGCATTTTGACATTGATTTTGTTTTTGTTTTCGATTTTTTGATCTTTTTTTTTAAAATGGTTTTCTCAATTGACTCATAGTCCATTCTAGGTCTAGTTTTTCTGTTTAGTCAGTGAAAAGTCTTTGAATTGTACGTCAGGATTTGTCCTGCCGTGTTTTTTTATTTCGTCGTCATGATTTTTGTTACGACCATATGACGTCACAGCTACTTTTTGTTCATTCGTTCATGCAATTTCAACTAAATTGCATGTCTGACGTCAATTTTCGCTCTTTTTGGAGCGAGTTTTTTTGTTCATGTGCGTGATTAAATTTTTGGTCACACTTGACTTACCTCACTCTCAAAAATGACTTCCTCACTTTGAAATTGACTTTTATTTACTTTAATTCAAAGAGATAAGGTCAAATGGGCGTGTGTCACTCTAAATGAAGGTTATTTGAGATCAGCTAATAGAGGCAGCAATAACTTATACAGATTTTTAATCAAAATATAACAGATCAGCCTTCAATGAATAGACGATTTTTTTCGGTCGGTCTTTTGTACTGTTTTTTAGACTGCCGATCTACGAATATATTGCGGCTATTTTCTGGCAATCTGCCAGCTATGTTTCGAATTTGGACTCTTGGTTAAATCTAAAAACGATGGAAGAGCTTAAGGTTGTCTACAATGAAGGTTGTCTTGCAGGTATAGTGGGCGTCCCAAAAACTTACTTTGCGGACAATTGGGTTTGTAGGTCTGTCGAATTACAAGTTTTAAAGACTTAGTTTATTTGCTTGTTCGATTTAGTCTAAGATGACTCCCTTTGTCAGTTGTCAACTTACTTATCAGTCAGTATATACACAAAGAGTACAGAGAAGGTTTCGCTTTGAGTGATCAAAAGCATTTATTTACATGTAGTTTTCTTAGTGACAGCTGCTAAACATCATCCGAATTGTAAGATTGGATAGGATGCATGCTGCTCAACAATTCTTCAGGGGAACAAAAATTCCCAATGAAGACATTCGCTTAATTTGCGCAACTTTTGCGTATTCAATGCTAAATTTGTATGCCAAAAATTATTTTAAGTTCATGATTCGTCCACCAGTTTATTGATTTCTTATATGTCTGTATTTCTTCCGTAATAAAAGGTTAAAAAAGTGAGTGTCTTGCTTATACATGGCTACTGGCAAAGCAGATTGATGGATATGCATTAGGTTCATTTTATACACATTGTCCGAAATTTTTGTCAATTTTGCTAAAATTTGTTAAAAATTTTTAAGAATAGTGTCGTTCATTTTATTTTTAAAGACAAATAAGCTTTGTTGATTATTTTGATTTAATTTTTTTGGCCAAAAATTCTGGCTAAATATTTTTCAGCCTTTTTCATCAAAAACAGCACGAAATAAGCTACTTTAGTCCACTTTGATTAAATTTTCCGGCAGTACACCCCAAAAAACACTAATACAATCTTCGTAGACTCCGAAGGGGGCTATTCCTACTTCAACTTGCGCTTAGAGTTCTCTGTAATTAAAATTTTGCCGTTTTTTGCTAACTTTACTCTTTGAATATCAAACAAGCAGAATTTATTTTTGAGTTTTTAACTAACAAATAATATATATCTACAACATTCGAAAAATCAATTGTTCCTAAAGCACAATAAGCATTAGCAGGGCTAGTTTTGGGCCACTTTGTCGGTAATCACTCGGTCCTTTTTTTTTTGAAAAAACTTTTTTATTAATAAAGAACAGAACATGTCAAATCAAAGCTCAGGAGTGATAGTTCCAATTGGCTTCCTAAGCAGCTCCAAGCTAATGATTTTAGTTTTTCACTTGAAAGTTTATGGTCGTTTTGACTTATAAAAATAATTGATTTTTAAATAAATAATGGCTTAATGAACTTTTCCTCTATTTTTTCTTAATCTGGTCAACTTGTAGCTTAATGTCAGCAAAGAAAGAGTGCTTCTTCATTCTATTGACTCAACATTTAGTCTTGATTGCGGTTTTAAGCCTGAAGTTGTTGTTTTCTGGCTTTGATACTACTAGATTTCAGATTTTTTTCTAGATATTTGCCAGTTTTTTGCGTTTTCTGGTTTTGTCACATTATCACATTGTTGACAGTTCTCATATCACATTATTAGCGTTCAAAGTGAGACACAATTGAACATATTAAAGTCCTGAAAGATGTAGATTATCGTTTTAACGGCCTCGGCACTTCTTGAAGAAATTAATTGAATTTTTTTATTGTCTTTAACTGTCATTTTTACTTTGTCGTTCCGGTCGTATGATAATTCCTGTATAGTGATAGGTTTCATTGGCTTTTCATGGAAGAATTGATGAGTTCCATGACTTTGAAAACAATCGTTTTTCAAAACTAAAGAAAAAGAAACTTTTTAACTTTGCAATTTTGTTCTTTTTATTTCCCTTTTTGTTAACTAATCTCGTTAATTACAGGTGAAATTTCGCATTATCGGTGTCAAGGGAAGGTGTCAAGAGGGATTGGTGTGCCAAAATCTATATTTTTTTTTAATGATTTCGTTATGACCCTACTGGCTTCGACACCGGTTTTTTACAAAAAAAAAGTAAATTAACTTGATTTTTGTCTTATTTGACGTTCTTTTTGTAGACGCAAGAGATATTCTGGATAATTGTAGGTCTCAAGGGCTTCTTCTGGATGAATAAACGACACTGTTCAAATATTCTTTTTGTAATGAATGTCTTTCATGACTTTGGATGTAATTTTGTTTCGAAAAAAAAAATCAAAAGTATTAAATACTTTTAAATTCTTTTGCCCTTTTCTCTTTTTTGGCTATTTGTTACCTAGGCTCACTGATGAATGGCCACATAATACATTATCTGTGTTTGAAGAAGGCGCAATCGAATATATTTTGAGGGCCAAAATCTGGCTTGACGGTTTTGACAGCGTTTTCTGGCAAGTTTCAATTGAAATTTTGTTTGTTGTTTTTTTTTGTTGTTATTTTTAGCCAATTAAAAAATTGAATAAAAACAGGTCCTAATGTCTTTCTATAAAAACACGGGTAATTGTAAGCCTTTGGGATATTTTACTTGATTTCTATTGGTTTTCATTACTTTGAAGTTAATTGTTTAAAAAAATAAGCAAATTTCTTAACTTTACTGGTTTTGTTATTTTTTGTCTAATTGTTTCCAAACCTTTTTATGGACTGTTCCCATATTTTTACTGGTAATTTATAAGTTATTTTGTTTAGTTTTAGGTTTATCTGACGGTTTGTTGGCTTTGTTATTAAATTTTGTTTTTTAAAACGGACAAAGTTTTCGTTGTAATTAATGTTTGTTGATGTTGTTGTTTGATTTTGCTGTTCGTCTTGACTCGCTTTCTTAATTTTCGCATATCACAGCAATCTAATGCATCAGTTTTAACTCCACTGAGTTTTATGCTTTGGAGGCCATCTTATTGTTCATACACAATTTTTTTGAAAAATACTTCCCAAAAAATAATTTTTGGGGTTTTCTATCTGTTCCTCATTTGGTAAACAATTATGCCAAAATTGTGGATGAGCGGGTTCGGAACCTTATGTGCCATCGCAAATTACCGAGCTTCCTTGTTTTCAATTTATGTCTCACTCGGCGGTTCTAAAAGCATAATTTTAGCCCGCTCTTGACTTCTTGAGTGACTTGTTATTACTGCAGTTCTTTTTTGAGTGACTTAAGGTGCTTTTGATTTGAAATGATTTGTTAAGCGATTGTGAGGTTGCAGAAAGCAAAAGAATTGTAGCTGAGTGGTTAATCAAAGATTCAAAATTTTGAGGAGGAAATTTCTCAATATTGATACAATGCTTTTTGGAAGCAGTTTTGCGGTTTTCAGAAGCATTTTTCGGTATCTTATCTTAATATAAGCTAAACGAAAAATTGCACAAGCCAACTTAGATCTCTTAATTTTGTGTAGACGATCGGAGTAACTAAAGAAAATTGCAACGGACAAGAAGTAATTGCGTCAAACATTTTAAAGTTTGCGTGAACGCAAGAATGCTGCATAATCGCAACAATTTGATAGTCATGAGTTAAATCCTTTATGTAAAGTTATTCGTTGTCAAGTAGTACGTTAAAGTTGCGACTCATTTTTGTGACGTTCTCATTCCGCAGGTTTTCAAAAACCACGAAACTTATTGAAACCAAGCAATCTCAAAATTCATAAATATGCGCTTTTTACTTAAAAAATAGGATCTATTAACTTTTGCTCTAATTTTGTACGCCCCTATTAGAAATTATGTGTTGCGAT
This sequence comes from Convolutriloba macropyga, assembly GCF_964194025.1. Lineage (NCBI taxonomy): Eukaryota > Metazoa > Xenacoelomorpha > Acoela > Convolutidae > Convolutriloba > Convolutriloba macropyga. The sequence goes on along the minus strand of NC_134469.1, from coordinate 15,743,572 downwards.
GTAGGACGTTACTGTGTAAAAAATAGCACGTGCTTCTGGGGGCGGGAAAGATTTGCCCACTAAAATGGAGGGGGAGAAACAAAATAGCTCCAAAAATACGTGACACAGTTGCATATAACTCCTTAGGAAGACACTGGGACCTGTCATTGGCGAGGCTAAGTCATTAGGATGTTGAAAAATGCAGGCCACGCTGAAAAAAAGTCCAAACAGTTTACAAAATCGCGAAGCCATTAAAGTCATTAGGAATTAACTCAAAATTTAATCTTCTCAGTTAATCCCTAATGATTTTAGTGGCTTCGTGATTTAATAAATTGTGGGTTTTTTGTCTTCACGCTTTTTTATTTAGATTCAGTTATTTTGATCCTGAAATGAGGCTCATATGAATTCAAAAGATATGAAATCACAGTGTCCAAGTCGTAAAGTAAAACGTCATTTAAAACGTGAAAAACAATAAAGAGTTTAATATTTGCTTCACAAGGAATTCGCAAGCTTTACTAGCTATTCACTCAAAACTATAGAAATTTGATTTGGCCCATTTTCAATTCCATTCGGACCTGTTTTTTATAATATTGGGACGAGACAGAAATAAATCTTAAATATAAACAAACCTCCAAAAATCGTAAAACTTTTTATGAAAACCGAACAAAGATGTAAAACCAGTTGCACATAACTGAAGGCGTTAAATAGGTTCTCTTTTGCCTGAATAGGAAACCAATTTGACCTGTTATCCGTCAGAATATGACTTACATTTACAAGAGAGACAAAAACAGGCAAAATTGAAAATTCAATAAAAAATGGGGCGAAAAATTCTCGAAGTTGTTAAACTCATACAATATTTACTGAAAATTTGCATTATGTTCAGCTAGGTTTTTTTCAATAGGACCTGTTATTAATCTGAAAATGTAACAAGACTTCAAAATCGAACCACCTTTATGCGCAAACAGACAAAAATACCAGATTTTTAATGAAAACCCGTTGTTTCAAAGTTATTAAGCCATTAACTATTAAGTAGCTATGTCATGAGACTGCAAAAAGAGCATTAAATGTAGAAGTCTAATTCAAGTATTCGATAGCATTTCGATGCCATATAAAACAAAAACTTTTCTCTGAAAAAAAACAAAAACATGCTTATTAGGCCTCATTTGAACGTAAATGGAATCAATTGTTAATGGATGCCTTTTATGAATTTTGTCACTTGTCTATATAATATTCGAATAACAATTGTCAAAAGCTGGAAAAAAGCGGCGGCCGAATACAATTGTAATCCTTTTCATTTTAAAAATTCGTAATGAGACCAAAACTAGCCTCTTTATCAATGTGCGTCTAATAAAAGCACATTATTGATACAATATTGAGCGTAATACTGAATTTGAAACCAAAGTTTTATACCAAAAATCTAAAATTGAAAGAGTTCACCCTAAAAGTGAACAGAATCACTTCAAAACACTGCAATGTTCACAAAAAATCTATAGCTCAATAATTCTTCGATAAAAAACAAAATACAAAAAATCTTTGAGTTTGAAATATTGCGCACAAAGGGCTTTCAAACTTCACAACTTAGACAACTCTCTTGAGATTTATGTAACCAAGTTTTCTGCGATGGTGAAAACGATCGGCCACAACTGACCAAAGAAAAAGCTGAGCATACACTTTCTCCACCCCTTTTATCACTTATATCACCCCTTTTGAAGAGAAAATAAAATTCCGTTGCGCTATTTACCAATTCTATAAATAAACGTATTCTGTGTTTATGATAAAAACTTGTATTGATTTATGTATTTAAAACATTATTTGCGTGTTTTTTTACTACTTAAGTTTCTATTCAACGCATATGTATCGAGTGAAAAATGTTCCCACCAAATTTAGTGGGTGGGGATTGATTTGCTCACTTTTTTCCCTCAGTCAATTTAAGGAGATCGATGATATACTTGACGTAGAAAGACGCGAGTAGCATTATTGGAAAAACTATTATTATAAGAAATTTAGGAAATTTTAAATTTTAACCTTTTTGAGGTGTGCAAACTATTTTATTTCTAATGAACTTTCTGCTTTTTATCCTTTTATTTTTTCACTTTCTGTGTAATTTTCGACCAATTTTAAGATATTTAAGCCCAATTTCATAAATAATAATAAATAATAATGTTTATTTATTATGGCCATGTTCTTAATGGTTCCACTTTTGTTTTTGTAATCGAAAACATTTTTCAATGAAGATCGCTGGATTTTGACTTTTTACGTCAAAGAGATGTCAAACTGCAGCAATGATTTTGGTACTGCTGGAATGGTGAATAGAGCACAAATTAAGTTTGAGTACTGAAAGAGCAATGGACTCAGTGAGAAGGCATATTTGAACCTTTTTGTCGTTTCAATCATTGATTTAAGATTTTTAATTCTTTTAGTCTAAAATTTTCGTTTTTAGTCTCCTTGTTTATGGTTTTTATGCTTTTTTTGACTTTTACACTATGCGTTTTCAACAAGTTTTAAGAAAACTTTGAGTTTTGCTTTGATCTCCTCCTTTTGATCTCATATCTGTAAAAATTATTAGTGGCCTGTCTAATCTGGCTTTCTATTGAATAAACAGTGGAATTATTAGATGCTTTAAGTCGATAACTAATGTTTTTGTGGATTCAACACCATGCAATTATTTTCGATTGTTTGTGGTTTTGCTTCATTTGACGCCCTCTTTGAAATCGTTTTCAAGTCGTTTGTCTACAAAAATTATCAAATCGTTTGTCTACAAAAAATATTTCATTTCTGAATTTTGCTTATTTTTATCAAGTTTGTTTTTGACTTGTAAACTAGTTTCATTAATGAAACCTAGATTCATTCCCGAGAAAGCAACTGGATCGTTTAGCATTTTCATTTTTCATCGAAAAGTTTTGACACCGATACCGCATTTGAAAAAAGCAAAATTTGGACATTGGGATTTTGTCAGTTTTGTATTTTTTTCATTTACTCAAAAACAACAGGTGTCCTTAGTTGTAGAATGCAGACTAAGTTGATAAGTTGTTTCGTTTTGTACCGTAGTAGTTTGAGTCTACTAATCAATAGAATCAATTGACTGACACCAATTACTTTTGAAATCGTTTAATTTTTAAAATTATCTTGCGTTGTTTTTTTTGTATTTACTTGTTGTTTTTTGGTATTTTGTTGTAAGTGTAATTTAAAAAAGAGCGATTCTTGCAGATTTGGAGTTGAAATTTGCAAGAATTGCTCTTGAATTGCACTTACAACAAAATACCAAAAATAACAAGTCAATACAAAAAACTGAACGCAAGATGTTAAAAAATTAAACAATTTCAAAAGTAATTGGTGTCAGTCAATTGATTACATTAATTAGTAGATTCAAACTACTGCGATACAAAACGAAACAACTTATCCACTTAGTCTGCATACTATGAAAGAATTGCTTCTTCTTAACTGCATGTACGTGTTTGAATATAAGGTTAAGTTTCTATAACTCGTTTCGACAAATTTTGGAGTTTCGCGATGCGTCCCTTTTGTCCTTTTCATTTTTTTCGCTAGTTATCAAGAATATCGGTCTTTTCCTTTGTTCACATTTTTGTCGTTTCGTTTTGCGCTTAATTGCACCCCATATAATTCGCTCACTGTCAAAGTCTTATCGTATTTTAAAATTGTCTAAATTATCGTACTTTAAATTATTAGTCTCTAATTTGGGACTTGTGATCATAATTTTTTGTAATCGGCTGTTTTCCTATATTTTTTTAATCACCATCGGATCACGCGTCAAAAGGCAAAAAGTGACCTGCTGAATTGCAACACTGATGCTCAGTTTTGTTTTCATTTGTTTTTGAAGACGTGTTCATTTGTTTGTGCTGTAAGTTCGATATGTTATGCTTTTTCAAATAATGCTTTTGCACATAATGCGTTCGCACATAACGCTCCGATCTCCTACATTGTTAGGAACTAAATAAATCTAAGCGAGAAATATACCAAAATGCGTCATTTTTCTTAGCCAATCAGAATCGAGTATTTAAATACGCATAGAAATCGTTCCAATTTACGTACAAAGCTCGAAAAAAGTGCAAATAACATAATTTCGTTAAACCTAATAAATAAACCTATCAAGTAAGAATCGTTTGAACTTAATAATTTTTGGTTTTTTGCACGGTTTCGAATAGAATGGTGACCAGCGTTGATCACAATTATCAAAAACAGACTGATACCAGTTAAATGAGCAAAAAGACTTTGCCGTCAAAAAACACTTGTTGCAATCGCCATAGCTATGTTTGTCGTAATCTGAATACGTTGTTCTTCTACGTGCTATCATCGATGAGTTATTACGTTGATATGTTCGCCGTAATCTTAATACGTGCTAATGCTTATACGTGTTATTAATGCCTAAACGTGTTGCCGATAATACGTTAATTTATTGATCTTTGCTTCCAAAAATACGTTGCTCTGTCGATGTTATAATCGCTTGATTGAATTGAAACCTTATCGGTAGACTGTTGTTCCGAGCCATATTTACAGCTACATTTATGATGCCGCGAACGAATTACGAACACTTTAATAGATGAGAAGCAACGAATCAAAGACGAGTGCAAGCGCACCCGTATTTGGAGAGTTCTGAATGAAAAATCATTTCACTTCACACTCTTCGCTTTCTCAAAAACGCCAGCCCTGCGTTGCCCCTTTGCCCTGACGGAGATGACTGGGCATATTTCGAATGTTATCGATTCTGGTTCCTGAACAAGCCCTGCAAGGACACGACGAGAAGCTTCACTATCAAACAGATGCAGCAATAAAAAGGTGAAAAGAATGTCAGTGAGCCCAAGGGAGTCCCGATTGTGGCTGGCCAGTCCCATGCGGCTTGACACATTCTTGATGCCAGTTCCCGCCCCACTCCACCGACTTCTTGTCTTTGATCCACCACATCACATGGCATCAATCCCCAAGCAAAAGGACCCAACTTACTAAATGTGATTTGTGACATCGAACTGCTTAACTTTTGCGAATGGCTCAAAAAAAGTCGGACTGCAACCTCTAAAACCGTAAGACAGAACCAAAACCTTTTTTCTTTGCAGTGTATTATTTAAAGATTAAGTTAGACGGCAAGTAACCCAATCCCTTGAACTTTTGATTTGGAATGCTGTAGTCAAATCAAAATTTTTTGCATAACTGGTCACTAATATCCCCCACAATTGAATTTTTCGAGTTTAAAAACCCTGAGGCTCGGAGTTAGAGCAAAGCTTCTGAAATTCACATATCTTTTTGCGCCAGATTGTAAAGAAATGCAAGTAGTACTATCTTGACAAGTCTCAGCGAAATAGAATACTTTTAGGAAAGGGAGCTGAGAAACTTTTATATATACTTAGACTTAAAATACTACAAATCTTTTTCCACCAGATTGTAAAGAAAAGCAAGTAGTATTATCTTGACAAGTCTCAGCGAAATACAATCCTTTTTGGAGAAGGGAGCTGAGAAACTTTTTAAAAAAAATCATCAATTTTGAAAATTTTTGGCTGAAAGTTGGGAAATTTAGACAAAATGGTCCTTTATGGGTACATAGCAAAAAATAACCTCAAATATGAGAAACATAATGCGATAAATGTGAGCACATAATGCTAAATTGTTCAATTTTGAAAATCTTTGGTCAATTTTGAGGCAAATCAAAAAATTTAGAAAATCAATACCGAATATTGATAAATCGTACTTTCGAGCTTAAAACCGTCCAGTTTACTGGATTACCGTTCCGTAAACAAGAATTTGCAAAAAATTGACCAAAATTTGAGAAAAATTGGACAAATGCATAAAGTTTTGACAAATTTGTCAAAAAATCATTTTCTCAACAAGAAGTTTCGTTAATTGAGTGAAACTCATTAAACAGAAAAAGTTGTGAAAATTTTCACTTTTCACAACCTCCGGCCTACAAAAAATTATCAAATTCCTATAATTTTTTCGTCGCTCGTTTATGTACCGTTTTTTGTCCGCGTTCTTTTCGTTCTTTAACTTTACAATTCTCCGTTTTCCGCTTTTTTTTCAATAACGTCGCTCTCCCCAAACTCCGGTTTTCGTTTTCTTCGCTACTTTTCCCATTTTCGATGTAGTATGTTATATGTGATGAAGTATGTTGTTGTTTTTTTTGCAGTATGTTGATTAAGCTAGTATGCTGGTTAGTTGCTTTGGTCTTGTTGCTTTCTAGGGTGTGACTTAAGTTTGTTCTAGAGTTACGGCTAGTTGGTTTCTGGACTTCTCCAATTTACTAATTTACTAGCACCCCTGTTGTATTATATTGATTTTTGCTGCTGTATGTTTGCGTGTAACTGTATGATTGTTAGTTGGTTTAGATTTTTGCCTTCTAGGGTGTGACTTAAATTTATTCTGGAGTTACGGCTAGTAATTTTCTTGCTCTTTTCATCCTTTTAGTATACTACCATTTGCCGTAATTTAGTTTGTTATTTTCATATGTTAAGCCTCATATTGACTTGTGCTAGTTTGTCTCTTGCAGTAGCATCTCTCCTTCTCCCTAGGGTGTGACTTAAGTTTGTTCTGGAGTTACGGCTAGTTTTTTTTTGTTGAGTTTGTTGCTGTGGTCTGCTAGCATAGTGGCTCTCGACCTCCCCGCTCGCTGCGTAATCGTCTCCCGCCCGTTCCGACCCGCCTTTCCGTTTCGTTGCGCGCTACTCGCTCAACGCCTCCGTTCTGCCCGTCTCGTTTCTTCGTGCGTCCCTCGTTCAGCGTTTCCGTCCCGTCCGTTGCGTCGCCCGTTTACTACCCGCGTTTTCGCCAGTTCCGTTCCGTTCTCTGTTGCGTTGCGCGCCGTTCGCCCGTCCTTCCCGCCCCGTCCGCTTCGTTTCCCGTTTCGTCGTGCTTCGTCCACCCAGTCCTCTTCCCCCGGTTGCCTGTGTTCCTGTTTAGTCTCACGTTGCTTTCAAGCACGTTAGACGCACTCTATAATTTACTCACTTTCGCCGAATAATTCATTACTCGGTAACTTCTTTTCTGCTCTTCGACGTCTTGATTATCAAGTCGTCGTCATTTGGGTTCGGTATAACCCTCATTCCACGTGTTTGGTTGAAAGTTACTCTACATTGATAAATTAGCCATTTCAAAATCATGGCCGAACATCAAGAAAAATTGAAAAAGCTCTTTAATGCAAGATCTAATCTAGAATCTGAGTTATGTAACATCCATAAGGACATCACAGATGACATAGATCGTCAAGACAGGAATGTTAAAGTTGAACGCTTGGTTTCTAAGTTGAAGGATGTCTTCAGTAAACTGGTGCAGAAGAATGAAGAACTATTTGACTTAGCCAGTAAAGCGGAGAACCCAGATTCAATTTACCCTGTCCTTGAGCAATGCTTGGATGATAAAACCAAGAACAATGATAAATTCTTGCTTGCGGCTAGAAGCTATATTGACTCAGTTGCTGACAGAGACACCGCATGTGAGGGCGTTAATCCTCAAGGTCAATCTAAGAGAAGTTCACGCCGAACAACATCATCAATGTCTAGCCAGCGTAAAAATGAATTTCTCATGGCAAAACTAAAACGCGAAGAGGCCGAGAAACAAGAACAAGCTGCCATGCGCCTCGCTAAACAAAAACACGAAATTGCCATGAGAAAAAAGGAGCTTGAAATACAAATGGAACAGATGGCACTTCAAGAATTGGAGGAAGACCACCGCCAGCGTGTTGCAGCAGCTAAATTAGATGAGGCTGATTTAATGGATAATCGTTCATTGTTTAGTCACCACTCAAGTGAACTGAATTTGTTTAAAGATAGGGGATCAGATAGAAGTCAGGGACTTGTTCAGGATTGGGTAAATTCGTTTCCAGCAGGTAATTCAAGTGAGTTAAACTTTTCTCGTCCTGGTTCAGCAACCGCCGACCCTCCTGTTAAAGATACTTCCCCTAGTAATCCTCCAGAAAACCCAAGTAATGTTGCCGATAACTTACATCATCTTGAAATGCTTTCTCAGTACAAACGGCCAGGAGTTGCAATTTCTGTTGCCCAGCAGGAAGCTTTGTATCGGGAATATCTCCAGGCTCAACTGCAGCAATCACTCATTGATCAAAGGGCACATAGTCCCTCAGGCAGTGGTGAAGTAAACTAAGTACCAGTCGACGTACAAAATGTCGCACTCCCACCACCTCAACCACCTATGCAACCTCCCCGGCCACCGACACCCGTTATGGCACCAACTAATTCCATTTTTGTACCTAATGTTTCAACAAACCCAAAAGTAAATCAGTTCTTGGGTCCAAAAAGCTCCAGTGTGCCTGGTCAATTACACATGTCGATGCCTCATGTTCCGCAACTACTGAATCCATCTCAAAGTAACATTCCACACCAAACACAAGTCCCTATTGCCCATTCCCCGCATAATATCCCTCCACCTCTAAACCCACTCGTGAACCCGCCTCCCGTGTTCCCATCTCAACATCTATTTATTCCTCAGCCTCCCGTGATTCCGTCGCCCCCTCCAGCGAGCACAGCAACATACTTACCCGTCCCCAACATTCCACAACAAAACATTGTCCATTCACCTCAAGCCCGCCTGTTACCATGCCCTACCGCACCCAAACTTCCCCTTAACCGTAACCCCGATTTAAATTTGTGGCGTTTCCCTCAGAATATTCTCCCAAACGTAAACCAGGCGAAAAATAATGCAACCGTCTATAACAATGTTCAATCTAACCTACCCCCAAGCACAGCTAACCCCACCATCAGCCATCCCATCTTGCAAATGTGTGCACAACATAATCCAAAAAGCAACTACGCAGCTAACTGTAGCATCCCTGTTAACCCCATTAGTACAACTACTAACATCGCGCCACCTTTCGTCACGCCGGTTATACATCCAATATACGGGCATACTGCTCCGATACCATTGTGTTGGGGTGGCCCACCGCATCCCACGCCTCCAGCGCCAGCATCTGAAAATGCAAGCTTGATTAAGGCATTCACTGACGCCTTATCTAGCAAGAGGAATGAACCACTACCCGAATGGAAGTTGTCACAATACAGTGGGGATCCTCTACAGTGGCACGAATGGTATGGTCAGTTTAAAAGCGCATTTGACTCTCAGTCCTTAACTGATGATGTAAAATTGACATACCTTAAGACCCTCGTAACAGGTAAAGCTAAAACAGCTATAGCTGAGTTCGCCTACTGCGGCGCAATGTACAAAGACGCGCTGAGGACGTTAGAACGTAAATTTGGCCAACCACAGGCGGTGTAAGTGCACATTTGGACAAACTCAACAGCTTTCCACCACTGAAGATGCATAATAGCGATAACATCCTTAACTACTCGGGGTGCATTTCAAGTCTTGTCGGGGTATTTAAATCGCTGTCATATGATTCGGATTTAAAGAGTGCTGCGCTTCTCAACACTGCCGTACAGAAGCTACCACCCAACATGAAGGAGTCATGGTCACTCTTCACGGTCAAAAAGCATTGGGTGAAACCTAACCTTCTCGATTTCAACGATTGGTTGAAAGAGAAGGCCGAAGCGCACGATTTAATGAAGAATACCGCAACTAAAGCAAGGACTGAGGATACCAACAACTCAGTAACAAGATCAAAAGTTGCTTCAAAGGCATTTGCTGCAAATACGCAACAGAAGAGTAACCCTAAGCCGCAACAGAGATCTCCGTCAACATCAATCTCTAGTTGCATTGTATGCAAAGGCAGCCACCGGTTGTGGGAATGCCATGTCTTTAAGGAAAAGACCCCCACACAGAGAGCCAAGGTCGTGGCTGAGGCAAAGCTCTGTTTCTCTTGTTTGCGTGATAAAGACATGTTTAGGCAATGCCCAAGTCCCCGTAAATGTAGGAAAGATGGTTGCAACAGCTCCCATAACACCTTACTTCATGGAGCTGAAAGGGTTTTTCCAGCTAAACCCTCAACAAACAACAACATCGATACTTCGAAGTCGAACGCAGGTACAAGTAGGCCATCTACGGGTCAACAGCAACCAAGCAAAACAACCACTTTGTCTTCCGTGACGGATGTTAAAGGCCTCCTTCAGGTCACGGAACTGAAACTTACTAATTCTTCTGGCACTAGTACTACGGCGTTGGTTTTATGCGATACCGCTTGCAGTAACTCCTGGGTGTCCGATAGTCTCGCAGCTAGACTCGGTTTGCAGGGTAGCGCATTAAAACTGACCGTCAAGGGTATAAACACGGAAGAACTCATAGACACAAAGGTGGTTCAATTGACTGTGACACCTCATAAAGACCAAGGCTTCGAAGCATTCACTGTGCGTCCCTACGTGAGGGAAACATTAAGCGTAGGTTCCGACATCATTGACGTCAAGTCCATGCAAGAAACTTACCCACATTTGGCAGTTCTAGATCCAGTAAGATATAGCTATGGAGAAATTGAGATGATACTTGGACAGGATGTCTACCATGCCATTCGCCCGTTAGAGTATTTTTCAGCCGACGAAAATGGCTCACCGTTCGCTGTCCGCTTGCCCATAGGTTGGGTTTTAAGTGGCCCACTCCCGTCAAGTTCAAGTTTAGTCTCGGTGTGTTTCAAAGCCAATATTGAACAAGATTTTGAATTAGCTTGTCAGGTTAAATCTTGGTATGATGTACTTGGTATGATCTTGGATGATGAATCGTACGGCGCGTTCAAGCAAGTTGACCCACGATCCACATCGGATGCTCGCGCGCAGGAAATACTTGAAACAACAACTTTCCATAACGGCCAATGATACGATGTCGGTATGTTATGGGCTGATGACAACATCCAGCTCCCGAATAACTACTTTTCGTCACTGATACAGCTCAAGTCTCTCGAAAAGCGGCTCTCGAGAGATACATCATTGAAAGAAACTGATGCTAATACCATCCGTGAAGACTTGGAAAAGGGTTACTTAATTACAGTCCCTGATGCTCACAAGGTAGAGCAGCGGTCGAATAAAGAGTGGTACCTACCACATCATCCCGTAATCAATCCGAACAAACCGGGGAAAGTGCGTAGGGTATTAAATGGTGCAGCAAAGTTCCACGGTACTTCTTTGAATAAATCTTTGCTCACTGGCCCCGACCTGCTCCAAAACCTAATCCACGTACTACTTAGGTTCCGTCAACATCAATTCGCCGTGTCCGCAGATATTGAGGGTATGTTCCTCCAAGTGGGTGTCCCTGACTGTGACCAGCCATCACTGCGTTTTTTGTGGCCGGAGGACCCCACAACAAATGTTGTAGTGTATCAATACACGCGCCATATATTCGGGGGTAAAGACTCGCCCACATGCGCTAACTATGCACTGCAACGCACGGCCCGAGACAATGTTATTCAATACCCGGAAGCAACCAAAGCCGTCCTAGAAAACTTCTACATGGACGATTACTTGGATTCGGTGGAGTCACCTGAGAGGGCTCTCAAGAGATCGAAGGAGTTGGTGCAACGTCTCCATCTAGGTGGGTTCAAGCTTACTAAGTTTGTAAGCAATGTACCAAATCTGGCTGATTGAATTGATGGGTCACCTCAGTCCACCGAACCAAAAGTAATTGCCTCATCTAAGGAGGAATCTTCGCACGTGCCTGGGTTGAAATGGGATCACAACAACGATACTCTAGTTGTGAGTACGCTTGGTATTGACTCTAGTGTCTAAGGTGTTTGATCCATCGGCCTAGTGGCACCATTTACTGTTGGTGCCCGATTGTTACTAAAAGACATCTGGCGTGTCAGCGGGCAGCACTGGGATGAAGAATTATCAAAAGACACTGTTGAAAGGTTCCTCGAATGGAGTGTAGAACTACCCAAGCTTGCTGAAATCACTATACCAAGGAGCTACTTTTCGGGAAACTTTAAACACCTGGAACTACACATGTTTGGCGATAGTTCCCAAGAGGTCTTCAGCGCTGTTGCATTCCTCCGAGCTCAAGTAAACACTTCTAGTGGGCCAAAAACAGAGCTTGCATTTGTCCTGGGTAAAGCTCGCGTAGCACCTATGAAGGTGATGACAATTCCAAAGCTAGAGCTGCAAGCTGCTTTACTTGCCGCTCGGTTGAAACAAGATATCTGTCGAGCCCTTACTGTGCATGTCAACAAAGTTTATATGTGGCAAGCAGCCAATATTTGTTGCAAACCGCGTATGCGAGATTTTAGAACACACTAGCGTTGACGAATGGAACCACGTCGCCTCAAGCGATAATCTAGCAGATGCCGGTACTCGTGGTATGTCCGCTGAGGTTTTGCAATCAAGTAGCTGGGTGAGGGGTCCAGATTTCTTAAGAACCAAGGAATTCCCGTTCGAACCAAGCATCGAAGTAGTTAAAATCATCAAACTTGGTATAGTAACTAAGGAAACTGACGAAACCAATACATCATTGGCCGCATCCGTAACCAAGTCAACTAAGGAACCACCCAAGCATTTAATTCCCTTTGATAAGTACAGTTCTTATCAGAAGTTGCTTCGAATAACAGCATACATACTCCGGCTGTTACCCTCACACGAATGTTACCGTAATGCCGATGGTAGCATCATAGATCCCACTGAGCTTGACGAAGCCGAGCGTCATCTTCAGTATCTCGTTCAAGGAGAATCTTTTACTTCCGAAAGGAAAGATCTCCTGGAAAAGAAACACGTTAAACGGAGTAGCCGTATTGCCCCGTTTTCACCCTTCGTCGGACCAAATGGTCTTATTCGTTCGGCTGGCCGCATCAAACGGTTGGTTGAAGTTGATTTTGATGTAAAACACCCTATCGTTCTCGACGCGCGCCATTTCTTTGTAAAGTTGTTCCTTAGGCACACCCACGTTAAACATCATCATCAAGGTATTGACTACCTGCGGGCTAAAGTACAAGAACGTTATACCATCCTTAAATTACGTTCCTCACTACGTTCCATTAAATCTAACTGCCTTACGTGCGGAAAATTTCGAGCTGCCACTATCCAACCAATCATGGCTGACCTCCCAGTAGAAAGACTCGCATACCAGTTTCCTCCCTTCACGAACACTGGGGTCGACTACTTCGGCCCGTTTAACGTTACTGTGTGTAGGACAACCGAGAAGAGGTGGGGTTTCCTCTTCACATGCTTAACCACTCGTGCCGTTCATGTTGAAATTGTTCCGTCCATGGACGCCAGTTCGTGTGTAATGGGAGTGGAGCGTTTCGTCTCACGTCGAGGTACACCGGCCATTATTTGGTCAGACAATGGCACTAACTTGGTTGGCGCGGAAAAAGAGCTACGCGAGAATATCGAGAAGTGGAACACCATCAACATCGCCGTGGAACTTGCCCACAAAGGCATTAAGTGGAGGTTCAACCCGCCCAGTGCGCCACACCAAGGTGGCATCTGGGAGAGGCTAGTGCGTAGTTTCAAGCGCGTACTTTACACAATCCTTGGAACACGTCGCCTCACAGATGAAGTTTTAAGTACCACCTTTTGTCTAGTCGAACATGCCCTTAATTCACGCCCGTTAACGCCCGTAAGCGCCGACCCGTCCGACCTAATCACTTTAACACCTAATCACTTTCTCCTCGGTAACCAAGCACGTAGTCTCCCTTCCATCATTGGCGTAGACGAGTTTGATCACCGTAAACGTTACGCCCGCGCGCAGTCCTACGCTAACGCTATTTGGTCTCGTTGGATCAAAGAATACGTTCCGGCGCTTAACCGACGTTCCAAGTGGCAGACGCCTGCCGACCATCACCTTAAGACCGGTGATTTGGTTTGGGTAGTTGAAGAAACCAATCCGAGGGGTTACTACCCCACTGCTCGGATCACTGAACTCCGTTACGGTTCCGACAGCGTCGCACGCTCCGCCGTATTGCGCACGTCCTCTGGATCGCTCGTTCGCCCGCTTGTAAAATTAGTACCCATTCTCCCAGCATCTTCTTCTGGGCCGGAGGATGTTAGGAACTAAATAAATCTAAGCGAGAAATATACCAAAATGCGTCATTTTTCTTAGCCAATCAGAATCGAGTATTTAAATACGCATAGAAATCGTTCCAATTTACGTACAAAGCTCGAAAAAAGTGCAAATAACATAATTTCGTTAAACCTAATAAATAAACCTATCAAGTAAGAATCGTTTGAACTTAATAATTTTTGGTTTTTTGCACGGTTTCGAATAGAATGGTGACCAGCGTTGATCACAATTATCAAAAACAGACTGATACCAGTTAAATGAGCAAAAAGACTTTGCCGTCAAAAAACACTTGTTGCAATCGCCATAGCTATGTTTGTCGTAATCTGAATACGTTGTTCTTCTACGTGCTATCATCGATGAGTTATTACATTGATATGTTCGCCGTAATCTTAATACGTACTAATGCTTATACGTGTTATTAATGCCTACACGTGTTGCCGATAATACGTTAATTTATTGATCTTTGCTTCCAAAAATACGTTGCTCTGTCGATGTTATAATCGCTTGATTGAATTGAAACCTTATCGGTAGACTGTTGTTCCGAGCCATATTTACAGCTACATGCATCATTATTTTTGACGTAATTGCCTAGAGATATGAGACTTTTGAATTTTCGCATTGTGTTCGAACATGGTGTTTGAGTTTTAGAAAAATTCAAACACATAAAATAACTAAATGATTCCATTTTTCAGTAGAGGGCCGATGCGACCGGGCATTAATAAGACTACGATAAAAGCCAACAAACAAAAAAATGAACAATAAATAAAAGCAATAATTACCGCGAGAATTTAATGTCTGTTTTCAGAACCACGTTTTAGCAAAGTCAAAAACCTTCAGATTAGATCTCCATTACAACAAATTATTGTCACCGCTGCAAAGCAGATGTGACGGTTTCCTAATCCGCAAAAAAAAAAGAGAGAAACCGGAAAGTTTGAAAAGGCTATTGATATTTTGAAATCCCCCAACTTCAAAAGTTATGGCAACCATTAGCCTTCAATCAAAAATACTTGATAAAATTACATATAACTTCTTAGGCAGACACTTAGACCCCCCGATTGGTGAGATTAAACTACAAAAACTGACTGTTCTTTTACAGGAAACCAGATAGGATTTGTTCTTAGAGTGAGGAGGCAAAAAATTGACAAAGAGATGAAGAGTGAGCGAGCTCAAAAATACATCAAATTCTGAGCACAAATAATCTCAAAAGTCATAATCAACATTAGTTTTCAATTAAAATATACCAGATAAATTTTCACATAGCTCCTAAAGAATCAAATAAGTATAGTTTTTGATTAATTAACAGCCATAAGTCTATATAAGGACAATAAGAACAATTACATACAATTTATGAAAACACAGGGTATGGAAGACAATACAATCATTGGCTTATAACTCGGTGCTCCTTATCATTACTTAATTAGTATTTGTATTAAATTGTGTTATAACTAAAAGATTGGATCTTTTCTATTTGCGCCACACAAGTATGCTACGCTCCCTCAGTTACAGAGAACGTGTCATTACATCTTTATCAGAAAACATGGCACTTGGGTCTATGGGTTGCAAATAATAATGCACAAACAAAATATTGCAGTGTGAGGAAAACAAATGGAAAAAGATCCGAAAGATTGTATATGTTGGGTCTCAATCGAAAATCAGTGGGACCTGTTTTCATAAGCATTACGTGTTACGTGGAAAGATAACAGAACGAGCCACAAATAGTGACCCCTCACACAAAAATTATGTGAGGGGTCACTATTTGCAAAACATCTGTTCTGTTAAACATCAAAAGAAAAAAGAAGTTGAGATCTGATTTGCCAGAAAGTGGAGGAAGTTTGTCATTGATGATACTAAAATACAATTTGACAAAAAGAAAAAAAGGGCCAGGTTCAAAAATACTCTCAAATTTTTGAGAACAATTATAATCAAAATCGTGAAACCATTCGTTTAGAGAAAGTTAATTACAAATCAAGATTAAAATCAAGTATCAAAATCAAAAAAATATCAAGATCAAAAACAAGAAACTTATTTAACTGGTGCCGTTAAATAGGTTTTTTGGTACCTCAACAAGAAGGTAAGTAATGAGATCTGTTCTAAGATTGAATTCTGTACCAGAATGGTTCTTACGATTACATTTCGAACAATGAAACAATGAAAGCCAGAAGTTAAAATAGCATGGAAGGATTGTGGAAGCACCAAAACCATAAAATTATTCACTGAAATCTTCATATATTTCAATTAAACCTGTTCTAATTCTGATAATGTCAAAAGACTCTCAACTCAACAAAAGATACACAAATCTAAACAAACTTGCGAAAATCACAAAACTTTTATGAGTACTCGTGGTATCAAAACTCCTTAAAATCATAGTTTTGAAAAAAAAGCATTTAGTGCGCTCACTAGAACTTCATTGGGAACGAGAAAGAACGAGAAATTTCATGAGCAGAATAAGTCTTACGACCGAAAACAAAACAACAAACAGGAAAAAAAAATCAAACATTCAACAAAAGTGTCGGAACAATTGACATAACGTACTATTGAATGCTTGCTTGAAAAGTGTTCCAATGGGCCGCTTTTGAACGACAGTGTGATTATGTTATAGTTTTATGAGTGCGATTATGTGACGACTTCAACGAAGAAGCGCAATTATGAACAAATATAAAACTTTTTAATATTCAATTTAAATTTTTTTGATATAATTGTACTATCAAAAGTTGAAAAACCAAAAAGATAAAACCAAAAAACCTTTTTTAAAGTTAGTAAGACGCTATTAGTGAGACCGAACTACAAGTTGAAAACGAGGGCAAAGTTTTAAAAACCTAGTTTTCAAAAAAAAATTCAAAATTATAACGGCCATAAGATATCAAATCAAAGCAAGATATAGGTTCACTTTTCACTATTTAGGAAACTAATTGGACTTTTGATTGGCGAGATTAGGTCATGGGATTTCAAAACGCGCAAAATGCTGGCAAACCTCGAAAATTCCAAATGTTTTTGAGAACACTTTTGAAGCCATAAACAAAAATCATGCGCTATTTCCTGAAAACAAAAGATAAGCAAGAGCATCAATTGATCATACAGGGAATTTGTCATTAATGAAGCATTGGTCTTTTGGTCTTTAAAAAGACCTGTCTGTTATTGATATGAAAAAAATGACGAAAAATTGATTTTTGTTTTTTTATTTGAAGTAGTATTTAAAACAACAATTCGATATAAGGACGTCTTAAATTGGACAAACATAACCGACTAACGACGGTTATGTTTGTCCAATTGCCGACCAACGACGGTGAATTGCTCTCAAACAACCGGCGAGCGGTTGGCTTTGTCAGTAGCTAACCACGGTTAAGTGAGGCTAGCTTCATGTGGATTCGACTCTGCAACTTTTAGTTTTCCAGCCTTGTTAGTAAATAGTTTACAAAACTGATATTTTAAAAATTTGCAAATTATTGCAAAATTTAGGTAAAAGCTTCCCAATTTTGCAATGAAAAAGTTTAAAAGTATTTTCTGTCTCTGGAGTTATGTCAAGTAACCCATCTTCAAGACTTGAAAAGCTTCGTTGGCCAGTAATGATCGTTAAACTCAGAAAAGGACAAAAATATTCAAAAAGTTTTGAAAAGAGCCGAAAATTATAAAATCTTGCTAAATTTTAAGATATTAAAATCTTCAAAATCATTTCATTGTCTCAAAACGCCATCCTGTATCCTTATTTCAAGCTTTTAACAGTTCCATTGTCTAATAGAGTTCCATAAACTTGGAACATGATTATAATTTTCCAAAAACTTGAGAAATAAATTTCATCAAAAAAATGCTAAAGCTGGAGTCATTGAATAGACCAATCTTTTTACTCTAGAAACTATTCGGCAACTTATCATCAAGCTTTGGAGGAGTTCCCTAGAACCCTGGTGCCGGAAAAATGTTTAAAAAAATCAAAAAGATTCAAAAGTCTTGAAAAAATTGCAAATATATTTTTTTAAAATTGATGATACTAAAATCTTGAACACATTCCATTATATCTAGAAGCTATGAAGTATTCTATAATCGAACCCTAGAGGAGTCTATGTGGCTCTTGAGGCTGATGAAACCTGGAAAATAAAAGAAATTTTAAAAGTTTTTTTGAAAAATTTGCATGTTGCAAAAAAAGTTCTAAAATTTGTGTTAAAAAAAGTTGAAAGCTAAGCCATGGCCGAAAACAATTCCCTGTAACCAAATTCTAAAGCCTATTCTGTTAGGCTGAGAAACCTGAATATTGACAATAAATGTCAAAAAATCTAAAAAATGCATGTTTTGTAAAAAAAAATGCTAAAATTCGTGGTGTTGAAATCAGAAAAAAAAACATTCCCTTAATTTTAGAAACTAAACAGTAACCAATGGTCAAATCCTAGTGGAAGTTCCTTGGCTCTTGAGGCTGGATAAGCCTAAAAGACGACAAAAATTTTCAAACAACTTGAAAAAATTCAAAAGTTATCAAAAAAAATTGCCAATATTTGTCATATTAAAAAATTGAAAGCTATTCAATGGCAATTAAAAAATTTTCAGTAACTTATTATCAAATCCTTAAGGACGTTTCCTGGCCCCTGCGTCCGGAAAGACGTGAATATTGAAAAGTAAATTTCAGAAAAATTGAAAAAATTTGCACGTTTTGTCAAAAAAATGCAAAATTCGTGATGTTAAAATGCTTAAACCATTCCACTACCACTAAAAACTATGCAGTAACCTTTTATAAAACCCTAGAGGAAGTTTTTGGACGACACCTAGCGTTGGGTATATAGTATAAAATAGCGTGTTTTTAGCAATCAGCTGTTCGTCAGTAGCCATTGGGGGGTGCACCGGGGGGGCTGATGGGGTGGGAGGGGTGAGTAGGCAACAGCGGGGTGGGGGCAAGTTAGGTGGGGGTGGGGGATGAGCAATAGTTGGGGGGTCAACGGTGGGGGTGTCTTCAACCTCTAAGAACAGCCCTTCACAGAATAAGTATAAGTCTCCACAACAGTTTGAGCTGAAACAGAGCTGAAAGGCTCTAAGAGCACTTAATGCCCGCTGGGCGCTACCCGTTTATCCCTTTTTTGAGGACCAAAAACGAAAAGCGTCAGACGAAAAATTGGTAAAGCGAAAAATCGCATGGGAGACCGACAGAACTAATATAATTGCTACAAACTTCGTTTGAGAGGAATTAATAAAGGGATTAAAAGTGAACAAATTTACGCCAAAAGTCAAAGGATCCCAAAAAGTTTAAACCCTGATAACTCCTCGATTAAAAAACAAAATCCAAAAAACATTTTTTTTCATTCAAATTTCTGCGCTTGAAGGGTGTTCTAATGATACTACTCACATCTCTAAGTTCTAATTTTTGAGCGAATTGACTGTTATTGGATCTGCCCAGCGTTTTTTTTTTGTTTTGAGCTGTTTTTCGTTAATGCTTGTTTTGTTGTCGTTGATGCTGCGAGGATAGATGTTGCGAGGATAGAGCAGTCCACCCGTTAGACGTTTGAGCGTGAGGGCGAAAAACCCTCTGATTGTATTTTGACCAAAGTTGAAATTAAATTTTGACAAAACTTTTTAAATTTATTTTGAGTGCTTAACGATAATTTCCTCAAGCGATCATTAATGTTGTTTAAACTCAAGATTCTGGTCAGTTTTGAGCGTACATCTACAATGGGGTAAGTTGAACGGCTTTTGTTCCAAACTTTGTCATAGTACAATCTTAGCATCCTGCTTTCTTAATGACGGAGGCTGTTGATAAAGTCTTTACTGCCTTTTAACTCGCATTACTTCATATTTCTTAGCGAGGAATCGGTTCTTAAATTTCGGGCGCCAAAACTTGAACCAACAAACAAAATGCTATCGGCTCTTTAAAAGGTTCTTTAGTTTGAGCCTGCGTCGAGGTTTCAGCGCGCAATTATATAGTAATGCGTGATGCAGCCACAAAATTGTACGAAATGCGCGTTATACGGCATTTTTCTAAAAGATTAATTTTTTATAGCACATTTCGTCTTTAACTAAGTTCTTACAAAATTTTTCTAATCAATGCGTAATTGTTAAAAAATTAAAATAAAGAAATGGAATGATAATTGGCTATGTATAGGAAAGGAAAAAGAGCCTATAGCTTATAAAGCATGAAATATGCAGATGGAGTTTTCCGCTGAAAATTATGTTAGAACCCTAATCTGCAGTTTAAAATCATTCAGCACAATTTTTGCGATGAATTGCGCATTTTTTAGAAGTCAATGGCAGTCGATACGTCAAATTTTGAACAGTTCTGGACTGGGATACCTTTCCAATTCATAATAAATGATCATCAAAACGATTTATACTACAAAGATGGCTCCGCCGAAAATCTGATGGGCATGAATAATTTATGTAATAATACTACACTATTATCAGAAAATGATTATCTAAAATATGTTACACCTTTATCTGCCCATGTTAGAGGCATCGATATCATTTTTGTGACAAAAACTAAAGTGATATGTAATGGTATAGCAAAAAATGATTATCAAACTACTGCTAATTTTTTTTAGCTGTATAGTCATGTTAGGTTGAAGACTGTTCGTTGTCAATGAACCCGTAATTTGGGTAGTGTCTACAGAACTCGTTCTGGAATTCCATGAATGAGACTCCAGAATCCTCCAACGCATTCGAATCCTGATGGGTTGCAGCTACCCGAGGGTGGTGATTGTGAAACTCCTCTATGTGACCAACCAGGTCAGTGACTGATTGTGTGGCAACTGGGCTCACAGGTACAGGTTCATACTGCACTTCTTGTCTGAAATTAAAGAAAATATTCTTCTGAAAAAATTCTCAAAGAAAGACGAAAAAGGACCTGGGATAATTGCAACCTAATAGAAGTTTTTGGTTATTTATACGAAAAATCGTCGGTGAAAAAAGATTTATTGCTAAAAAAAGAATGATGTTAATGGCGTCGTTATGTGTGTTATCTATCCTTAGTTTATAACTATTTCTGAAGACCAGATACTTTGATGCTTTCGCGCTTTTAAAAACAGATAAACTTTGTCTCATTTGTATTTCGTTCGGTCTTCTCAAGTAGGGCGATCAAGAAAGGCTGTCATAACATTAGCTTGGCGAAAAAAAAAACACATTTTATTAAAAAGCTTTCCATAAAAAATTCATTAGTACGTTCTCTGTCGATGGTTAATTGTCCGGAAGGTACAAAGATATGACTTTACAAAAAATATGCAACATAACAAAACACGTACCCGATATTCCTCACAGACTCTGTGTCCATTTCGTGAGTGACAGTGATGATTCCTTTATTCGATATCCTGTTCTGGGTGCTCTTCCTTGACCTGGGAACTGTGGCTGAGGACCGGTTGTGAGTGGAGCTGGCACGGGCACTTCGGCTGCGGGCACTGCGACCCTCTCTTGTGTTGAGAGCGAATTGATAGCCAGTTGTCATGTAGCTGAAGTTCTCCTTGTCAGGCGACTGATTCTTCAATTCTGAGCAGTTACAACATTGGTGTCAATAATTTAATCATAATCAACCGTTCAATTCAAACAAGATGAGTAGAAAGCAGCGTTTAAATCCAGACAATAGCGTGAAAACTTTTTTAAAAAGCAAGGAAGTATGTTCTTACTGATTTGCATCTGTTGATTCAAATTTTGTTTGTTTATTTAGCAGTAGGGACCAGGCATTGCAGCTTAGTTATCTTGTAAGATCCGTAATAACTCATACTAAATGACCAGATTCTAAGAGAATATAGTAAGAATCTTGCAATTTATTTAGTCATTGGTACCAGATAGTTAACTGGCAAGTCTTTTATAAACTTGAAACATTTAACATGCATCATAGTAGCCGTTGCTTCGTACCAGGCCTAAAGTTCATTATCTTAAGATTTTACTAGAACTTTCATTATTAGGACTAAGTTGTTAACTCCTCATTGTTAACTAAATATATTGTTTGTACATGTTACGCAGTAAATAAAGAACGAATTTTAGCCAATCAGAATTGAATATTTATATTCGAATTTAAATGCGTATAAATCGTTCTAATATACGTAGAAAGTTCCGAAAAAGTTCAATTAACCTAATTATAAGTAAATATAACCACTATACGTATCGATTAAGCTGGTTTTCGGCTTAATATTTTTAGATTTTCTAGACAATTGTTGGATGATTACGAACTGATTTTGACGTCAATGACATCAGACAAAAAACCTGTTAAATGAACAACAAAAAATCTTGCCGTCCAAGTTCCACTGGTTGCTATGACCATCGCTAATGCTTGTACGTTGTCTTGATATTATAATGTTTAAACGTTGCTTTATGTATGAACACCGCCATTAATTCACAATCGAACTACTGTTGTTATCAGAGTTAATATTGGTGCCGCTCCCGGCCTGCGAAAATTACAGTTAGCCTGTTGTGGTAAGTTTATTTTCTTTCTGCAATGCTCGAAGGAGCCAGCCTTCGTATGTAGTTATGACGGAAAAATGAGTGACGCAACAGCCAAAGTGGACAAAAGTAATCAGACGCAACACAAAAACAACGAGTTTCATTGAGAATTATCAACACAAACGTAGCGATCAGGTTCTGGGTGCGTTCTTTATGTACGTGCTCCAGTGGTACTGATTTTCATCAAAGTTTGGGAGGACCTGAGCTGAACTACAGAGACGCAGGAAGAAGGAATCTCTTGGGGCCTTGAGGATCAAAGAGACTGTTCCAGGAGTCACGCAGAGGTCATCCTGACACTAAAAAAACTGTAAGACAGAACAATAGTTTTCAAAATGTCGAGCCATAAATTAGATATTGGAATTTAGACGGCAATAAACCCAACACGTGAGTTATTTTTTGGACATCGCAGGGGGGGGGGGAGAAAAAAATTAGACCATTCTTTGTAGAAAACATTGGTATGGGGAGTCCGCAAACATAATTTTTGAGACAAGAAAACATGGATTTTGAAAATTTTGGGTCGAATTGTCGAAAACTTGCAAAAAGTGATCAAGTCGGTTCGTATATCAAAAACAATTTTTGATATAGAGGAAATTGATAGAAAATAATGCTAAATTGTTCAATTTTGAAAATTTTTGGTCAATTTTAAGGCAATTCTGAAAATTTTAGAAAATCAATAACGAATATTGATAAACCGTGTTTTCGAGATTAAACCCGACCTGTTTACTGGATTACCGTTCCGTAAACAAGAATTTGCAAAAAATTGACCAAAATTTGA
Source organism: Convolutriloba macropyga (assembly GCF_964194025.1). NCBI lineage: Eukaryota > Metazoa > Xenacoelomorpha > Acoela > Convolutidae > Convolutriloba > Convolutriloba macropyga. Next base: position 15,720,528 of record NC_134469.1, on the reverse strand, counting down.
AAAAAATGGACAAAGGCAAAAAAGTTTGACAAATTTGTAAAAAAATAATTTTCTCAACAAGAAGGTTCGTAAATTGAGTGAAACTCAATTAACACAAAAAGAAAGTTGTAAAAATTTTCACAAACTCCGGCCTGCAAAAAAAAATTATCGAATTCCCATGATTTTTCTTGTCGATCGTTTATGAACCGTTTTGCCCGCGTCCTTTTTCGTCCTTTGGCTCTTCAGTTTTCCGTGCTACATTTTTTTTTTCAATAACGTCGCTCTCCCAAAACTTCGCCTTTCGTTTTTTCCGCTTCTTTTCCAGATTTCAGTGTAGTATGTCATATGTGATGAAGTAAGGTGTTGTTTTTGCTGTAGTATGTTGAGTATGCTAGTATGCTGGTTTGTTGTTTAGGTCTTATAGCTTTCTAGGGTGTGACTTAAATTTATTCTCGAGTTACGGCTGTATTGTTCTTTGACTTTTCAACTTTACTAATTTACTAGCCCTCCTGTTGTAGTATTTTGATTTTGCTGCTCTATGTTTGTGTGTACCTGTATAATTGCTAGTTGGTTTGGTCTTGTTACCTTTTAGGGTATGACTTAAATTTATTCTCGAGTTACAGCTGGATTGTTTCTTGACTTTTCCAACTGTCTTAGTCTACAAATACACTATTATAGTTCATTCAATTTTGCTGTAGTTTGTTTAATACCGTTAGTATTTTGATTGTTTGTTTTGGTTTGGGTTTTGATAGGATGTGACTTAAGTTTATTCTGGAGTTACGGCTAGTAAATTTCTTGACGTTTACATCCTTTTAGTGTACTACTGCATTGCCGTAAATTAGTTTGTCGTTAAATTTGTCGTTATAGACCCATTATGAACTATGTTAGATTGTCTTGCAGTAGCTTCTCTCTCTCTCTTCCTAGGGTGTGACTTAAGTTTGTTCTGAAGTTACGGCTAGGTTGTTTGGTTGAGTTTTTTGCTGTGGTCTGCTAACATAGTTTCTCCCGCCCGTTCTTTCCCACCGTCCCGTTTCGTTGTTGCGCATTTTTTGCTCGCTTTCCCGCACGTCCCGTTTCCGCTCCGTCGCGCACTGCTCGCTCGACTTCTCTTCTGTTCCGTTGCCGTTGCGTCGCGCGTTCCTCGCTCGATTTCCCGTCCTTAACGTCTCCGTTTCGTCGCGCGTTGCTCGCTTGACTTCCCGTGTGTCTTTAGTCTACCTCCGCGTTGAGCGCCTAGCGTTCAGCGCCCCACTTCTGTTTTTGTCGGGCACTGTGTGCTCGACGACCTTTTTTTGCTCTTTGGGCGGCTTGTTTTACAGACTGTCTACAGTGTGCTGTGTTTGGTGCCTTTTTGCGTTGGGATTGTTTTGTGTGGGTTTGATTTGTTTGGAGTGTGCTTAAAAAAGATAACCGTTTGCAGTGGTAGTTTTGCTGGTATTTGGAAATAATAACATCGTGATGTCTAACAGTCTTGATCAAAAAGTCAAAAAGTTGTACGCTGCCAGGTCAAAGCGTGAAGCTGAATTGCATGCTATACATGAAGATATTCTTCATTGTATAAATAGTCAAAGTAGGCGAGTGAAAGTTGAACGCCTAGTAACAAAGTGCAGCGAAGCATTTAGGACTGTTGTAGACAAAAATGAGGACCTGATTGCATTTGCTGGAAAAACGGAGGATCCAAGTGCACTTGTTCCTTCATTAGAGTCTTACTTGGAGGCAATGACAACTAAGAACGACAAAATACTCACTTCAGCACGAAACTACATCAACTCTGCTGATGATAAAGTGATTGAGTTCCAGGAACCAAGGGCTTCCATTCGTTCTAGACTTCCCTCAATTATGACATCGTCAAAAACATCCAGTCAGCGTAAACATGATTATGTAATTGCTAAGATGAAGCGTGAAGAAATTGAAAAACAGAATGAGGCAGCCATTCGCCTTGCTAAACAGAAAAAACAAATGGAATTGGATGAACTGGAGGAAAACAACAGGAAAAGGTTGGCTGAGGCAACTCTGCAAGAATTTGAATTGTTGGACGCCGTTTCTAAAGGTAGCCAATCTGAAACCACCGCAAGTGCTAAGAGCTCAATGAGAAGTGAAAAGGTTGTCCAGGATTGGATCAACACCTCACTTGCCTTAAGTTTTAACAACGAGAAAACTAGTGAATCAGAGGTGACGAGAGACCCTCCAGAATGCCCTAGCCACAATAACGACGAAGCAGTGGAAGATCACAACACTGACATTTCAAGGCATTCCATTCCTAAAAATTGTCGAGGCAATTACTTCTTAAGCTTTGAGACCTTGCAGCAACTCGACCCCTATTATACCCCACCTGAAAGTTTTTTGGCTGCTGCTAACACACAGGCGTTGTACCAGGCGCACCTAAGGGCCCAAATGGATCAAACAGGCCAGCAAAGCATGGCGCTCCCGAGCACAACTAACCAAGTAACCTCAGATAATCACCCGCCTTCTGTACACGCACCAGGGGCTTCTTCACCACCCACTCAAGAGCCCGTTGGAACACAAATAAATCAAAAAAATTCGTCCAATTTTTTTCCACGCCCTCAACTTCAAAATTCAAAATCCAGGGGACCTGAAACATCAAGTCTGCCCAAGAATAATTCGGCCCAGAGTACATGCTCACGACAACAATTTAATTTTGTCCCGAGCACCAAACGCCACTCTTCCTCCTTTTCCGACAACAAATCATCCAGCCCCCGCAATAAACGTTCCCTTGCACCCAAGCGCCCCACCAAGTCCGAACATTCAACAGCACAACTCCGAACCTGCTCATCCTAACGTCCTTCCCATTCCGAAACCAGTCTTCGCACCTAACCTCACTGCTCCCATCCCACGCGCCCCTTTGATTAATCCTCCTCTTGTCAACAACACTTTCCAGAATAATAATAACCCAATACACAAAGCTGTACGTTCCGTTGCTGCTCCTGTCCCAAATATGCCAAATATCCCATTTGGCCAAAACTTTGTGCCAAATATGAGTCATTGGCGGTTTCCACAGCACAGACCGTCAATAGTCAACCAAGACACAACCACCGTGAATTGTCTGCCTCCAAATGTACACACTCATATCGCACCCTCAAGCACTAATATTCCACAACGAATATATTCGAATTCACCCCTTTTGATTGATATGCAACCACCATCAGGTGCACAGCAGAAAAACCCAATCGCGACTACTAGTAATGTTGTACCTGGTCTAGCCACTCCTGTTTTTCAGCCAGCATACCCTTATGTTGGACCCACACCGTTGAGTTGGAGTGGTCCGCAGGTGTCTGCACCTGCACCTCCGATACCGGACAATGCGTCATTGCTTAGGGAGTTGGCTGACGCAATAAACAGCAAGAAAAATGACATTTTGCCAGAGTGGAAACTTGCTCAGTATAATGGCGATCCATTACAATGGCACGAGTGGTATGGTCAATTCAAAAGCGCGATTGACTCGCAAACGCTCACTGATGACGTTAAATTGACATACCTTAAGACACTCGTCACTGGTAAAGCAAAGATTGCAATCGCCGAGTTTGCTTACTGTGGTTTAATGCACAATTTAAATGCACTAAGGACTTTGGAACGTAAATTAGTGCACACTTGGATAAACTAAGCAACTTTCCGCCTCTTAAAATGCACAATAGTGATAACATCATTAACTATTCTGCAGCCATATCCAGCCTCGTTGGGGTTTCCAAGTCGCTATCATATGATGCTGACTTGAAGAGCACTTCCCTACTTAACCAAGCGGTACAGAAGTTACCACCAAACATGAAAGAGTCATGGTCACTCTTTATGGTTAAGAAGCACTGGGTCAAGCCTACCCTCCTTGACTTTAACGATTGGCTTAAAGAAAAGGCTGAGGCGCATGACCTTATGAAACAAAGCGCAACCAAGGCCAAACCTGAAGAGAACATCACTTCAGTAACAAAGACCAAAACAGCCTCAAAAGTGTTTGCATCAAACTCACAACAAAGGGACACAAAGAAGCAAATTCCATCTTCTTCCACAAACGCTTACTCTCGGTGCATTGTATGCAAAGGTGACCACCGGCTATGGGAGTGTCGAGTTTTCAAGGAAAAGACTCTATCCCAGAGAGCTAAGTTGGTGGCGGATAACAAACTTTGCTTTTCGTGCTTAAGGGACAAGCACACGTTCCGCCAGTGCCCTCAGCCAAGAAAGTGCCGAGCAGAGGGGTGTAATAGTTCGCATAACTCACTATTGCATGGAGCAGATAGGGTTTTCCCAACAAAACAGTCAACATATCCCAATACAATCCAGTCTTCTGGCAACACAGGTCAAAGTAAAGCAACTACTAGTCAACAGCCGTCTAATAAGACCACAACAATGTCATCTGTTACTGATGTTAAGGGGCTCCTTCAGGTAACGGAATTGCAGTTGGTCAATTCGTCCGGTTTAGATACCAAGGCTTTAGTTTTGTGTGATACCGCCTGCAGTAACTCTTGGGTGGCCGGTAGTCTCGCAGATTGACTCGGTTTGCACGGTAAAGCACTAAAGCTAACTGTCAAGGGTATTAATACCGAAGAAGTAGTTGACACTAGGATTGTTGAAGTTACTGTGAAACCAAAAGAACATCAAGACTTCGAACCATTTACCATCAACCCTTTCGTTAAAGAGAGTCTGAACGTCGGCTCTGATATAATTAATGTACAGGCCCTGCAAGAGACTTACCCACACTTAGCGGTCCTTGATCCCGTGACATATTCCTATAAAGACATTGAGATGATACTCGGACAAGATGTCTATCATGCCATCCGCCCGTTAGAATACTTCTCTGCCGATGAGAAGCGTTCACCCGTTGCCGTACGCTTACCCATAGGTTGGGTCTTAAGCGGTCCGTTACCATCAAGTTCTTGTTTAACCTCAACGTTTTTTAAAGTGAATATCGAACATGACAATGAATTAGCAAGTCAAGTAAAGTCATGGTACGACATTGAATCATTTGGGGCGAACAAGCGGTCGACTCCAGATCTGCAGCAGACGCAAGGGCTCACGAGATCCTTGAGAGTACCACCATACACAATGGCCTAAGATACGACGTCGGAATGCTGTGGGCAGCAGACAACATCCGGCTCCCAAATAATTACTTCTCCTCCCTTGTGCAACTAAAATCGCTCGAAAAACTTTTGGCCAAGGATGAGGACCTCAGAGAGAAGTATACTAGTACCATCAAGGAAGACCTAAAAAAGGGGTCTGTAATTGAGGTTCCGGACGCTCACAAGTTTGAGAGTCGGTCTCATAAAGAGTGGTACCTACCCCACCATCCGGTTTTAAACCCGAACAAACCAGGTAAGGAGCGTAGGGTGCTCAATGGAGCAGCAAAATTTCATGGCGCCTCACTGAATAAATCTTTGCTCACTGGCCCTGATCTGCTCCAAAATCTTATTTACGTACTTCTTCGCTTCCGACAACATCCATATGCCGTGTCCGCCGACATCGAGGGAATGTTTCTACAGGTTGGCGTGTTACCATCAGATCAACCATAACTTCGCTTTTTGTGGCGGGAGGACCCCACATCAAACGTTGTAGTGTATCAATATACGCGCCATATATTCGGGGCTAAAGACTCGCCCACTTGCGCCAACTATGCATTACAACGCACTGCGAGAGACAATGCCATGTTTTACCCCGAAGCTGCAAAAGCCGTCCTTGAAAACTTCTACATGGACAATTATCTTGACTCAGTGGAGTCTCCCGAGAAAGCCATCAATAGATCGAAGGAATTGGTACATCTTCTCCATCTCGGTGGGTTCAAGCTTACAAAGTTCGTAAGCAATGTACCAAATCTGGCTGACCGAATTGATGGTTCCCCTCAATCTACTGAGCCCAAGGTTATTGTTTCATGTCAGGAGGATTCATCGCATGTGCTAGGGTTAAAGTGGGATCACACTAATGACACTTTAGTTGTGAGTCGGGGTACAAGCTGCGCTATCAGCAAGTCCCTCACGCAACGCTTGGTCCTAAGTCTTGTCTCGAAAGTCTTTGACCCCATTGGTCTTGTCGAACCGTTTACCGTCGGTTCGCGACTGCTCTTAAAAGACATCTGGCGTGTCACAGGACAACAATGGGATGACGAGCTCCCACAGGACATGGTTCAAAGATTTTTGGTTTGGAGTGCGGACTTACCAAAGCTTGAAAACACCAAAATTCCTCGAAGTTACTTTAGTGGACCCTTTGATAATATAGAGTTGCATATGTTCGGTGACAGTTCCCAGGATATTTTCAGTGCGGTCGCATTCTTGCGAGCCCGAGTAAAAACACCTACGGGCCATGAAAAAACAGAGCTTGCGTTTGTTTTGGGGAAAGCGCGCGTGGCGCCAATGAAAGTAGGAAATTACACAAGCACTTACCGTAACTGTTAACCAAGTATTCATGTGGACAGATAGCGCGACCGTTCTCCAATGGATTAACTCTAATGAAAAGCAACTAATCTTTGTTGCAAACCGCGTTTGTGAAATTTTGGAGTATACCAGCGTTGACCAATGGAACCACGTCGCAACTAAGGATAATCCAGCTGACGCTGGCACGGGTGGAATGTCCGCTGAGGTTTTGCAACTAAGCAGTTGGGTCAATCGTCCACATTTCTTAACTAACTCAAGTTTCCCTTTCGTGCCGAACAAAGACGTCATTAATAACATCAAACTTGGCGTCAACCAAGCAGTCATTATAGAAGACACTGTTTCTCTCGCTACATCTGTTAAAAAACAGACAACTCCCGTTCCGTCGTTATTCCCATTTGATAAGTTTAGTTCTTATCAAAAGCACTTGCGCATTGCCGCATACGTTCTCTGGCTTTTGCCGAAACATGCCGGCTACCGTAACCCCGATGGTAGCATTACCAACCCTACTGAGCTTGACGAAGCCCAGCGTCATCTACAGTATTTGGTGCAAGGAGAGTCTTTTGAAGCCGAAAGAAAAGATCTCATTGACAATAAATTCGTTAAACGGAGTAGCCGAATTGCTCCACATTCACCGTTTATTAGTCCAAATGGGCTAATCCGTTCCTCGGGCCGCATCAAGCGGTTAATTGAAGTTGGGTTTAACGTAAAGCACCCAATCATCTTAGATGCACGTCATCCGTTTGTAAAACTGTTCCTTGAACACACGCACGTAAAGCATTACCAGCAGGGCGTTGAATACCTAAGATCAATTGTGCAGGAACACTACACAGTACTGAAACTAAGATCATCCTTGCGTTCCATCGAAGCACACTGCCTGAGATGCCGAGAATTCTAAGCTGTAACTATGCAACCAATCATGTCTCACTTACCTAAGGAGAGACTTGCTTACCAGTCTCTTCCCTTCACGAACACTGGCGTTGACTACTTTGGGCCATTCTATGTTACTGTCCGCCGTACTACTGAGAAAAGGTGGGGCTTCCTCTTCACCTGTCTCACTACTCGCGCTGTCCATGTCGAGATAGTTACATCCATGGACACCAGTTCTTGTGTTATGGGAGTTGAGCGGTTTGTGTCACGTAGAGGTACACCTGCCATGATTTGGTCGGACAATGGCACTAACTTTATTGGAGCGGAGAAAGAACTCCAAGAAAGTATTGAAAAGTGGAACGTTGTCAACATTGCAGCTGAGCTCGCTCACAAAGGTATTAAGTGGAGGTTCAATCCACCCAGCGCACTACATCAAGGTGGTATCTGGGAGAGGTTGGTACGCAGCTTCAAACGCGTGTTGTATACTATTCTTGGCACGTGTCGCCTCACGGATGAGGTACTGCATACTACCTTTTGTCTCGTGGAGAATGCTCTCAATTCCCGTCCTTTAACACCCGTAAGCGCTGATCCGTGCGATTTGAACGCCATAACGCCTAACCACTTTCTTTTAGGAGAACACTCTACCGGTATTCCGTCTGTTGTCGGCAATAATGAATTCGACCATCGTAAACGTTACGCACGTGCGCAGTCGTACGCTAATGCGATCTGGTCCCGTTGGATCAAAGAGTACGTACCGACGCTGAACCGACGCTCTAAGTGGCAGGCGCCTGCCGAGCAACACCTTAAGACCGGTGACTTGGTTTGGATAGTTGAGGAAGCCAACCCTAGGGGTTACTACCCTACCGCTCGGATTGTGGAACTCCGTTACGGCTCCGATAGCGTCGCGCGCTCCGCCGTTTTACGTACGTCGACCGGTTCACTCGTCCGTCCGCTTGTAAAACTTGTACCAGTTTTCCCAACATCTTCTTCCGGGCCGGAGGATGTTACGCAGTAAATAAAGAACGAATTTTAGCCAATCAGAATTGAGTATTTATATTCGAATTTAAATGCGTATAAATCGTTCTAATATACGTAGAAAGTTCCGAAAAAGTTCAATTAACCTAATTTTAAGTAATTATAACCACTATACGTATCGATTAAGCTGGTTTTCGGCTTAATATTTTTAGGTTTTCTAGACAATTGCCGATTGAATACGAACTGATTTTGACGTCAATGACATCAGACAAAAAACCTGTTAAATGAACAACAAAAAATCTTGTCGTCTAAGTTCCACTGGTTGCTATGATCATCGTACCAGACCTAAAGTTCATTATTTTAAGATTTTACTAGAACTTTCATTATTAGGACTAAGTTGTTAACTCCTCATTGTTAACTAAATATACTGTTTGTACAAACCTGACAAAAGAACCATCTCGTACGATAGGATAGTTAACTTGTAAGATGCGTACTATTATTATCTGGTCGGCAATTGTTCCAAACCTTCAAATTTATTCAGGGGTTAGGAACCTTATACCAGCTCTACTTTTTTGTGAAGCCATATTTGGCTGATCGTATCTTTTGTGGAGAGATAAAAAAACGCATCATTGAAAATCCCTTGAAACAGTGAATCGATCTTTGAAGCAACTTTTTAATTTTTTTTCTAAAACTTCTTGATATGGTATTGAGGTTTAAGTCACATTCGTAACTTAGGTAGTTTTTCTGGCGTAAATTTTTTTTTAATTTTCTCAAACTTTCCGTGGTTTAAAATCATTGAAATTCTAGGAAAATACATTTACAAGATATCAAATATCTACAATCAATTAGGTTCATGATGAACGGCTGAGATCAACCAAAACATATTCAGCAATTATCAAGATCGCAAAAAATGGGAGCAACAAAAATTTCGGAGTTGTTTCTAACCCGAAAAGCTTATTGTCATTGAGATGTGCTGATGCTCAACTGATGACAGATTTTCTGTAGCACGTTTGGGAAAATGAATAATAAAGGATATAAACATGTTAACTTTTTATAGACCATACTCCAATGAAATAGTTGAAAGAAACATTATGCGAGCCTGCTCTTTCACTTAGTCGTTTTTAGTCGATTGTTCTCTTCTGCAAAGACATAGTTGAATGATTCCAACAAAAACTTCTTCAAAAAGCAAGTTGATTTATTCCTCAAAAATTATAGAGAAAGCTAAGAATTTAAAAAATGTCAATTTTCTCGCTTTTTTGCCGTCAATCGTTAAAATCGACTCAAAATTCTGCAGAAAACAAATTTTCAATTTCTCCAGTAATATGGTTTCTGAGATTGGTTTTGCAAAATAAAAAATATCGAAATTTTGCATAATAATAAAACGACAAATATGTATTAAAAATTATTTCTGTGATCATTGGAATATTTTTGAACTGTTTCAGAGATAAAATGTACTATTATTGAAAATTTATGAACACTTTGGCCAGTCCTTGAAAAATAGTTCTCGTAATTGTCTTGCGAAAAAAAATCCAGCCCTGATTTTTCGGAGCTCTCTTAATTTTTTCTACTTTTCCAGTACTAAGTTACATCACTTAACATTCCTTCAATTTTTTCCATTGAATAAATATTGATAAATTACGAAGCATACGCTTCAGAGAAATGTATATCTTGTTGCAAACGGTCATCAGAAAAACGGTCATCAGAGCTGAACTTTTTTTTGCATGTTGCAACTCTTAGAACGCTTTTTTGATCGCTTTGAAGTCAATTTCAAAAAAGTTTTTGTTCTAGCAGTTTAGCAAAAAACACACAACCAATTTCACTTTTAGTTGAAAAGGATTGTTTAATATTCCATCAGCTTTTTTTCACAAAAAAACAAAGATACACTAAGTCGCAATACGAAAAATTATTTATCGGTTTGGGTCAAAACAAAATTTGTATAGGTTCAAAAAACCTGATTAAAAAATTTATCCAATGAAAAATTTTTGTCAATTTTGAAGATAAATCGCTTCCTAACTTTTTCTTCAAAGTTTTTCCGCATAACTCATTTTGACAAGGATATCAATCACGGCGCATGAAATTTTGTATTAATAAATGATGTCAACTTTTGATGGCAGCTGAAGACGCATAATTTTGTAATGAGAGGTGAAACATTTTGAATTTCCAGATAGTTTTAATTTCGAGCAAATATTTCACATTGTGGCGTTGCTAGTTTGACATAACAAAAAATTAAACGTTGTCATCAATATTTTACAATAAAAAGTTTTTTAATGAAAAAGTTAAAAATCATTGTCAATTTAAGTGCCACTGAATTACGCGTTCTCAATTTTATGTAACCTTGCAATAAAACTTTTCATTTTTCTCAAGGCCTCGTTTCACTTCTTTTTAATTAACGTGAATGCATTTGTCGATGTGATTAACACTTATTTAGCACTGACAAAAATCAACAAAAATTGAAAAAAGTACGTGTTTGCATGAAAACAAAACTTTCCGACTGTGATATGCATCTACACAGGAATAAAAATTTAATTGAGCCATTTCTAAGAATTTTCTTTGAGTCCAATGATAAGGTATCAACGTGCAGACTTGAATTTTAGGCTTTTAAACTGGCGAATGATAAAAATTAAATGCAAAGAAAATTATTACAATATTTTTTGCAACTTTGTCTAACAAAATGATAAAATTGTTCCGAGCTAAAATGGTCAGCCTTTTCATTATGGATGTGCATAAATAAGTTTATTGCAGAAATTTGATAATCGATTGCCTCTTTGATAATCAAAAGGTATTTTGAAGTTTGTTTTTACTGGTTTGTGGAACATATTGTGTGGACGAAAATTACCGGTCCACTTTCTTTAGTTTTCATTTTGACTAGTTTGAAACCTCAGTTTGCATTTTACACAGTATTTTTTCCCTGCAGCGTAAACCCAGGTTATCCATGATGTAACATTGCAACTTTCCTTGATTTCAAAAACTCATTTATGATTTCTGCTGATTCTCAGTAATAATATAGGGTGCATAAAAATTTTTAATACTCAGCTTGCAACAATCATTTTTCGGTATGTATAAAAAAGGCAAAAAGTCAAGGTAGTACGACGAATATTTGTTTCATAAGATCTTGTAAATTTAATAACAGCAGCAGAAACAAGCTTATTGTACCGACCCACTTTTCTGGGGGAGGAACTATATACTCAAATGGGACTTTTCTTCTTCAGTCAATTGTGGCCGATCGAAATAATACTCATCGCGGAAGTTCAGGAGTGGTATGAGTAGAAAGCCCCTCCATTGTAGCATATATAAAAAAGGTTTCTTTGAGCTTCGTTTTTCCACGTAAAAATCATTGTCAATTTAAGTGCCACTGAATTACGCGTTCTCAATTTTATGTAACCTTGCAATAAAACTTTTCATTTTTCTCAAGGCCTCGTTTCACTTCTTTTTAATTAACGTGAATGCATTTGTCGATGTGATTAACACTTATTTAGCACTGACAAAAATCAACAAAAATTGAAAAAAGTACGTGTTTGCATGAAAACAAAACTTTCCGACTGTGATATGCATCTACACAGGAATAAAAATTTAATTGAGCCATTTCTAAGAATTTTCTTTGAGTCCAATGATAAGGTATCAACGTGCAGACTTGAATTTTAGGCTTTTAAACTGGCGAATGATAAAAATTAAATGCAAAGAAAACTTATTACATTATTTTTTGCAACTTTGTCTAACAAAATGATAAAATTGTTCCGAGCTAAAATGGTCAGCCTTTTCATTATGGATGTGCATAAATAAGTTTATTGCAGAAATTTGATAATCGATTGCCTCTTTGATAATCAAAAGGTATTTTGAAGTTTGTTTTTACTGGTTTGTGGAACATATTGTGTGGACGAAAATTACCGGTCCACTTTCTTTAGTTTTCATTTTGACTAGTTTGAAACCTCAGTTTGCATTTTACACAGTATTTTTTCCCTGCAGCGTAAACCCAGGTTATCCATGATGTAACATTGCAACTTTCCTTGATTTCAAAAACTCATTTATGATTTCTGCTAATTCTCAGTAATAATATAGGGTGCATAAAAATTTTTAATACTCAGCTTGCAACAATCATTTTTCGGTATGTATAAAAAAGGCAAAAAGTCAAGGTAGTACGACGAATATTTGTTTCATAAGATCTTGTAAATTTAATAACAGCAGCAGAAACAAGCTTATTGTACCGACCCACTTTTCTGGGGGAGGAACTATATACTCAAATGGGACTTTTCTTCTTCAGTCAATTGTGGCCGATCGAAATAATACTCATCGCGGAAGTTCAGGAGTGGTATGAGTAGAAAGCCCCTCCATTGTAGCATATATAAAAAAGGTTTCTTTGAGCTTCGTTTTTCCACGTAATTAAGGTTTCAATATTTATGAACATTTGATTGATTTTCAATATTATCGTTCAGGCTATCCGCAGTTTTCGCAAAAAAGGCAATTTTGCTTAAAGTTACGTTGCAATTTTTAACAATAGTGTTGTTCGTTTTACTTCTACAAATAGAAGAAATTTGATGAACTGATTGATCCAATTTTTTGGCCAAAAATATTGCTGAAGTCTCAAAATTCAGCCTTTTTATCATTAAAAAATGTTACGATATATGTTTCTCTTGACCACTTTGCCTAAAGTTGCCGGACAAACACAACTACAAAAAAAAACTATGAACATAATCTTCGTTCGCTCCAAAAGAGCTAATTCTGCTTCCGCCTCCTTTGAGAGTGTTCGTGAGACAAAATTTTATGGGTTTTTCGCTAATTGAACTCGATATTTAAAATGTATTACTTAATTTTGAGATATTGATCATTTTTTGTCAAACTATTCATGTTTATGATATTCGGAAAAGATTTCAACTTCCAAATGGACAAACATTAATAGCAAGGTTAGTTTTGGCCTAATAGTTCTTTTTCACAGTCCAAAAAAATTTCGGATTGTACTCAGTTGCTGTATTTTTTTTAAAAAAAAATGCATATTTGTTTTTCTTTCTGTTAAAAACTGAACATAAAAATTACAAACAAAGAAATCTTTCTGGCGAGAGTTCCAATTGGATTCTTAAGAAGTTTCAGTTAAACCTATCCAGTTTTCTTAGTAGAAAGTTTTCTTAGTAGGTCGTTTTGACTTTTAATCAAATTTGTTTTCAAAATAAACAATGGATTGTTGAGCTATGCCAGTTTTTTTCTTTATTGGTCAAAATGTAGCTTAACGTCTGCAACGACCAGCCGCATTGCTTTCTAGTGGATTGAAATTTAGAATCCATTGCGGTTTTGCGCTCTTGACTTAATTTTTAACTTAATGCTTTTTTTCGTTTTTGATACTACGAGTTTTTTTAAATTTGATTTTTGACCTGTCCAATCTTTGAGGTTCTTTTTCTTGACTTGTCGCATTACTGCCACGTCAGATATCACAATATTCGCGTTCAAAAAGAAAGCACAATTGAACCTATCTTTTTTTGGTTACTTGATTGTGGTGTTAAGTGCACTGTCAACTAGCAGAACTTAATGGAATTCTGTCCATTTGTTTTTGTCGTGTCTTTTTTTCAGAAATCTGGATAAATGCAGGCCTTAGAGGGTTTCCCTGGATTTCTAATAAAAAATAGACATATAATTGAACTTTTCGTTTGGTTGTTCTCTTTGTCTACATTTTACCTAGTATCACTGAATTGTGTAGAATATCACAAAATGATGTTTAGAAAATTCACAATTAGCAGATCTAAAGTATTTATTGCACTGGTTTTTGCTTTAACGGCTTCGACACACCAGTTTTTTTAAAATTAATTTTAAACTTTGTCTCTATTTATCGTTTTTTTACAATCTATGTGTCATTTTTTTGACTTGACGTATTTGTCGTAGGGAAAATACATTTTGAATAATGACCGATCTTGTGGGCTTTCTCTGGAGAAAAAAATGAGTTATTCAATGATGTCATTGATAGCCTAATTTTCAACTGTGCAATTTTGGTTGATTTTATCTTTTTGTTACCAAATATCATCATTTGGAGGTCAAATATTACATAATTGGTATTCAAAGGAAACTCAATTGGTTTTATCTTATTCTGTAAGGACTAGATTATAATTTTAACGGCTCTGACACCTTTTTTTTTGTTAAAATTAATTTGAAATTTTTATTTAATTATGTATTTGTCGCAGTTTGTCGCGCTTTAATTTTGTAGCAAAACAACGTATATTGGAAAAGGTCTCAATGTCTTCATATGGAGGCATGAATTTAGTTAAACCTTTTCAAAGATTTCGGTTGGTCAAAGATCTAATGGTTTTCATTATTTAAAATTATTTTTCATCAAAAAAATGTAAGTGCATTTTTTAACTTTGCCGTTTTTGGTTCTTTTTGTCTACTTTCTAGCGAGTCTCACTAAAGACTGGTCCCATGTTTCTGTTAGTAAAGATGCTATTTGATACTATCTTGACTGTGCTATTAAGTATTTTTTTCAAAAAAAAACAGGCTTGGAGTTTTGGATGTAAGTGGCGTTTGTTTTTCTTTTTGGATTTTTTTGTTTCTCTTGCCTCGTGGTCTTAATAATGGCAGGAATCTTCTGTTGTGGCAATAGTTACTTTACTAAATGATTTGAGTTGGAAGCAATTTTTATTTATTTACAAATTTTTTGAGAACAAAAATTGATTTTTTGAAGTTTTCAATCTCTTCCTCATTTGGTAGACAATTAAGTCAAAAATATGGTTGAGCGAGGTCGGAACTTTATGTGCCAACTCACACTACCGAGGCTTCTTGTTTATTTTACTTGTTTTGGGAAGCGAATTAATTACTATAAAATCGTACATCGTTAGTTTGACTGATAGCTATCTTTTAAGATCTTGAGAACTCCCTATAAAAGTAGTATTTTTTACAATTCTAAGTTTTATTAAAAGCCGTATTTTTTATCCTCCTAGCCATCAGAAGACTGTTGCCAAATTCGGTTGTTCTGTTTAAAAACCCACGGTATCTCTAACAAGATTCGTACCTTGGATTCAAAAACCTTCAAAAAATACTTAGTTCGATATGACTAAACTGCAACAATATAAGCGTTCTGCATGCACGCTGTGGGACAGATCAATACCTTTAAATAAGCTTGAAGTTAGATATATCTATAATAATGTGACAGCTTCACTTTTCTTTGGTTAACGTTTGAAACGCCATATAACGAATAAGTTCATTAGGTTTTACATAGGTTTACAAATTGGAACTTTCTTTTATTTGACAAGATTTTTTGTTCAAATTGAACTATCATAAAAATCCTCGAGCAATTTAATAAATCTAATTTAAGTACATTGATGCCCAATTGAAACGAACTTGATAAATCTTGATAAGACATGGATTATCTTCAAATCGTTCAATTGAAATTGTTTTTTCTTTTTTGGTCAAAATTTAGTTTGAGGTCAGCAAAGACGAGCAGCAATGTTTTTAGTGGATTGAAACTTAAAATTCATTGCAGTTTTACGCTTTTGACCTAATTTTATACATGATGTTTTTTTCGGTTTTGATACGACGAGTTTTCACAAAAACTTTTCAATTTTCGACATTTTCCCATCTTTGAGGTTTTTTCTTGTCTTGTCGCATTTTTGACACGTCAGATATCACAATATTCGCGTTCAAAAAAAGCACAATCGAACAATTGAAGCCATCTTTTTTTAGGTTATTTGATTATGGTTTTAAGTGCACTGTCAACTAGTAGAATTTATTGGAATTTTGTCCACTTGTTTTTGTCGTGTCCTTTTTGCAGAATTAGTAAGAAATCTGGATAAAAGCAGTTCTTAGAGGGTTCCTATGGATGAAAAAAGCATATTATTTATCGATTTCAGTTGATAGCTAACGTTTTTCAAGTCTTTGAAATCAAAGTTTCTATTAAAATATAGACATATTTTTCAACTTTTCGCTTTGTTGTTTGTTCTCTTTGTCTACGTTTCACCTAGTCTCACTGATTAGAGTAGAATATCACAAAATTAATGTTTGGAAAATGCACAATTAAACAGGTCTAATTTATGTTTTGCATTGTTTTTTTCTTTAACGGCTTCGACACCAGTTTTTCGAAAATTTTAATTTAATTTTGATTTTTGTTCTATTTGTTCTGGGACAGATCTGGGAAAGATCAATACTGGGATCAATACCTTTAATTAATCTAGAAATTAGGTATATATAATTTTGTGATAACTTAGCTTCACTTGGTATTCGTTAAAGTTTGAAACGCCATTTAACGAATAAGTTCTTTAGGTTTTACATAGGTTTACAAATTGGAACTTTCATTTATTTGACAAGATTATTGTTCAAATTGAATTATCATAAAAATCCGCGAGCAGATTAATAAATCTCATTTAAGTATATTGATGCCCAATTGAAACGAACTTGATAAATCTAGAGCTCGATACACCTTGATAAGACATGCATTATCTTGAAATCGTTCAATTGAAAAACCAGAAAAGATTCTTGAAGGCACCTGGAAAAATCTGGGTAAATCTTAATAGATTTTGGTTTTTGTTCCCTCATAACTTTTTTCTATTTAGAAAGGGATGTAAAGCTTAAATTATTGCACGAACCCATAGTAATGACTATTTTGATGCAGAGTATGAAGCAGCATGAACCAAGGAGGAATGCGCAGAAGTACATCTCCAGTACCTTCCCGTGCTTCACATTGGACAGCATCGTGTTAAGGAAGAGAAGAGTGGCCACAGGCCAAGGTGTGAAGTAAAGAGTGCTGACGTCACCCAACACGAACACTTCGAACACGAAGAAACTGAAATAATTGTAAGAACTATGTTCCTTCCCACGGTTGTTTGACGTCATCTGTAATTGGTACTTTTACACCTCTATCATGCTTATAGAGAGGTGTAACACTACATTATACGAGGCTGTAGAAACTATATCCAATACAAGAATGCCCATTAGTTTGTTCACGCAAACCTACAAAAACGATAAATTGATGTTCCTAAGGTAAAACTTAGCAATGATACCCCCGGGTTTAGAGGGTTCAGGTTATGCAAAAAAAAAGTAAAGTAAGATTTGTAGTTAATATAGCTTTGAAAATAATTTTTTTTCACCGCAAATCTTTTTGCGGTGAGTGCGTGAGTTTTCGTATGATTTGCTGTTTATAGCATTTAATTATCCTAAGATCTGCGGTTTTTAGCGTTGAAACTAGCGGTTATCTTAAAGTCTGAGCTAAAATTGTAAACAGTTCTTACAACCATTCATCGCAATTCTGACATTTTTTGCCATTTTTAGAGTTGATACTTCAACTCGGGCTTCACTCTGTACGAATGGGAATGTAGTTCAACTGCCTGCCGAAATGCGCCATTTGAGAGAAATGTCTTACATAGAGATAATAGCGAGAGAAGTGAGAAATATGACAAGATCGGAAAG
The DNA here is from genome assembly GCF_964194025.1 of Convolutriloba macropyga. Classification (NCBI taxonomy): domain Eukaryota; kingdom Metazoa; phylum Xenacoelomorpha; order Acoela; family Convolutidae; genus Convolutriloba; species Convolutriloba macropyga. The sequence goes on along the minus strand of NC_134469.1, from coordinate 15,702,961 downwards.
GAGAACGGACAGTCCCACTTGTGAGTTGAGAGTGACACCCAGGTAGAACACACACGTGACCAGACGAAGAGTCGCCAGAGCAGCCAGTGCATTCTGGGCGAAGTATCTCTCCATGTGACTCACATGCACATTGCTCCACAGAAAGGCCACCTGAACTACCAAGTGTCACAAAGAATCATATACAGAGAACATTGAAGTTTTTTTAAAATTTCCTTATTTTCAGAAATAAGCGAAAGCTATGAGTCCACGAATCTAGTTAATAATATAGAAGTTTTAACAGTATTCGAGGGAATTGCTACTCGTGGATAGACTTATATATACTGCTATATGTATCGCTTTCTCGAGGACTTTCGCAAATTTGGCTTGGGATAGGGCTTGGATTCTTCCAATGGCACATGTTGTTCGTGGCCATAAGAGAAGATTAACTTTTCTGCAGAATAAAAATTTGATGTCTCGGCACTGTTAATTTCGCTCATTTTGTCTTTTATTTTGCTATTTTTTTTCTGTTAAGGCAACACTCCAATGAAATTTGGGACAAACATTTATGTGCAAGAATTTCGCACGTCTCATCCAATTAGAGGGGAGCTAAAATTTTATGTCTCATGGTATGGATCGTAAATCAGTGGCAAGGGAAATTTGAGAGCGAGAACAGAAGTACCTCAAAAGATTTTTCCACAAAGGTAGCGAGAGTGATTCCATTGATGATTTCAACTGCACTGATATTGATAAATATTAAGAATGATCAGTCGTGGACCAAGATTTTACCAAACAGCGCCAAAAAAAAAGATGAATAACATGAATAAACTTTGTGAAATAACGGAAAAAAAAACATTTTTCTTACTCCACCCGCCAATTTTCACCATATTTTATGATGATTCATCGCTAAAAGTGTTTTTATTTGTTTGTTTGTTCAGTATTGCTTACGTGTTGATTGCGAATGAGTGAGTTGAAGTGTTGTTTGAGACAATAGCACAGGATGAGGAAGATCACAGCAGAGAAGGAAGTACTCAGCCAATGAACCTCAGCAGACACTAAACCAAAGTTAATAACACTAAAAAAGACGGATAGTAAGAGGACAGCATTTAGTTCATTCGTTTATGAACTTGGTCCAGCTTCCATGAAAGTATCCGTCACCGCTAAAAAAAATTTTTGTTAAAAATGTGATATTTTGAGTTTTTATAGCAAATCGTGACCGAAGTTTTATCCTTAGTATAAATATGATTGGCAACTGACCAAAAGTAAAGTTCCATAAGGTAGCACGTTTTGTAAAGCAACTAATTTGCAAAAGTTGAAATTTTATTTTGATTCCTGATGTCGAAGAATTCAAATCCATTAGCTGCACTCCAACAGAACTGATGTCAGTGATATCCACGGCCCAATTTCAAGGATCACCAAATTGTTGATGAAAATCGTAATATATCAGAACAACAGAACACAGAAGTAACACATATATTGATTACACACATTGCTATGAATAACAAAACTATTGAATTTGGGTTGATGAATTTGCCAAATGACAAACCGTTGGCTCATAAAAAAGAGCTAACAAAAACCCTTTTACCCATAATCAACGGGATATTGTTAGCATACAGAAAACAGCTGATGAAAAAAATTATTTTCTATGCCTACAAAAAGAATACAACCTGTTAAATTCTAGTTGTTAGACGAAGTGACGTTAACTTTTTCAAATAAAAATCCACAAAGAATGAATTTCATCTCGTAGGAAAAAGAGTAACAAAGCTTTTATTCTGCAATTGCCACTTCGTGGAAAAAAATCATTAGCGAATTGACTAATGTGTTTTAAAGTCTTTGGCAAAATACTGTAAGTGTTCCGATTTTTTTTCATGAGCAGCAACAAAAAATCTCTATCCCTTTAACTTGCCTGAAATTTTACGTCTGCTAGACACGTCTTTACTTATAACTACGTTCCCTCTTATTCACTCTTCTTGGGTACGCACCTACGACGAGTGACCTTTTAAGAATTTGCCAGTCAAAATAGTAGTGCAATAGGCACTCGAGGGTTCATTCTATGGCTATCTGAATAAGGTGACGTTTGAATGCAAGAGTTTTGGATTTTGGTGCCATGTAAAAGTTTCTGTAACCAGGAATGACTAACGAAAGTCCGTAGAAAACACGTTTGTTGCAAAAAAACCACCAGCTTGGATAAACCGATAAAAGAATTAAAAAAGGAATGAAAAGGACTGTCGTATATAGACTAAGTCGACCTTAATGGTCGCAAATATTCATTGGAGAGGATTTAAATCATAATGGCAACCTGTGCAGAGATGTCTAACATATAAGGTAAGTTTGCTTGTTAATTGAAAGCACAGAATAAACATCAAAACTCACAAAAATCAATAAAGTTTTCTGTTACCATTAAGCCATTTCGAAGTAAGACCGTTGGTGTGATCATATCGACGAAGTGTTTAAATTTAGTATAAGTATTCACGTGATATTTGAAAATTTCATCCCAAAAAATAGAACTTTTGAGCAGAGAAGTTATAAACCGCTCGTGGTTTTCATTTCCGCTGTCAAAATGTAAAAAATCTTTAAAAACATCAACTATATCAATATGCTGGCCCACAGGTCCATGCAATAACACTGTCTGCATTTTCTTTTTTAAATACTACCATGTTTGTCAAAATTTGATTTTGACCGCATATTGTGTTAAGAATTTCGGTTAGAGGTAATATTGCGGGGATACGGCTGCTGCGGGCGTTAAATTTTCATTCAGATCTGAGAGCGATTTCATAAATACTCGAGTGTACAGCTTTCTAATAAAGCACTCTATGATTGTGTTGACAGTTTACGCGAGTAAGTTGGCCATCTTGTGTAAAGGCAGAAACGCGGTACTCGTAGCTTTGATTTTTCGAGCTTTTCTAGGCAGTGGTAAACTTATTTACTCTTTTAACATAAAACTCATGACCTTCTACAACCAAAAATCGATTGCTTTTGCAAAAATTTCTAAACTGAAGGTCGGCAATTACCTTGCTGATTTTAAGATGCAATATAACAGGAATTGTTCTAGGATTCGATACAATTTTCAATTGCTTTAAATTTCCCTATTAAAAACTAAAAAAGATAACTAATTCGCTTCGCTTATGGCTATAATTTTGCGTTCACCAATTCAATCTTTAGTTTTATTTTCGTGTTAATTACCAGCCTTTTTGTTCACAATTTGATTAAAATCGTGGCAAAGTGACTGAGGTGTGAAAATGTTATGTTCACACTCAGTTTTTTCACGTCAATTTTAGTCTCTATTAATGAGACTAAATAGAATCGATAAAACTAATTATCTTCATTTATAGGAAGCTTAAAATTGGGGTCAAATAATAAAGGGATGAAATTCTCGCGGCTTTAAATAAAATATCGGTTAAGAAAATCGGGGTTAAAATATGGGAGGTTAAAAGAATAGGGATGAAAACACAGAACACTGAAAAAAATTAACATGACTAATCTTATCCATTAGAATACTTTTGCATACGCATCTTCTTATTTACTTGGTAGCCCGATAAAAATAGGCCCAAAAGTTAATAAAAAGATGAGTCATAAAATGATTAAAAAATTAGGAAGAGAGGACTGGCATTTTTGGTTTTTGACCTGTGATGTAAGGAGAAAACTTGTACAGAATGGCTTTTCTGATATTTTGTTGAAGAAAAGCAACGGTAGGAGAGGAATTACCCAAGATCTGCAGTGAAGGTTATGTTATCATTCGAAGCCAATATAATTTTGATGAAGTTGACCGAAAAAGTCAGATTTTGATTCCCAGAACGGGTCGAAAATGCTCGGTCGCCCTTCAGATGCAATTTTATGTATGTAAAGCAACTAACTTATCAAACAGTGAACGATCTCTTCGGTCAAGGCAGGAAAAAATCAAAAACATAGCAGGAGGTCCAATTGTGCTTCCATCATTAACTAGGGCCAAAAAAAATTATCACTTGATCTGTATTTCGATTTCCTTGTTTCAATGTGGGCTAAAATGTATGTTTAAAGCCATAAAAAAAATGTATGTTTAAAGCCGTATGTTTAAAGCTAAAATGTTTTGCCATTTTAAAAAACAAGCTATAAGTGACGCGTAATGATTTTATAAAATGGCAAACAGGATATTTAATTTATGCAGTTGACGAAAACTAATTAGAACCGTATGTCATTCGCCTTCAACCAAAAATGTATAGGGAGAGGATTTAAATACCCCAGGGCGAGGTCCTCGTTCAAAATGATCTATGAAAATACCCATCCAGACTATTTTAGCTTATGAAAATACCCAGGCAGACTAAAAATGCCTTTGCTCCAGACTTCGGCTCCTTCAAAATATCGGTGCGTTTATGTGCTCGTTCAAAAACTTGTATGAAAAGACCCGTTCATACCACAAAGCATATGATTCAGACTTCAGCTCGTTCAAGTTATGAAAAGACTCAGGCAGACCAAAAAAAGTTCATGATGCAGAATTTGCCTCGTTCGACTTCAAAAAAAGATCACTGTTATAACGACCAACACGTCTTGCGTGGACAAAACCAGCGTGGATAACACAGGACTACATTTCCTTTTTCTTCTCTCAAAACGTCAGTCGAAGAACGTAACGATTGTTTTCACAGAAGAAAAGTAAAAACTCTCGTCTATAGTTTTACATTTGGTTTCCGGTTATCAGCATGTACAGCCGAAGAGATCAATGAAACCATTATTCTTTAGAATGGAACTTTTCTTCTTTTTTTTCAGGCATAATTAGCATAAATACCAGTGAACATATTGCCAATTTCAAGTGCCATTGCTGCCTGGAACACAATCTGTACAGTCCAGGGAGCAGAAGTGAAGAACTGACTGTCTCCTCTCAGATTCTCACAGCTCAACTTGATCTTGAAGCACATGTAACACTGCCACACAATCTATAACCACAACAATCACACATTAAGGTTGTATACTTACAATGCTGTTGACTAAATTCAAAGAATGTTTTTTGCATTTTTCCCCATGAAATATTTAAAATATGACATGATCATAGTACTGGTCAGTCTTAAAACACAGAATTGAAATACTATGGTTCAGTACTGATTTTGTCTTTGAGTGCAGTCCGGATAATCATCAATTTATTCACTTTTCTTACTTTGAAATTGTTCATTGACTTTATTGTTCCGACCCCTCTTGAGGGGGAAGGAACTATATACTCAAATGGGTTTTTTTTTGTTCCGTGAATTTTGGCCGATCGATATATTCGTCGTAGAGAGTTGAGACTGTTATCACCAGAAAGCTTGTCCAGCGTAGAATATGGAATTAAAAAGATTTTTTTAATTTTCGTTTTTTACAGGAAGTTATCGAGGTTTGAATTTTGAGAAAATAGAGTGAATTCCGGTGAGATTTTATTCACATTTTCCGGAATTTTTGAATAAAACTTCGCCAATTTTGCTTAAATTTGTTATTTTTTTAAAAAAAAAAGTTGTTGATCTTTATTTGTAAAGAGAAAAAAACATTGTAAGTTACTTTTATTAATTTTTTTGTCGAAAAAAGCTGGCTAAATATTTCAAAATTAACTTTTTCATCAAAAACAGCTCGAAATAAGTTTTTTTTTAGTCAAGTTTGATTAATATTACAGGAATTACAGACCCAAACACCACTAACACAATTTTTATAGACTCAAAAAGGGGCTTTTTTCCTTCAAATTCTGCTGAAAATGCTCTGTAATAAAAACTTTGCCGTTTTCTGCTAAATTTATTCGTTGATTATCAAAAACGCAGCATTTATTTTTGATTTTTTAACTAACAAAATATCACTATCTATAACATTCGAATAATTCAGTGTTCCCTACGACCAAATAGCATTAGCAGGGCTAGTTTGGACGAATCTTGAAATGGAATAATCCAAAAATATTTCGGATTGTAAACTGTCGATCTTTTTTATTAAAAAAAATTTGATCTTTTCTACATTAATTAAATAACAGAAAATTTCAAACTAAAGCTCACTAATGATAGATCCAATTGGCTTCCAAATTAGCTCCACATTTTTGCATATAGTTAATTACTTGAAAGCTTCTGGTCCTTTTATGGTCCTTTTAAAATACTTTTAAAAGTATTTTATTTTTTAAGTAAATAATGACTTATTGAAATTTAGCTCCATTTTTCTCTTAATTTGGCCAACTTGTAGCTTATTGCCTGCAATGAGAGAATGCTTTTTCTTTCTATTGAAATCAAATTCAATGTCTATTGCGGTTTTACGCCTTAAGTTATGGTTTTCTGGCTTTGATACTACTAGAATTCACATTCTTTTTTAACTTAAATGTTTTTGCCCATTTTTCACGTTTTCTAGTTTTGTCACATTATCACGTTATTAACAGTTCACACAGGTAAAATTATTGACTTTCAAAATAAGACAAAATTGATAATCTTAAAATCCTTTAAGATATAGATTATGATTTTAAAGTCTTCGACACTACTTTCTCGAAGAACTTATTTGAATTTTTTTTAAATTTTTTCGTTAACTGTCGGTTTTACTTTGTCTTTTTAGTCGTATGAAATTTCCTGTTCATTGAGTTGGTTTCATTGGTATTTAATAGAAGAATTGATTAGCCAATATTCTGATATTGGTAGATAGCTGATGGCTTTCATGACTCTGAAAACAATTGTTTTCCAATCTTAAAAAAAACAACACTTTTAAACTTCGCAATTCTGTTCCTTTTATTGTCTGTTTGTTATCTAGTCTCGTTAATTACACGCTAAATGTGTCAAATTTGTTGCAAAGGAAGGTTTCAGAAGAGATTGGTGTCACACAATCTAATATTTTGTAAGAATTCATTGACTTAACTGGCTTCGACACGGAAAATAAAGTAAACTAATTTTTGATTTTTGTCATGTTTAACGTTCTTTTTGCAGACGTAAGACATATTCTGGATAATTGCAATTCTCAAGGGGTTCCTTTGGAAGAATAGACAAAAACTTTTTTTATTTCGTTCTGCAATAAATGGCGTTCATGTCTTTGAAATTTTTTTTTTCGAAAAAAAAATTAAAGTGTTATTACTTAATTTCGCATTTTTTTCATTTTTGTCTACTTGCTATTTAGCATCATTTATGAGGGGTCACATAATACAGTATCGGTGCTCGCAAAAAGTGTAATGGAACATATTTTGATGGAATGGCTTTACGGTTTCGAAAGCTTTTTCTGCCAAGTTTTGATTGATTTTTTGTTCGTTGTCTATTTGTTGTTCTTTTTGTAACTGCATAAAAAGTTGAATATCAACAATTCCTAATACCTTCTATAGAAGCATTGGTAATTGTTCACCTATGGGATATTTTCATTGATTTCTAATGGTTTTCATTACTTTGAAGTTAATTGATTTAAAAAAATTAAGCGAATTTTTCAACTTTACTGTTTTTGTTGTTTATTGTCTAATTGTTACCAAGCCTTTTAATTGACTTCTCCCATATCTTTTCTGGTGAATTACAAGTTATTTTGATTAATATCAGTTTTATCTTACGCTATTTTGACTTTGTTATAAAATTTTGTTTTTTAAACCGGATATGAAGTTTTTGATGTAATGAATTTTTGCTGTTGTTGTTTGATTTTGCTGTTCGTCTTGACTCGCTTTCTTAATTTTTGCACATACTATCAATCTAATGCACCATTTTTACTCCACTACTGAGTTAATTGCTTTCGAGGCTATGTTTTCTTTCATACACCAATTTTTTTAAACGTACTTGAATTTCTGAGTTTTTCTATGTTCCTCATTTGGTAGACAATCATGCCAAAATTGTGGATGAGCGGGGTCGGAACCTTATGTGCGATCGCACATAACCGAGTCGCCTTGTATCCCATAGACAAAGTGCCTTATCTCCCCGGAATTCGAGTGTTTCTAACTGCATATCTATTTGGTCCTGAAAATATAGCTATGCGTCGTTCTTGTCGTAAGTCAAATTAGACAGATCCTCAAAAGTTTGAACTAAAAAACTTGGAATAAATTTTGAAACATGGTTACAGAAAAAGTCATCAGAGCACTAATATAACCTAACTGATCTCTTTGATTGGCGATTAGTAATTCTAATCTGTTAAGAATTTATAATGGAATCGGAGTTCCTAGGTTATCATAAATATTATAGATTTTGCTCATCGTGGCGTGACTTTAACTTTAAATGTAATTAATTGTAAGTTCTGATAGTTGTTGGGCTATATATTCAATCTACATTTGTTTTTCCATTAGTTTAATATTTTTAATTTATTGAATTTGGGCTAATCATTCTATAAACATTTACACTTCCGAGGGCCCGAATTCAGTGTTCTTTTTTATTTTTGTACAGATTGGTATATTTTCATGTTTGATAATAGTATCAAGGAATCAAGAGTTAGCAAAAATAGATTGTCATTGAAAATAAGAGGAAGTACTGAGAAGGGGAGATCATTTGGATCACCTGTAGCAGATAGCAGGTAGAAGTGAGTGCGAAACTGAGCACGTTGAACTCATTAGGGACCAATTTGAGAATACCAGCCATGCCCTCTGTGCCCTCTCTACGGTTGCGAAACACGGCTGAAGCAGACATTACACTTGTTGTTCTAGGGTGTATTTTGGCATCACATAGAACCAAGAGCATCCAGGTTCAGAAAACCCATTCAGACACCCACGTTGAGGTGCGCGACCCGAGCCAGCTCTGATCAGACCGACTTGGGTCGCACACAAGGGGTAAGGCTCGACCCAGTGATTAGGGTCCGGCATCAAGTCTGCAGAGTCTGATCACAGCCGCATCCAGAAGTTGCACGGTCTGACAAGGGCCCTAACCAGAGTCTACACAGTCTGATCAGCGCACAACATAATACTTACTTATTACAATCAGCTCTGCTCAAACTGCTCAAGAATGGTCATAATCAGACATATCCAAACAACAAAACGTCATGATTAGACTTTCAGCTTATTTTTCATGCTCGCTAGTTTTTAGCTGGTTTTCCACAACAGCGTCATCTGTAGAAAAATTCAACCCGCGCCGAGATCTGAACGCTTAAAATTGCTTTAAAAAAGTTATTGCGGTTAATGTGTGGACAATGCGTGTTAAATAGTGCGAGAAACGGCCGTGGGTCTAAATATATGTTGGACCTACGGTTCAGGCAATTACAATTTCAGGCAATTACAATTAAGTCTCAGATATATTGGCACTTAATATTTACAAAAATTGTTTTTTAATTCACAGAAATTTTAACTGGTAAAAACAAGAACAGATGTTTCAAGAGAAGTGAAAATTTTAAGCAAAAATTTTCATTCTTCTGGGAATAAGTGAAAAAGAACCGTAGAAAAAATAATAGCTCCTAGTTTTTCACTGGAGCATTACGTCGCCAATCCTACAAATTCAGCAGCGTCCGCGTTTGCGAAAATGGATGTCGACATTTTTTCACTACTTACCGCGTAGAAGAAATATTGTTAAATTGTGGAAAACAGTGATAAAAAAAATTGCGGACAATCCTTAAAAAATTCCGTCACTGATCTCAAAAAATCACCTTTTTATGTAATCAATGTCTGCTATTTGTGAGCAGGGGTGTCGTCATCAATGTTCGCAATTTTGAGCATGGTTCTTCTATTTCATTTTTATGCTTCGCTCTGAATTTGGTTGGCGACCATTAATTATTTTGTAAATTACAAAATCAATGACGCAGCTTTGTCTGCAATTGTTTCATTTAGACAAAAGCGTTCAAAGAAAGAGCTGCAATTAACACACCGCTATATTTACTTGGATTCAGTGGTGATCATTTTATGGCGTAGTAGTCATTGAGTTTAGTCATTTATGCGTGTGTATGTCCTTCAATGGACCCATTCAGGCCATAAACGTTTTTATAAGAAATACTTTCATGCACTCTTTTATTTTAGTTTTCGGGTAAATTTTGGTCTAGTCTAGTTTAAGATAGCAGGCACAAGCTATCCTTGATCAAATCATTTTCTTGCGCAAATGTGGATTTTTATTCGATCCAAATCAAATCCCATTTTTGGGTAAGAACAACGTTAGTTTTCCAAATAAGTTGTCTGGACATTAAATTAACTTTTTACGGTGCTTTATTTTTATAATTTTAACACGCAAAGTTCATACACTGGCTTCTACTACTGATGCTTTAAACTGTACGTACAATAAAGAGCTTCCACAAAATTTGATCTGGTTTGAACAACTCTTTGACCACATAAAAATACTATTATTACCCTCTCATTAACAAACCTCTATTTCCTCTCTTTTCAACCTGTGTGTGCTGAAATTTGGGTCGCACGAAAGTCTCGCCAGAGGTCTTGGTTGCACAAGTTGCACAACGAAACTGGTGGTGTGAAAATCGCACGAAAAATTGGGTCGAACGAAAGTCAGATCAGTGGTGATTTTGTTTTGGCACGGTCTGATCAGAGACCGAAGTCTGTTTTTAGCCTGATCAGAAGTGGTTCGGATCTGGGACCACGAGGTGGGTAGTTTCATTACTAACATATCAAGAAGTTTGGTGTTCATTTTAAAAAAGTTTTCTTAGTGATGCTTAAGATACTTTGTTTTCAAATATTGAAAACGATTAAAAAATTTTTGCAATAGACTACAGTGTGAATAATCATACAAGTATTTTTGTACTGATTGAAAGGATGTTAAGAGTGGGATGTTGCCTGGTAATAGTGGTGCTAGCCATTAAAATTTACATACATCATTGAATATGTGTAAAAATAAAAAATCCCACTTCATTTTCAAATCGGGAACCTGTAAACCACGTTTTTTAATACAATTTTACGCTGATAAAAATTAAAAAAAAAAAACTTTCAAGCATGTCCTTAAGTAGAATGAACATGAAGTACATACCTAGTTTGAAGACAAGCAAGAAGTAGAAGGTGAGTGCTGCTATCAACAACACTATAGACACCACAGATGTCCCAATGTGGAGAGGCATCACTCCCAATACACTCTCGATTCGCTCCGTAATAGAGATACTTGGCTTCCTGTAACATATATGGTCAGAAATAACTCATTGTTGCTCTCATTATGTTGCCAATGGTACATTTTGTAATTTTTGTCCTCGTCAGGCCTTTCGCAGACAACAGTGAGTAAATAAAACGATGAATTTCGTTTATAGTATTCTCTGATAATGAAACCATTGTCCGTGATTTAGCATTTAGTTATTCACAAAAAACTATTTAACTAGCCTAAAAATCAAGGATCTTCTCTGCCAGCCCCCAACCTTATATACCCGTTATTTTAGCTTCCCCCAAAATCTAAGTTTTCGCGAATTGTAAGAGCGATATTTGCATTTCATTGAAACATGAGTGTCTAGGTAGATCGAAGGCACTTTTAGAATATTTTTCTTTAAAAAAATAAAAATGGAGCCCTTATTGTAGCCGATAACACCGAAAATGATAATACAGAAATTGGTATTGATACTTACGTTACATGCAACACATTTTCGTTGAAATACGTAATAATTTTAACACAGCCGTTCTAGCTTTTAATAAATGCATATTGTTCATATATGTTCATGTATAGACAGACTTACTTAACTTCAACAGTATGTTTAAACATGTATAAAGGGGGGGGGGGTGCAAAACTAATCAGGTGGGAGGGGGGGGGGCGCTAGCAGAAAAAAAAACCCGAATTTAATTGGTAACTTTTTGAGAACCAATTTAGAGGCTTAATTGTTTTTTGAGCCACTATATGGGTATAGTAGCAAAACTGCTAAGTTGTCAAGGACACTTCTGTACTTAATCACCAATCAGGCTTTCTGTCATTTCAGTCTAATTGACACGTTGCTAACCACCGTTGTTATTAGATGCTGTAACAACAGTGATGGTGGGAGTGAACAACTGACGAGATCTTGTCACTGTTGTCCGCGCTTACTCAAAAACGGACATCGCGGTCAAATGTGACGGATATTTCTAATTTCGAAGCAAATCTGAACTAGTTTTGCAAATTGTCACTTGTCCGCACATTCTGACAACTCTAACCTTAAAACGTGGTCGTGAAATGGAAATTTCGGATAAATTTACCCGAGAAAACGTACTATTAATGTTCTCCAGCCTGAGTCAGTTGAAAATACTTCAATTGTTCACATGTAGATATGAACAGCCCAGGAGGGTAAAAACATCTGAGGCGTTCACACAGATTGCATTCATTAATTTTCAGTTATAGACTTATTGAAAAATTTCACGTTGCCTGTTAAGCTTGGATCAAAAAATATTCGATCAAAGTTCAATATTTTGTACATAAGATACAGCCTTGTTCAATGAATTTAAAAAATCACAGAAGCGTTTCCAGCGGTGAATTCATCCCATCACGATTCACAGTTCTAGGAAATAAACCCTCCCAAAAAACAACAAATTTAAGACAGGAAATAAACCCTCACGGAAATAAACCCCTACGGAAATAAACCCCCACGGAAATAAACCCCACTTTAAGGCTAACCCGAGTCGGAAAAAAAGTTAATCTTGCAAGATCTTGCAAGATTCTTGCAAGACGATGTTACGTCTTGCAAGATTCTTGCAAGATTAACTTTTTCTTGCAAGATCTTGCAAGAATCTTGCAAGAATTAATTATTTTGCAAGATTCTTGCAAGACGATGTTACGTCTTGCAAGATTCTTGCAAGATCTTGCAAGATTAACTTTTTCTTGCAAGATCTTGCAAGAATCTTGCAAGAATTAACTTATTCTTGCAAGATCTTGCAAGATTAACTTTTTCTTGCAAGATCTTGCAAGAATCTTGCAAGAATTAATTTTTTTGCAAGATTTTTGCAAGATCTTGCAAGATTAACTTTTTCTTGCAAGATCTTGCAAGAATCTTGCAAAAATTAACTTATTCTTGCAAGATCTTGCAAGATTAACTTTTTCTTGCAAGATCTTGCAAGAATCTTGCAAGAATTATTTTTTTGCAAGATTTTTGCAAGATCTTGCAAGATTAACTTTTGTTCTCGACTAGGGTAAATTTTCGTCGTGATAATTTGTTCGGTTGTGATAGTTTCATATCAAGTCCACCGCACCGCTAAGGCACCGAGGCATGGCCATACGCGCTAAATGCGCATCTCTTTATTAGTCAAGTTGGGGTTTGTTTACGTGGGGGTTCATTTCCTCAGGTGTTTTTTTCCAATCTAATTTTAAGTTTTTTTTCCGAAACCACCCATTCACGACAAATACAAACTACCAATTAGTTGAGCTCATTGGCCATTTCTAATACTTGTCTTAAGTTTCAGCATTTAAATATGATTATGTCGACCAATCGAAATGAAGTATTAGGTCAAAACTCTCATTTTTTCTATTTGTAGATGCTCGTTCGGTTATACCTCCTAGCTGTATTTTAACACCTTACCCAGATGCGGCGTCATCGACGATGGTGGTTGTAGTGGAGGGCTTCTTGAATCTCAAGTCTTGGTTCTCATTCCCATTGTTATTGCTGCTCCTCAAATTGGGGCTGCCCATGATAGTGACGTTTGAACCATTCCTACTTCTTGCCAAGTTTCCGCCTCCGCCATTTCCCCCATTCAGTCCCCCTCCGGTAGGGTACGAGGGGTCATTTGGAGTTGCGGGTAGGAATGAGTTACCTGTTACACGATGGCGGGCATCTAAAATTGTTACGTGATTCATAAATCGTTAAGCAGCACGAACTGTTTTATAGGTCCAGAATAAATAAATCAAGACTCAGACATTGAACTGAACGAAGAGATCTTGGGGCCGCATACACCGGGGCAAATTTAACGAACAAAGAACCCCAGGCCTAGACCTCGACTTATGAAAAGACTTCAAAAGTCTAGTAGGGGGGGGGGGGGAGGGGACAATATTGACTATAATTACACGGTCGAGCTTCCTAGTTAAAGTCGAGCTAATTTCTTTTCATGGGTCGAGCTTAAGTCTTTTCATAACAAAGAAAGTCCAGCTAAGGTCTTTTCATGGGTCCACCATTAGTCTTCTCATAAGTCTATTGTCATCAAAATCCGATATCAAAATCGGTACATACAGAAGCAGAGCCGGTGCAAGACTAAATTGCTTTGCACCAGAGCAGTTCAACTTAAGAAACAGTTGTAAAACTGCAAAAAAACCTTAAGATCTTCGTCAGATCTTAAGATAAAGGGTTATGGCAACTCGAGTATATTACCACATTACTTGATTCGATGAAACCAGCTAGCTTAAGTGTATTGGTCCTAGACCCATTAGCCATAACAAAATTTCGGCGTTATTCAGTTTGTTTTCCCTTCCAAATTTATGAACTATCTTTTTTTAAAAATAATGCAGGTTTTTGAGAGATTAGTGGTTCTTCTGAATCTTAAAAAATGAAGTAGTATACACGCTGACTACGTTATATGTAATTTTGCACGGAAAATTTTAATGGCAAAAAAGCCTACTTATGAAAAGACCAATTATGGACCCATGAAAAGACTTTAACTCGACTTTGCTTGCAAACATTGTGTCGAGCTTAAGTCCAGCCCAAATTTTAGGTCGAGCTAAAGTCTTTTGTAAAACTTTGGGTCCAGCTAAAGTCTTTTGCGAAAAATTTGAGTCGAGCTAAAGTCCAGAATGTCTTAAAGTCCAGCTAAACTCTTTTCATAGCTCAAATGAGTCAAGTATGGGCTTTTCATAGTGCATTTTGGTCGATCATTGAGTGTGATCTTTTCATGAGTGTGTACCTAGACCTGGGATGCCATAACGCAATTTCATCCATATTTTAGGAAAGCATCATGTCTCAATCTCTGGTACATGAGTCCATTGATGGAATTTACATTTTAGATTAACGTGTACACCGTTAAAAATTGAAAAAAGGAAAAACATTTTATAACTGATAGTTAACGAATTTTTAAAGAAGGAAAGTAGAATAATGGTGCAAGCATAGAAACGGTGGGAATTAAAAGTTATTTCAATAACTATTTTGACTTATATATTGAAAAGATTTCAAACTTATTATCTTAAGATCTATAACTCTTCAAAACATATTACATTATCTATGCCAGGTTACTTTTTATTCCAGAGCAAAAATATGATTTTTACAATCCTATACAAATTTTAATTTTGCAGAGAGGCTTAGTTTTTATACAAACAGAAGGGTGTGATGTTTACCTATATTTACGAGAGGTTTTTGTGAACTGCTTTATAGAGGTTGAATAGAAATTAGGTGGCGTTTTCAATTAGTAGAGTAAAAATTAGGAAAAAATTAAGGCGATTTAAAAAAGTAGCAAACCTGTTTTGTGAAGATTTTCAAGAAGTCTAAGGGGCCGAAAGTGCTCAACTCGATCATGGTGGGTTTTAGAGAACGGAAAAAAACAGGTTGCTGGGAAAAATCTCCCTATATCAGCAAATCGTTTCTTCGCGCCGGGCTGATCCGAAAGCTTTTTGTTTAGAATCAACCATTTTCAAAAACTGCTTTTCGGCTCCTAAAATAGGTTAGGAAATTTTGAAAATTCTTTTCCACGTTACAATAAAGGGTAAAATAGATAGATGCCCTTTTGAAGGTCTTATATTTTAGCTTAACCTTGAACCGTTTTCCCTGGACTTAATTTTTCATAAACTATTAATTCTCAAATTGGATTTGGTGTCCTATTTTTCATCCCTAATCTTTAGACCCCCAATAATTTCACCACGATTGCTTAAGCCCAACCTCGTTTAGCCCTGCAAAATTTAACCACTACATTGATTCCCCTGATCTTTAAATTCCTACAATTCAGGACCAGAAACTATAAATCTATTCTAATTAGCGTTTTTAATGAAGATAAAACGGATAAAACAATTGAGGCGCAAATAAAACTTTTTAACAGCCTAGTCATTTCACCCCGAGTTGAATCTGTAAAAGAACGTCCCGTGATTGCCATTAAAAAAACTAACGCTCACATTCAAAGAGCAATTTTGATGAAGTTTTATATAAACCAAACTGATGTTAAATTCCAAAGGGTCAATAAATATTTCTCAAAATTGTCAAAAGAACCGATTTTTGTTTTGTATAAGTATATGTTTGAGATTCATCTTAACATTTATAGGGCGGCACCGTAATTGCATCGCTGCGGCTTTAAGTCGAAACTGCATATGTCACCAATTTGAGGAACCCTATCGTAATTTTATCATAACCATGTACTCCAGTTTGGGACCTCATTTTAGGAACCCCCATAGAGTAAATTACAAATAGCCCAAAATATTGTAACAAGGCTGTTTTTTCGACCTAACCAAACACGTTTACGGAAAAATGTAAAAATGGATTTGAAAAAAAATTATACCAGAGAACACTCACTTGAAATGATCCCATCGCTTGCGTTGAAAAACCAGTAGGAACACAAAGAGCCTTTGAAGTTTTTTTGAAGAGAAGTTTGAGCAAGCAGTTCAACGGCGTTTAGATTCCTTGGTTATTCAGAAAAACAGACGTGCACTGTTTGTATTTTAGAGCAAATATATAAAGTGTCCGCATATGAAACATACTCCCAAATTTATTCTCAGGATATCATGGTAGATAGATAGCCTTAGGGAGGGATTGCCAAAAGAACTAATACTGTTGAAAGCTAGCACAATGGAAAACAAGACTTATTCAGTGGATCTATGAAAACTGGATCTTAGAAACTATTGACTGCCGGACAAAATTTGAACACCTTGAATGCCTTAGCTGTATAAAACACCTTCAGAAAAAAAAGTACCGGAAACAGTGGTTCAGATTTTGGTGAAGTTTCATCTGGACCAAACTGATATTAAATTCCAAGTGGTGACTAAATATTTCTCATAAATGTCAAAAGAACCGATTTTTGTTTTGTATAAGTATAGGTTTGAGATTCATCTTAACATTTATAGGGTGGCATCCTCATTGCGTCGTTACGGCTTTAAGTCGAAAAAACTGCATATGTCACTAATTTGAGGAACTTTATCGTGATCATGTTTTCCAGTTTAGGATCCCAATTTAGGAACCCCCATAGAACGATACGACGTAAAACTTGCACACCATACCTGCAAAAAGAAATATTTGATTGGTTTTCGTTGAATTTGCTTTTGAACACACTTTTCAACTCGATCTCCTTCGCCTATTAAAGCTTGCCCAATAAGTAAGTTTTAACTTTCAATTTTTTTTCCTTTCAATTGGAAGATACCAGTTCATTCGTTTTCCAGGCTAAGAACGTTTTTTAACAGTTCGAATTCAGATTGAAGTGCAACATAAAAGATGCCGGCCAGATTTCTCGATTGTTCATTTTGTGCGATCAAAGTTGTCAAGCTACAGGACTGCCTGATTTTTTCTTCGAGTTCTGTTCATTTGGAGGCCGAAATAGATTTGGAAGCCCAAATAGAAAAGTTTTAGGTATTAAACAGATTGCGATGGAACAAATTGACTGGTTAAATGTTAAATGGCTAAGGGTTAAATAGATACGGTGAACCATTGATTTTGACCAACCAGATTTTTTTCTTATACACAAAGGGTTGATTTTCTTCATTGAAAAATGAAAATGCTGCCCAGGATTGAATATCTTGATTTATAGACTTTATTTTTTACGAGAAAAGAAACTAAGAAAGCGGGCACATTTTTAATCGAAAGTTGCAATAATGAAGCAGTTTTTTTTTGAGAAAAATGTAAGAGCCTGAGCCAGTGGGTCTATCAGAGTAATCTTATAGAGAATTCAGGTCTATCAAAATTTCTCAGCAATGTCATATTACTCAGAAATTTTTTAGCAATTCTTCTTTCATCCCTACCTCTGAAAAATTGGTGGATGTAAGGAAAAAATAGACAAATCAAATTTTCTTTGGAGTGACTGTATTTACGCTCATTTTTTTAGGACCTGAGCTGCTGAAACTCATAGCATTAACTTTAATATGATAGGTCTTCATTTGAAAGACCATTGCTCCACCTTTGCTAGGGTCTTCAGAAATATAGGTTGCAATTCCTCAAAAGTCTCACCATTGGCGCTGCAACAAAATATCAAAAGCATCAACTAAATATCAACTTAACCAAAAAGCAACTACTTTTTGATTAGTGGAATTAACTAGAAAGGAAGTCGGACTATAAAATTTCGAATTTTCACTTTTTAGAGCAGAAATTATGCTTAATGAGCAAAAATTAAAAAATTTTTTGGTTGCCATAGTGTACATGAGCAGCATCTTTTCACCAAAAGCTATTGTAGCAAGCGTTGTTTGAGTTTAAAGTATTTGTGAGCATAACGTGATTTTATGCAATCAATCATTGATAAAAGTTTGTGTTTTAGTTATGAAGTTGTGAGTACGTTACGTATCTTCTTTGTTTGCTAAAACTTTTGGATTTTTTAGACTACTCAATTTTGTGTTATGGATTAAACTATATTATTAATGTACAAAATTATTAATACAAATTAGCATAAGCGCAAGAATACAAAAAGTCTCTGAACAATAACTTGGTAAAATTTTGCGACCAAAAGGAATTCGATTACTTAAAATTTAAATAGTTTGATGAAACTTTTGCGAATAAACAATTAAACAATTTTATTCTGATTTAACATATTCAGCTGAAAGACCTTTGCAACTAAAATTCTGAAAAAATCAATAAAATGAAAATTTCATAATTTTCAAAGATAACCTTTTACCAAGGCTCTTACCTTTATAGCTGGACAGTTCGAATTGAGCTCCAGAATTGGTCATAATTCGTAAAAAAAATTTTCCGTTTTATCAATTATTGCAACCCGGTTGGCACTGCCGCTGTTCTTTGGTAATACCCGGTTTATCAGCATTTTGCAGACAACCGCTATTCTTTCTTTGTTGCATACTTTAGTCAAATGACGAGATGAATCTCATTTTTCATCACCCTCCCTCTACATGTATTCGTCTAGCGTATTATAAGTTAGAGGCTGTTATGTTCAATAATTGTTATCGTTTTCCTTGTTTTAGTGAGGCTGATAATCTGCCATTCGAGCACTAACTGGTTTTCCTATCAAAGCAAAATTTGATAATATGCAGAGACTTTCATATGTTTTTTTGTCAACATGAACATAAAATTATTGGTGGGCAAAGTAAAAAAAATTTAAAAACCAGTCAACTACAAAAAAAGTTTTGGATAGACTCTTTCAGGAGTAAAATTTAGTGTTTTTGAAGTAAAAATATAAATTTTTTGCCTAAGTCTCCGATAAATATTGCTCTAAAAATCACTTCACAAATGACTTATCAAATCACTGCACAGATCAGTTAAATATCACTTCTCTTCTAATATTTTTAATGAGAGAGTTACTGGTATTTTGAGTTAACTGTGAGATTGTTGGGGGAAATGTTGCCCACTTTTTCGGTGAGGTACTGCTGCGCAATTTAAACAACACTTGAACAAATTATCTGACAAAAAGTTTGAAAACTAAATTATCCGGGACCTACTTTACTCTCGCAGATCATTAAAACCCACTTCTATTAGTTTTTTATTTCTTCTTTCAATGATTAGTGCGGCATTACGTTGCAACTAGAACATTATAGAAAGTAAAATTACTCGAAAATGTTACTGCTCTTCACGACAATGTTTTAGCATTAGAGTTCTAAAGCCCATACAAAGAACAGCGACGGAAACCCAAAATAGTTCAAGTTTGCTGAAAATTGCCGTCATACGTGAGTAGTACACATATCTGCCATGTTACTGGAGGGGGGGGGGGGGGTCCGGACCCCCCCCCCCCCCCTACAAGAACTCTCACCACCGAAAAACTGATTTTCTCTTAGTGAAAGCAAGTTTTTTGGTTAAGTTTCGCCAGCCTGAGAGAAGTTCTTGGGTTAATTTGACTGGCGAAACTTAACCAAAAAACTTGCTTTCACTAAGAGAAAATCAGTTTTTCGGTGGTGAGAGTTCTTGTAGGGGGGGGTGTCCGGACCCCTCGCCCTCCAGTAACAAGGCAGACACCGGCTGCTCCAATGTGTATTTCAGAAGAAAGAATGCGTAGTACGGAGTGCTTACACTATGGTTAGCCTGTTGTAGTAACTTTAATTTTTTTTATCTTTGAGACCATGAGAGGCATACTTGAAAAACTTTGAAAAATTTTCAAATTTTTTTTCGAAAAATTTTCAAAGTTTTCCAAAGTCCTAAAATGGTCTGAAATGGATTTTGCGCTATGAAAGAGCACTCAAAAGAGATTTTTTGTTGACTTCAGTTTTTTCACCTATGCAGTATGGGGGTCGAAACATACAAAAGTTTCAAAAATTTTTTTGAAAATTTTTCAAAATTTTTCAAAGTCCTAAAATGGTCTGAAATGGATTTTGCGCTATGAACGAGCACTCAAATGTGATCTTTTTTGAGTTCACTTTTTTTCTCCCATGCTGTATAGGGGTCGAAACATACAAAAATTTCAAATTTTTGAGTAAAAAATTCCAAAATATTTTAATGTTCTAGAATGGACTGGAATGGATTTTGCGCTAAGAAAAAGCACTCAAAAGTGATTTTTGTGGACTTCATTTTGTTCAAGCAAGTAGGACCAAATAACTCAATAGTCTGAAATAAGTCAAAGAGGAGTCAGAAGCAGTTTTTGCTGACAATACATTTGCAAATGTACAGTGTGATATGGAAAGCTTGTCTTTATTTTTTTTTATATACATGTGTAACTATGTATGTTTCTATCAAAACAAGTCCGTATATTTGCTTGCATGTGTTCAGAAATGTAATTTTTACCTCTGAAAGAATATATGAAAGAAAGGAAAGAATGAAACTCTTAAGTATAAAATCATGCGTATTCATGTATATAATAATGAAAGTATATATGAAAGTGTATATTTGTTTAAAAATAAGTATAACTGTGCTTAAGTTTAGTAATACGTTTGTATGAGTATAAGCTGAAATGTATGTTTGGGTGTGGAAATTGTAAATGTGTGTATATGTCAAGACGTTCTTGGTTTTATGTATGTATGTTTTTTCTATATGCATACAGTGGAATGTATGTATATATGTCTGAATGTGTTTATGTATTTATGTATTTATATGCTTGTAAGTCAGACGAGAGAGAGAGGGAGATAAGTCCCTGGAGGGCAATTTGATTGTTTAGAAGAATGTTGTTACTTGTCTCCACGATCCAATAATATTATATCTTGCAAACAGATTTTGACCTTCAGCGTTGATAAACTGTGTCCTTTAAACATTGGCAAGCAAAATGTCACAACCGAAGAGGACAACAATTTTTTGATGTTCTCAGCATGCTTTTTGGAAAATTGATTTTTCGACACCTATCTAGCTACCATATTAAAAACTATCAAGGTTTTTTAGAGAAAAAAAATTAAATTCATGCTCTTTGTCTTTTAATCCTTGGCAAGAAAATGATAAAGTGTTGCAACACAGAAGACAAAAACCCTTTTTTGATGTTCTGAGCATGCTTTTTTAAAAACAGATTTTTCTACACTTATTCAGCTACCCGTCTAGGAATGAGCAAGATTATTTACATGAACAAATATATATGAGATGAATTGTTGAGAGATAAACAATAAAATGAGCTAAATAAAAAGAATAAACTCTGCAAAAAACTGAAAATGTTGGTGGAAAACTATGATATGCAGGAGCAGCTGAACTTTTTAGTTAAGTAAAGTAGAATGATAGGAATTCATCAAGAGCTTGAATTATATTAAGTGCTAAGTGTTATGCTGTGAATCAGCTTAGGTGTTATGATGTACAAGAAGAGTAGTTTGTACTGGAACTGTAAAAAGCGCTAAAATTTTCAAAAGATAATTAGTCACTTTATCAATTAAGCAAGAACAAACACAATTTATGGCTCCGTGGGTGGTTGATAGAAACAGCTTCAGAAATGTATAGGTTTTGTTTGCGTATTGGTAATAGCATTAATGGATATTGCGTGCTGGGACTGAAATATTAAACAATAGCGAAACTCATCGTCAGTAAAGGCTTCCAATAAATTCAACCATTGAACACTAAAAGTGAGGTACCAGACCAACTCAAGCAACCAGAAATCAAACACTTTCATAATAGTGTCTTCTTGGATCAAATTTACTGCGTTCAGTAACCCTGTGTTAAAACTTTGGATTAATTTTTGTTCTGTCCACGTTTTAAAATGATATTACCGTAACGATATTTCATAAAATGATATTACCGTAACGATATTTCATCGGAAAGAGGTAAATCCAAAGGAGCAGATTCTTTATAACATATAATTGGGCTAAGCAGTCTGGCGAATATAATGGAATTTAACATAACACTACTGCTACCTACTACTGCTACTGCCTACTACTACTACCTACAACTACTATCTACAATTAGTACCTACTACTACTGCTACATACTAGTACTACCTACAACTTCTACTAGATACTATTACTAACTACTAGCACTACTTATTGGTTCTAAGTTACACTAGTACCTACTACTACTTCCTTTTAAAACCTTCAAATATTACCTATTGTTTACTTATTGTTTACTAACCATCTACAACAAAGTGTTTTTGTTTTTCTAAAAAATGAAAACAATTCCTATCTCTAGAGACTCGTTGAGCATAAACAACAGAAGCTTTTATCTATCTCAAAGTAATATGCCCTGACTGACACAGACCGATAGAATTTACCCGCGAATATTTACAACAAATCATTAGGTGTTTGAAGTTTTTTTCAAAGATATAAAAAACGCTGAAGCTTTGTTGAATACATTAACCCAGTAATTTTCAACTCAATGTTAATTTGTTAATTAACAATTAAAAAATCCATGAATGATATTTAATTAATTAAATCAATGTAGGGTTTTATTGCTTAGTGAACCAGTCTAATTTTCAGAACTTCAAATAAGTTTTATTGCTATGTTGTTTTTTTGAAAAGCAAATTTTGTACACTTTTTTTTTCACTTAAGAGGTAAAAATATAAATTTCACTTGAAGTAAAAATATAAATTTTTTGCCTAAGTCTCTGATAAATATTGCTCTAAAAATCACTTCACAAATGACTTATCAAATCACTGCACAGATCAGTTAAATATCACTTCTCTTCTAATATTTTTAATGAGAGAGTTACTGGTATTTTGAGTTAACTGTGAGATTGTTGGGGGAAATGTTGCCCACTTTTTCGGTGAGGTACTGCTGCGCAATTTAAACAACACTTGAACAAATTATCTGACAAAAAGTTTGAAAACTAAATTATCCGGGACCTATTTTACTCTCGCAGATCATTAAAACCCACTTCTATTAGTTTTTTATTTCTTCTTTCAATGATTAGTGCGGCATTACGTTGCAACTAGAACATTATAGAAAGTAAAATTACTCGAAAATGTTACTGCTCTTCACGACAATGTTTTAGCATTAGAGTTCTAAAGCCCATACAAAGAACAGCGACGGAAACCCAAAATAGTTCAAGTTTGCTGAAAATTGCCGTCATACGTGAATAGTACACATATCTGCCATGTTACTGGAGGGGGGGTCCGGACCCCCCCCCCCCTACAAGAACTCTCACCACCGAAAAACTGATTTTCTCTTAGTGAAAGCAAGTTTTTTGGTTAAGTTCGCCAGCCTGAGAGAAGTTCTTGGGTTAATTTGACTGGCGAAACTTAACCAAAAAACTTGCTTTCACTAAGAGAAAATCAGTTTTTCGGTGGTGAGAGTTCTTGTAGGGGGGGTGTCCGGACCCCTCGCCCTCCAGTAACAAGGCAGACACCGGCTGCTCCAATGTGTATTTCAGAAGAAAGAATGCGTAGTACGGAGTGCTTACACTATGGTTAGCCTGTTGTAGTAACTTTAATTTTTTTTATCTTTGAGACCATGAGAGGCATACTTGGAAAACTTTGAAAAATTTTCAAATTTTTTTTCGAAAAATTTTCAGAGTTTTCCAAAGTCCTAAAATGGTCTGAAATGGTTTTGCGCTATGAAAGAGCACTCAAAAGAGATTTTTTGTTGACTTCAGTTTTTTCACCTATGCAGTATGGGGGTCGAAACATACAAAAGTTTCAAAAATTTTTTTGAAAATTTTTCAAAATTTTTCAAAAACCTAAAATGGTCTGAAATGGATTTTGCGCTATGAAAGAGCACTCAAATGTGATCTTTTTTGAGTTCACTTTTTTTCTCCAATGCTGTATAGGGGTCGAAACATACAAAAATTTCAAATTTTTGAGTAAAAAATTCCAAAATATTTTAGTGTTCTAGAATGGTCTGGAATGGATTTTGCGCTAAGAAAAAGCACTCAAAAGTGATTTTTGTGGACTTTATTTTGTTCAACCAAGTAGGACCAAATAACTCAATAGTCTGAAATAAGTCAAAGAGGAGTCAGAAGCAGTTTTTGCTGACAATACATTTGCAAATGTACAGTGTGATGTGGAAAGCTTGTCTTTATTTTTTTTATATACATATGTAACTATGTATGTTTCTATCAAAACAAGTCCGTATATTTGCTTGCATGTGTTCAGAAATGTAATTTTTACCTCTGAAAGAATATATGAAAGAAAGGAAAGAATGAAACTCTTAAGTATAAAATCATGCGTATTCATGTATATAATAATGAAAGTATATATGAAAGTGTATATTTGTTTAAAAATAAGTATAACTGTGCTTAAGTTTAGTAATACGTTTGCATGAGTATAAGCTGAAATGTATGTTTGGGTGTGGAAATTGTAAATGTGTGTATATGTCAAGACGTTCTTGGTTTTATGTATGTATGTTTTTTCTATATGCATACAGTGGAATGTATGTATATATGTCTGAATGTGTTTATGTATTTATGTATTTATATGCTTGTAAGTCAGACGAGAGAGAGAGAGGGAGATAAGTCCCTGGAGGGCAATTTGATTGTTTAGAAGAATGTTGTTACTTTTCTCCACGATCCAATAATATTATATCTTGCAAACAGATTTTGACCTTCAGCGTTGATAAACTGTGTCCTTTAAACATTGGCAAGCAAAATGTCACAACCGAAGAGGACAACAATTTTTTGATGTTCTCAGCATGCTTTTTGGAAAATTGATTTTTCGACACCTATCTAGCTACCATATTAAAAACTATCAAGGTTTTTTAGAGAAAAAAAATTAAATTCATGCTTTTGTCTTTTAATCCGTGGCAAGAAAATGATAAAGTGTTGCAACACAGAAGACAAAAACCCTTTTTTGATGTTCTGAGCATGCTTTTTTAAAAACAGATTTTTCTACACTTATTCAGCTACCCGTCTAGGAATGAGCAAGATTATTTACATGAAAAAATATATATGAGATGAATTGTTGAGAGATAAACAATAAAATGAGCTAAATAAAAAGAATAAACTCTGCAAAAAACTGAAAATGTTGGTGGAAAACTATGATATGCAGGAGCAGCTGAACTTTTTAGTTAAGTAAAGTAGAATGATAGGAATTCATCAAGAGCTTGAATTATATTAAGTGCTAAGTGTTATGCTGTGAATCAGCTTAGGTGTTATGATGTACAAGGAGAGTAGTTTGTACTGGAACTGTAAAAAGCGCTAAAATTTTCAAAAGATAATTAGTCACTTTATCAATTAAGCAAGAACAAACACAATTTATGGATCCGTGGGTGGTTGATAGAAACAGCTTCAGAAATGTATAGGTTTTGTTTGCGTATTGGTAATAGCAATAATGGATATTGCGTGCTGGGACTGAAATATTAAACAATAGCGAAACTCATCGTCAGTAAAGGCTTCCGATAAATTTAACCATTGAACACTGAAAGTAAGGTACCAGACCAACTCACGCAACCAGAAATCAAACACTTTCATAATAGTGTCTTCTTGGATCAAATTTACTGCGTTCAGTAACCCTGTGTTAAAACTTTGGATTAATTTTTGTTCTGTCCACGTTTTAAAATGATATTACCGTAACGATATTTCATAAAATGATATTACCGTAACGATATTTCATCGGAAAGAGGTAAATCCAAAGGAGCAGATTCTTTATAACATATAATTGGGCTAAGCAGTCTGGCGAATATAATGGAATTTAACATAACACTACTGCTACCTACTACTGCTACTGCCTACTACTACTACCTACAACTACTATCTACAATTAGTACCTACTACTACTGCTACATACTAGTACTACCTACAACTTCTACTAGATACTATTACTAACTACTAGCACTACTTATTGGTTCTAAGTTACACTAGTACCTACTACTACTTCCTTTTAAAACCTTCAAATATTACCTATTGTTTACTTATTGTTTACTAACCATCTACAACAAAGTGTTTTTGTTTTTCTAAAAAATGAAAACAATTCCTATCTCTAGAGACTCGTTGAGCATAAACAACAGAAGCTTTTATCTATCTCAAAGTAATATGCCCTGACTGACACAGACCGATAGAATTTACCCGCGAATATTTACAACAAACCATTAGGTGTTTGAAGTTTTTTTCAAAGATATAAAAAACGCTGAAGCTTTGTTGAATACATTAACCCAGTAATTTTCAACTCAATGTTAATTTGTTAATTAACAATTAAAAAATCCATGAACGATATTTAATTAATTAAATCAATGTAGGGTTTTATTGCTTAGTGAACCAGTCTAATTTTCAGAACTTCAAATAAGTTTTATTGCTATGTTCTTTTTTTGAAAAGCAAATTTTGTACACTTTTTTTTTCACTTATGAGGGATCAGTCATAAGCCTTTTTGTTCAAATGCTGTTTTTTTGTTAATTCAATGTTTGACGTCTGATTCCATTTGCAATTAACTGATAGATATGAAACGCAATCTTTTTAAAATTTCTAATATGAAGGATTGTATAGCGTAAACATTGACGGGTTCACAATGGCGTCGCACTATGTCTATTTATAATATCAACTTTATAGAAACAAGCTTGCTTCAAAAACTCCATAGTGTGTACCTTAATGGAAACAAACAATTTACAGGGTACCTACATAAACCAAAAAACAGGTTTTACGCTATATAGTTGTTTTCGTATGTTTATTCAGAGTCACCTGTTGTTTCAGTTGTCAGGTAATACACAATTTTTTCTGAATCCTTACGTTTCAAATTTTGTATAGACTGAAAACTGCTGGGATAGCTTGCCAGAAGGACATGCGTTAGTTGAGTTTCATATTAACCTTAGCTTCGGCTCAGTATGTGTTCACAGCTAAGATTGTAATTGTGAACTTTTTATTCATTAAAAGTTTAGCGCTACATGATTTTGCAATTTTTGTAATATTAACTTCTTCCTAATTTTATTAAATCTCATTTCGTCATTGTTTATCTGAAGAAAATTAAAATTAAATCAACCTCATGAAACGTTTCTCAACAAAATTAAGTGAAAAAGTCTTGTTGGATTTATGAGCTCAAACAAGAACCTTAAATTTAGGTGTTTAGGTGAACAAATTGTGTCTGTTTTCAACGTCTGCTTACACCCAATGGTTTCAGAGAAGTACTTTTTGCGGAGTTTGAAATACAATTCTTCTTTATTAGTGTTCAAAACTCAACAACCGGAGACGGTATGGCTTTGGATATGCATGTATAATATAATTGTGAAACCTGGCCAATCATTTCACCTAAAAGTTGAACCATTGAGTTCGAATTCGAGTTTGTGATCTAAAAATAATATTCAACGATAATTGACTTTTTAAAAACAAAAGACCTCTTTTTTTAGTATTCAAAACTCAACAATCGGAGGCGTTATGGATTTCGATAAGCAAGTATAATAAAATGGTGATGCTTGGTCAATCACTCTACATAAAAGTGGAAGTTTTGAGTTTCTGTCTCAATTTATGATCTAAAAACACTATTCAAGGATAATTGACTTTGAAAAAAGACTACTTTTGGTACTAAAAACACAATAATCGACGACCGTGTAACTTTGAATTACCAAATACAATGAAATGTGAAAACTTGGTCTATCGCTCTAAATAAAAGTCAAAGTTCGAGTTTGAATTTGTGATCTAAAAATAGTATTCAAGGGATAATTACGTCATAATAGTTGAGTTGTGTTATAAAGTTGCGAACGCAAAACAATTGAAACACGTTCTCACAATCTATTTCTACAGCTATATATGTGTCAAAAAAGCGAAGGAGACCTTTTGGTTTTATTAAGCTTTTCGTTATAGTTTACTATTTTATATAGACTATATTCACATGGTCTATTATGTAATCTTTACTGCACGAGTTCTACAAGCGTTCCTAAAGACCATTATTTTGCATTTTTCCGTAGAAAAGAACAGAAAAAAACGCATGATTTTCCAAAATAGGCAGCGTTGACATATTTTACCAGTAATTTTTTGAAAAGAGCGTTCAGTGCAACTTCTTAAATGATTAATTTTCTTTGAAAAATGTTCGGCTAATGAACTCTAAATATACCAAAATAACTAATATGGAGATACTTTTAAGTCATGACCACATTAGGTAACAGTTAACACAACTAACAGTGATTTCTTGCTACCATAAAAACCGTCAACACAGACAGTAGAAATCAGATTACGCGCCTTGATGCCATCGTTAAACTGACAAGTACAATTCTACTTTCTTTTGGTCAATTTGGAAAAGGTTCCAGTGTTAAAACCTTGTTATCCATAGTACATTAAGTTCAAAGTTTAAAGTATTCAAAATTTTCGGAAATTAGTGTTTTAATTTTCAATGTGTTAATAAGTATTCTTGGCTTTGTGTACCTCGTTTTGATGGTACCTTACCGAAAGGGTTTCTATGTTTTCAAACGTTTGTTTGTTATGGATGCTATGAAGAGTCGATTTGAGTTCTTTCAACTGAGTCAAAGACAAAAAAACAGCAAAAAACAAATCCCGATTATAGAGGCAATTAGGCTAAAGTGATTTTCAGGTTTTTTATTGCAGTAATTTAATTTTCTCTGAGCTTAAACATTGTGAGAAGTATGTAAAACTGTCTCTTAGAAAAAAGTTCCAGGTGGAATTTTACTACTATGTGTTTTGCTAAATGCCACTATTGTCAAAAAACTATTGTAATTTAACATGATTTCTATCTTCATGAAAGTTTGTATCCTCTATAACAATAAATGGTAGAATCATTACGTACAAGAAAAAGTTTCTTTTCACTAGTAATCATATAGCAAAACCTTAATATCTTCATTAAAGCTTTATTGATCTGCAATTTACGCTATGAAAAACGAATCAGCGGTCTCACAAGTAGTATGAAAACAATTTTTTCCCGGCGCTCAAAAAAGGAACCCCTATCGGAACTGCAAAATTAACAAAGGTATGAAAAGAAACGTCTTCCACGTTAACTTTGTTTTTTATTTGAAAGACTTAAGGTAAAACAATGCCTAGCTGACATAAAAAGATTTAGACTATGCAAAACAAAGTTTTATAAGACTTTTTTGTCTAACAAATGTTTATGTACAAGCTTATGTTTCATTTCTAATTTAACAAATTTGTACTTTTAGGACCTCAATTGTTTGCCTGGAGGAAACTCATAAGAGAACGGACAAGTATTCACTTCATGCATTTATTGGAAATGTCGTTCTGATAGGTTAAATGCTTACTATTCTTGATACCATAGCTTTATGGAGTAACGAAGTTTTGCGTTTGAGTTAATGAATACTAAGGTTTTAAAAATTTATGAATTACTTAAGCAACATACTGAAATACTTCAAATTGACACATAGCTTTAAAAGCTACTGAGTGAATTCTGTGAAAACCAAATTTTCCATGACAAACACAAGTTGTCGCACATGTATTCAGAAAACACTAGTGCATACTTACGTCTATGGTTCAGGTTGAGCCTTTGAGCAAAAACATGTTTGTTATCTACTAAAAAAAACGTGAGCAGAGGGTTTCTTATCGTATCTCAAAATAAACCACGTCAATACTAAGCAAACACAATAGTATTGTACAAATAACTTGATATTGAACGTACGACTTAGAACAAGTTACTATATAACCTAGAAGCAATTGTAACCATGAAAGTCAAACAATAAGGCCAATAGGTGAAATTAAATAAAGTTGATTAGTCCTGTTTATTCAATTGCTTTATTTAAGTTAACGTTATACTGGAGCACACTGTGGGTCGAAATGTATTCCGTAATAAACAGTTGCAAGCCTATGTACTCGCTCTCTTTCCATCTCAACGTTTGCTGCAACACAGTAGAGTTTTCTCATATACGCATTCTTGATCACAGACTAAAGAATACTTAACCAAACTAGTAAAAGTGCCTATAGCCATTATGGAAGAATTTTGCAGAGCAGACTGAACTTCTCACAAAATAGGTATTTTTATTCATAAAAAATCAAACGGTCAGGTTGAATTTTTGTTTCAACCGTGACTTGTAAGAGAGCTGAAGTGAAAAGAGCCGATTTAAAAGAGAGCCGACATTTTATTTGAATTATTAGTTGATAATTTAAGATAAGTTTTGTGGCCAATTAAATTGGCTTCTCAAATGGGACTAATAAATTTTTCACCAATCATAACCGAGTGTTTGAAAAAATAAATTTTAGTATCTCCTAGTATAGACACTGAAAGCAAATTAAAAATTAATTATCTTGAAACCATCGCGGGCCATGGCCATGTCTCAGCGGCTCTTGGGACTTGATATGAAACTATCATAACCGAACATGAGACCAATTAACCCACTCAGGTATTTTTCTTAGTAATCAACTAACAATTTAGGGTAATTAACAGCAACTTTTTGACTTCGGCTCTGCTTATATCAATACAAGTTGCGGTGTTTTCTAACGTCAGCTCTTTATAACGTCGAATCTCTTGCGCGTATCCGTTTCAACATTTTCAGAACAACAATTTACGGTTTGGGGATCCTACTCTAAAACAAATTTCTGACTTTCTATTCCTTTGAACAAGCCGAACACCGTTTTCTGTTTCTCTGACGTTGATAATGTTGAATTTGAGTGGTTTTGCAGCTACTAAATTTTGGATAATGAGCATACACAATGAAGTTTAATAATGCACAGCATTTCAAAATAACAGGTTATAAATGGAAACAATTCAATACTGAAAACAAACGTCTAGTTCATCAGCTTTAATCAACAAGAATTTTTCAGTTTTAGTTGTTATTGTCACATGAACACCTCACATTTTCATCGAATCTCACTCTTTTTGGAAAGTTTCCACTGTGAAGTACACGTCCTCGAACTACACGATGGCTCCTCTTTTGTAGAGCATTGTTAGATAATGGCTCAGTGCTAAATTTCTGGAAGTTTTCTTCAATTTTTGAGTTTTCTTCGAGAAGGCTAGGGAATCGTTCTAAGATGGAAGATATCACAGTCTTTCTGTTATCATCGGATGTGAATGATGTAGTATGATCAATTTTATCGTGAATAGTGGTTAGTTTGGTTTCATTTCTACATGATTCGAACTTTTTCCACAGATTTTCCAAATCTTCTAAAGCAGCGAAGTATTCTTCATGGCTCCTGAAGAGGGGCATACTTTCGAAATCGTAACTGCGCAGAATGCTCTTGATGTCCATGGGAAGTGATCCTATGTCAGAAGTCAAAGGATTGGGTATATGCTGAGAAGTTACTTCAGTTTCCGAGGGGATTGAGTTGTTGATAAAGTCTTCTTCTTCGGTTATATTAGGCAATGTAGTAACAAAGTCAATAAATTTTTTGGGTATGAGGCAATGACCGAAGGTAGTCCAGCTTGAAATTGAACTGTCCTTCCTTTGTTGTATAAAGGCAATATTGTTTTCATATTGAGTTTGATAGACAATTGTGCGCTGAAATGAGCCATCAAATTGCGTTAGGATATGATACATTATAAGTGTTAAACAGGCAGTTGAGTTTGGGTTTTGGCATACACTAACTTAATGGAATACCAGTCAAGAATGACAACGCTAAAATGTTATTTTTAGAAGCAAGTCATTCAGTTAAAAGTAAATTCAAACTTTTGGCTGGGATGTTAGCATTCGTTCTATTAGCCTAATTAGCCAAATAGTTTCCAATGAATAT
The DNA here is from genome assembly GCF_964194025.1 of Convolutriloba macropyga. Taxonomy (NCBI): domain Eukaryota; kingdom Metazoa; phylum Xenacoelomorpha; order Acoela; family Convolutidae; genus Convolutriloba; species Convolutriloba macropyga. Next base: position 15,671,276 of record NC_134469.1, on the reverse strand, counting down.
TTAAAACATTTTGAGGAGGCCTCAGTTGTTAAACCTGTTAGACTAATTTTTATTCTTTTTCAATTGTAAAAGGGATTGAAGTTTCTCCTATGTACCTCGGACATTGACATTTCAAGGTTTTGATCTGATTGCTAGGCATAAAGCAGAAGAATTGCACTATGCGTGTGAGAAGTTCAGTCTGCTCTGCAAAATTCTTGCATAATGGTTTCGGCTATAGGCACTTTTACTAGTTTGGTTAAGTATTCTTTAGTCTCTGATCATGAATGCGTACATGAGAAAACTCTACTGTATTGCAGCAAACGTTGAGATAGAAAGAGAGCGAGTACATAGGCTTGCAAATGTTTATTACGGAATACATTTCGACCCACAGTGTGCTCCAGTATAACGATAACTTAAAGAAAGCAATTGAATAAACAGGACAAATCAACTTTATTTAAATTCACCTATTGGCCTTATTGTTTGACTTTCATGGTTACAATTGCTTCTAGGTTATATAGTAACTTGTTCTAAGTCGTACGTTCAATATCAAGCTATTTGTACAATACTTTTGTTTTTGCTTAGTATTGACGTGGTTTATTTTGAGATACGATAAGAAAACCTCTGCTCACGTTCTTTTTTAGTAGATAACAAACATGTTTTTGCTCAAAGGCTCAACCTGAACCATAGACGTAAGTATGCACTAGTGTTTTCTGTATACATGTGCGACAACTTGTGTTTGTCATGGAAAATATGGTTTTCACAGAATTCACTCAGTAGCTTTTAAAGCTATGTGTCAATTTGAAGTATTTCAGTATGTTACTTAAGTAATTCATAAATTTTTAAAACCTTAGTATTCATTAACGCAAACGCAAGACTTCGTTACTCCATAAAGCTATGGTATCAAGAATAGTAAGCATTTAACCTATCAGAACGACATTTCCAATAAATGCAAGAAATGAATACTTGTCCGTTCGCTTATGAGTTTCCTCCAGGCAAACAAATGAGGTCCTAAAAGTACAAATTTGTTAAAGTAGTGGTTAGACAAGAAAGTCTTAAAAAACTTTGTTTTGCATAATCTAAATCTTTTTTATGTCAGCTAGGCATTGTTTTACCTTAAGTCTTTCAAATAAAAAACAAAGTTAACGTGGAAAACGTTTCTTTTCATACCTTTGTTAATTTTGCAGTTCCGTTAGGGGTTCTTTTTTTGAGCGCCGAGAAAAAATTGTTTTGATACTACCTGTGAGACCGCTGATTCGTTTTTCATAGCGTAAATTGCAGATCAATAAAGCTTTAATGAAGATATTAACTTTTTGCTATATGATTACTAGTGAAAAGAAACTTTTTCTTGTACGTAATGATTCTACCATTTATTGTTATAGAGGATACAAACTTTCATGAAGATAGAAATCATGTTAAATTACAATAGTTTTTTTGACAATAGTGGCATTTAGCAAAACACATAGTAGTAAAATTCCGCCTGGAACTTTTTTCTAAGAGACAGTTTTACATATTTCTCACAATGTTTAAGCTCAGAGAAAATTAAATTACTGCAATAAAAAACCTGAAAATCAATTTTTCCTAATTGCCTCTATATTCAGGATTTGTTTTTTTTGCTGTTTTTTTGTCTTTGACTTAGTTGAAAGAACTCAAATCGACTCTTCATAGCATCCATAACAAACAAACGTTTGAAAACATAGAAACCCTTTTGGTAAGATACCATCAAAACGAGGTACACAAAGCCAAGAATACTTATTAACACATTGAAAAGTAAAACATTAATTTCCAAAAATTTTGAATACTTTAAACTTTGAACTTAATGTACTATAGATACCAAGGTTTTAACACTGGAACCTTTTCCAAATTGACCAAAAGAAAGTAGAATTGTACTTGTCAGTTTAACGATGGCATCAAAGCGCCTAATCTGATTACTACTGTCTGTGTTGACGGTTTTTATGGTAGCAAAAAATCACTGTTCGTTGTGTTAACTGTTACCTAATGTGGTCATGACTTAAAAGTATCTCCATATTAGCTAATTTGGTATATTTAGAGTTCATTAGCCGAACATTTTTCAAAGAAAATTAATCATTTAAGAAGTTGCGCTGACCGCTCTTTTCAAAAAATTACTGGTAAAATATGTCAACGCTGCCTATTTTGGAAAATCATGCGTTTTTTTCTGTTCTTTTCTACGGAAAAATGCAAATTATAGTCTTTAGGAACGCTTGTAGAACTCGTGCAGTAAAGATTACATAATAGACCACGTGAATATAGTCTATAAAAAATAGTAAACTATATCGAAAAGCTTAGTAAAACCAAAAGGTCTCCTTCGGTTTTTTGACACATATATAGTTGTAGTTTAAATAGATTGTGAGAACGTGTTTCAATTGTTTTGCGTTTGCAACTTTATAACACAACTCAACTATTATGACGTAATTATCCCTTGAATACTGTTTTTAGATCACAAACTCAAACTCAAACGCAAACTTTGACTTTTATTTAGAGCGATAGACCAAGTTTTCACATTTCATTATATTTGGTAATTCAAAGTTACACGGTCGCCGATTATTGTGTTTTTAGTACCAAAAGTAGTCTTTTTTCAAAGTCAATTATCGTTGAATAGTGTTTTTAGATCATAAATTGGGACAGAAACTCAAAATTTCCACTTTTATGTAGAGTGATTGACCAAGCATCACCATTTTATTATACTTGCCTATCGAAATCCATAACGCCTCCGATTGTTGAGTCTTGAATACTAAAAAAAGAGGTCTTTTGTTTTTAAAAAGTCAATTATCGTTGAATATTATTTTTAGATCACAAACTCGAATTCGAACTCAATGGTTCAACTTTTAGGTAAAGTGATTGGCCAGGTTTCACATTTATATTATACATGCATATCCAAAGCCATACCGTCTCCGGTTGTTGAGTTTTGAACACTAATAAAGAAGAATTTTGTTTCAAATTCCGCAAAAAGTACTTCTCTGAAACCATTGGGTGTAAGCAAACGTTGAAAACAAACACAATTTGTTCACCTAAACACCTAAATTTAAGGTTTTTGTTTGAGCTCATAAATCCAACAAGACTGTTTCACTTAATTTTGTTGAGAAACGTTTCATGAGGTTGATTTAATTTTAATTTTCTTCAGATAAACAATGACCAAATGAAATTTAATAAAACTAGGAAGAAGTTAATATAACAAAAATTGCAAAATCATGTAGCGCTAACTTTTTAATGAATAAAAAGTTCACAATTACAATCTTAGCTGTGAACACATACTGAGCCGAAGCTAAGGTTAATATGAAACTGAACTAACACATGTCCTTCTGGCAAGCTATCCCAGCAGTTCTCAGTCTATACAAAATTTGAAACGTAAGGATTCAGAAAAAAATTGTTGTGTATTACCTGACAACTGAAACAACAGGTGACTCTGAATAAACATACGAAAACAACTATATAGCGTAAAACCTGTTTTTTGGATTATGTAGGAACCCTGCAAATTGTTTGTTTCCATTAAGGTACACACTATGGAGTTTTGAAGCAAGCTTGTTTCTATAAAGTTGATATTATAAATAGACATAGTGCGACGCCATTGTGAACCAGTCAATGTTTACGCTATACAATCCTTCATATTAGAAATTTTAAAAAGATTGCGTTTCATATCTATCAATTAATTGCAAATGGAATCAGACGTCAAACATTGAATTAACAAAAAAACAGCATTTGAACAAAAAGGCTTATGACTGATCCCTCAAAAGTGAAAAAAAGTGTACAAAATTTGCTTTTCAAAAAAAGAACATAGCAATAAAACTTATTTGAAGTTCTAAAAATTAGACTGGTTCACTAAGCAATAAAACCCTACATTGATTTAATTAATTAAATATCATTCGTGGATTTTTTAATTGTTAATTAACAAATTAACATTGAGTTGAAAATTACTGGGTTAATGTATTCGACAAAGCTTCAGCGTTTTTTATATCTTTGAAAAAACTTCAAACACTTAATGATTTGTTGTAAATATTCGCGGGCAAATTCTATCGGTCTGTGTCAGTCAGGGCATAATACTTTGAGATTGATAAAAGCTTCTCTTGTTTATGCTCAACGAGTCTATAGAGATAGGAATTGTTTTCATTTTTTAGAAAAACAAAAACACTTCGTTGTAGATGGTTAGTAAACAATAGGTAATATTTGAAGGTTTTAAAAGGAAGTAGTAGTAGGTCCTAGTGTAACTTAGAACCAATAAGTAGTGCTAGTAGTTAGTAATAGTATCTAGTAGAAGTTGTAGGTAGTACTAGTATGTAGCAGTAGTAGTAGGTTCTAATTGTAGATAGTAGTTGTAGGTAGTAGTAGTAGGCAGTAGCAGTAGTAGGTAGCAGTAGTGTTATGTTAAATTCCAATATGTTCGCTAGACTGCTTAGCCCAATTATATGTTATAAAGAATCTGCTCCTTTGGATTTACCTCTTTCCGATGCTCTACGAAATATCGTTACGGTAATCTCATTTTAAAACTTGGACAGAACAAAAATTAATCCAAAGTTTTAACACAGGGTTACTGAACGCAGTAAATTTGATCCAAGAAGACACTATTATGAACGTGTTTGATTTCTGGTTGCTTGAGTTGGTCTGGTACCTTACTTGCTGTGTTCAATGGTTGAATTTATCGGAAGCGTTTACTGACGATGAGTTTCGCTATTGTTTAATATTTCAGTCCCAGCACGCAATATCCATTATTGCTATTACCAATACGCAAACAAAACCTATACATTTCTGAAGCTGTTCCTATCAACTACCCACGGATCTATAGTTTGTGTTTGTTCTTGCTTAAATGATAAAGTGACTAATTATCTTTTGAAAATTTTAGCGCTTTTTACAGCTCCAGTACAAACTACTCTTCTTGTACATCATAACACCTAAGCTGATTCACAGCATAACACTTAGCACTTAATATAATTCAAGCTCTTGATGAATTCCTATCATTCTACTTTACTTAACTAAAAAGTTCAGCTGCTCCTGCATATCATAGTTTTCCACCAACATTTTCAGTTTTTTGCAGAGTTTATTCTTTTTATTTAGCTCATTTTATTGTTTATCTCTCAACAATTCATCTCATATATATTTTTTCATGTAAATAACCTTGCTCATTCCTAGACGGGTAGCTGAATAAGTGTAGAAAAATCTGTTTTTAAAAAAGCATGCTCAGAACATCAAAAAGTGTTTTTGTCTTCTGTGTTGCAACACTTTATCATGTTCTTGCCAAAGATTAAAAGACAAAGAGCATGAATTTAATTTTTTTTTCTCTAAAAAACCTTGATAGTTTTTAATATGGTAGCTAGAAAGGTGTCAAAAAATCAATTTTCCAAAAAGCATGCTGAGAACATCAAAAAATTGTTGTCCTCTTCGGTTGTGACATTTTGCTTGCCAATGTTTAAAGGACACAGTTTATCAACGCTGAAGGTCAAAATCTGTTTGCAAGATATAATATTATTGGATCGTGGAGACAAGTAACAACATTCTTCTAAACAATCAAATTGCCCTCCAGGGACTTATCTCCCTCTCTCTCTCTCGTCTGACTTACAAGCATATAAATACATAAATACATAAACACATTCAGACATATATACATACATTCCACTGTATGCATATAGAAAAAACATACATACATAAAACCAAGAACGTCTTGACATATACACACATTTACAATTTCCACACCCAAACATACATTTCAGCTTATACTCATACAAACGTATTACTAAACTTAAGCACAGTTATACTTATTTTTAAACAAATATACACTTTCATATATACTTTCATTATTATATACATGAATACGCATGATTTTATACTTAAGAGTTTCATTCTTTCCTTTCTTTCATATATTCATTCAGAGGTAAAAATTACATTTCTGAACACATGCAAGCAAATATACGGACTTGTTTTGATAGAAACATACATAGTTACACATGTATATAAAAAAAATAAAGACAAGCTTTCCACATCACACTGTACATTTACAAATGTACTGTCAGCAAAAACTGCTTCTGACTCCTCTTTGACTTATTTCAGACTATTTCAGAAACTGAGTTATTTGGTCCTACTTGGTTGAACAAAATGAAGTCCACAAAAATCACTTCTGAGTGCTTTTTCTTAGCGCAAAATCCATTCCAGACCATTCTAGGACTTTAATATATTTTGGAATTTTTTCTCAAAAATTTGAAGTTTTTGTATGTTTCGACCCCTATATAGCATGGGAGAAAAAAGTGAACTCAAAAAGTCACATTTGAGTGCTCTTTCATAGCGCAAAATCCATTTCAGACCATTTTAGGACTTTGGAAAACTTTGAAAATTTTTCGAAAAAAAATTTGAAAATTTTTCAAAGTTTTTCAAGTATGCCTCTCATGGTCTCAAAGATAAAAAAATTAAAGTTACTACAACAGGCTAACCATAGTGTAAGCACTCCGTACTACGCATTCTTTCTTCTGAAATACACATTGGAGCAGCCGGTGTCTGCCTTGTTACTGGAGGGCGAGGGGTCCGGACACCCCCCCCCCCCCCCTACAAGAACTACGTGTCCTTTTGAGAAGGTGCTGACAAAATTGAGAAAATTTCGTCATTGCTGTCTCGCTCCCGCCATCGCAGTTGCAGCATATAAAAACCGCTATCGTTAACAGCGTGTGAAAAAATCCAAATTAAACTAAAAACCTACTGGAGATTAATTAAATAAAGGTCCCACGCAATAATAATGTTAGCTCGAGAAGGCAAATAGCAGTTTTGAAACCAGATCATGGCTCAGAGGAAACATGTCTCGGAATTCTGTTCCATGTATTTACTCATTAAAATCGAGCAATAAACTTGCAGGCTGATTTGTGACGAAAATTTTGTGACTGGTTACGTTTACCACTGGTTACAACAATTTCCTTCTCATCTTTTTACTGTTTTTTTTTGCTCCCACTGCCAGTATTGTCCGCAAGATTACATCTAATTTCTACGATAGTTAACACCATACCAATTGAACCAGCTTGAAAGAAAGCCTGATTGGTCATTAATTAGAGAAAAGTCCCACAAAAAAATTGCGGGTTTAAAAAACAGTTAGCACTTTTGCAACTACCGGTATCACGGCTCAAAAGGACAATTGAATGATGGGAGCGAAATTAACGACTACAACAGATCATGAATTAAATGCTGGCAACAGTGGGCACGAGTTACGTGTATTTGCAAAAAGGAGTTGAGAAATTCATGCTTACTTGGTCACAGTAGTCTGCGGATGACACAAGTTTTCTCAAAAAGACAAACGTGACGAAAAGTGAAATTATGTGATTTTTGCACACTTTTGCCCACGAAATAACTAAAAAGCCTGTCAAACTCTTATGAAAAAGAACACAACAAATAAAATTAGAATTTATACAGATCTAATATCTAAAACAAATCTAAAACAGATAGATATAACAGTTGACGACCAGATTACATCCGGGTTGCGGTATATGAACTATGGATCTTAGTGAATGCAAACCAGAACAAGTTGCATCCTAGAGCAGCAATTTGGACTAGACGCTGATGCAATGGTCGTGGCAATTTTTGACTCGGGTATGCAAAAAAGAAAAACAAAAGATTTACGTAAGATCTGAGTCTCAAAATTATCGCATTTTTCTCCTTATACTTAACTACTACTAAGCTGCGGATCATTCCGATTTAACAGATCAGACAATTTGTCTGAAAGATTTCGCTTGCTCTTTTTAGTAATTTTTCTGTCTTTCAGTTTTTTCTTTGGCTCTAAGAACTAAACTTCTGACAAAGTTCTTCAGCTGCAGTTCATGGTTTCCAAGCTCGATTAGATTAGAAATCATCTGTTTCTTTGGTTACATGAGCCAAGATTTCTGTTCTTGTGCCGGTCCAATTCAGTGTGGGAGGAACTATATGCTCAACTGGTTTTTTGTTCAGTCAATTTTCGCCAATCTATATAATCTTTCTTACAGAGCTGTGAGTAGTATCAGTAGGAAGCTTCTCAAACGTAGAAAATCATGTTAATTTCTTAGAATTTAGCTTTTTCCGAGGAGTTACGGAGGTTTCAATTCTTTTTGAAAGTTCGGCTCACTTCAGTAGTTTTGTTCAATTTTTCGTGCTGGAATTTTGACCAATTTTACTAAAAGATAAAAATTGTTAAAAATAGTCTCAATACTTTTATGTTTAAAGATGAAATATAATTGCTGCGTTGTTTCAACCAACTTTTTGGCTACAATTTTGGCTAAATTTTTGAAAGTTCTGCACTCTTTTTTTTCTTTTTCCTAAAAATGTTGCACTTAAAACGCTTTGTAGAGCATTCTGTCTAAAACAACTGGTTGTACAGACATAAATACAGCTGGAACGATCTTCGCTTACTCACATGAAGGGTAGTTTCACCTCCGGCAATCAATTTGTCAGCTTTTCGCTATTTTAACTCTTAGTTATTTTTATCAAATTTGAATTATTTTTTTGATATATTGAAATTTTTCATGGCCAAAAATAATATTCATTAAGTATGTGACTAAATTATCTGTGTAACAACCAAGCAGCGATAGCAAGGATTTTTATTTTGACCCAATTACCTAAAATTTGTTTGTCATCTAGATGTTCAACTAATGAGAGGTCCCATTTACGTTCAAATGAAGCCCAAAGAAAAAATATTGTAGTTACTGAGTAACGCTCATGTTTTCTTGATTCCGAAAGTGTTTTCATAAATTTTTTTAGTCAAATGTCAAGTTTGGCAAGCTTTTTTATATCTTTTCATTGTCTTATGACTGTTTTAAAATTTTAGATGTCATATTTGGTATCTTTGGAATTATTGAAGGGATAATTTAATGCCTTCAGTTGATACCTAATGGTTCATGGTTTTTACCTAATGAAATTTGAAAACTAACCAAAATTCATCATTTGTTTTTGATTGAATTTCGGTTACATTTGGAAAAATTACTTGTCATAAAGGACGAGCAACATAAAGGACAAGTTTTGGTGTAATTTGGGAATTTTACCAATCAAGAATTCTTTGAATTGTACTAGGGCGCTGTTATTTCTCAAAAGTCTTTTCACATTTATTTTGTTAGTTAAAGAATAGAAAAGTTTCAAATCACAACTCCATTAGTGAAAAACCCAAAGCCAAAACGTGCAAATTAAAGCTAAGGAACGTAAATTGTAATTACAGAAAAAGTCTCATAGTTTTTCATGGCTTCAACTCTGTTTGTGTAAAATTGGTACGAAAATTTTGAGTTCTGCCGTTCTGCCTTTATTTGTTGTTATTTTATAGTTTTTTGACAGAGTATCAGCATTGATGTGTCCATTTTGTTTTTCATGCAGTAGCAATTTATTCTAATGAGTATTTTTAGATGAAAATTTTTTGATATCATTTGCGATTTCAAAAAATCGACTTCAAAAAATTTATATCTTTTTATCTTGTTTCTGTCAACAATTGGGATATTCTCAACAGACCGAGAGGTGGCAACTTCTTTCAAGTGAAATACAATGCTCCTTTTACTGCTGTTTTGTCATTTGCATAAATTTTTAGGCTTTGATACAAGTGTTCATTTTTTTTTAAGTTTTGGACATTTTCCAATTTTTGAGGCTTTTTGCTGTCTTGCCAGAATATCACATATATATATATATATATATATATATATATATATATATATACAAATATATATATATATATATATATATATATATATATATACATATATATATATATATATATATATATATATATATATATATATATATATGTAGTATCACATTAAAGGCGCTAAAGTAAGGTGCAATTGATTTATTTAATCTTTTTTAGTGAATAGTTTATGATTTTAAAGGCTTCGACATAGTTCTCTTAGAAAATGTTTGAATTTTGCTTGTGTTTGTTCTTTTTGTAGTTGTTTGATATTCTGAATAATAACAGATGTCAACGAGTTACTATGCAGGTATAGATGAACCAATTGAAGGATTTCATTTGGTAGCTAATGGTTTTCATGCCTTTGAAATTAAATGTTTTCAAAAAGTTTTTAGAGCTTTCAAAGAGTTTTCGTCGTAATTAATCGTTGTTGTTTTTACTTTATTTTATTGTTTCTGTTGTCTCTTAGTCTCCTTAATGGCAGGTATCATCGGTCCTCTAATTACAAATTAATTAAATGATTCAGTGGTTTGACTTTGGAGCGAATTTTTAATTGGATGCACCATTTATTTTTGAACAATATATGATATTTTAATGTTATCTATCTCTTCCCCACCTTACCGAACCTTTTAGCTTTGGTTACATAAGTAAAATTCTTGAAATTTTTCTTAACCTTCTTAACTACATGCGGACTTATGTCAAGTAAACTTCAGTGGACATTTCAAGTGGATAGTGGCGTCTTCTTCATCGGCAATGGTATCAACATGATATGTCTGGTCAGCTTTGCTGTACTTTAAATTTTCACACACCCGGTTTTGAATCAGTAATAGGTGCCTTCTGGCAGATTTTTTTTGCCACTACAAGAGAGTAGAGCTGTTAGTCCACACCGACAAATCCCATCAACCGAAGAGTGTTGATATGTTCAAGAGATTAAATTGATCTGTTACATTCAGCAAAGTTTCTCTATCGACGACACAAAAAGGTGAGTTTGCATCCGAGTAGTTTTATCTGAACTGCCCAGCAAATGACTATTCACCAAATACACTATTATATCTTTAAAAAACTACACACAAGTTGAATATAATACTAGGCAATGCTGCAATTATCAAAGCGCTAATCTGGCTGTAAAACTTATTAAGCATCCAATAAACAGACGGCCGAATTTTACACCCAATTAAAGAATCAAGTTGTCCATGCATTCTCTTAGGAGACGTAAAATCACAATGAGATGAAAACAACAGATGAAAACAAAAAGAAAACAAGTAATCAAAGACAAAAGCTATTTTAAATCTTATACTAATGGGCTGATCAGAGCTGTTTTTGGTCTTCAACATTAGCCTGGGCAATTCTTGTCAAATTTTGAGCTATTATTGTCTTACCTCTTTGAAAATGTCAACGAATTTTTCGACTAACTTGACAATGATTCGATGGTTTTCCCTCAACGGAAGCGGATACAAATTTTCCAAATTTTTATCCGCTTTCGGTGATCAAGTACTGTCGATATGCTGCATGGGGTGGGTATTCTTTGTATTAAAATGTCGAGTATATTGATTTCGCTGATTAGGCAGGCAACTTTCCTTATCTTTACTGAATGTTGTACATGAGCTGGGAGATCTTCTGCCCCCAAACTTCTAAAATTGAAGAGCAATAATAGCCTTAGCTATCGCTTCGCAGCTATTAATAAAAGCCATCGCATTCATAACGTTTACTTTCGCAAAGCATTCAACAAGGCGAGTAAAAGTACGAATCAAAACTGCACAAATATTTTTGTTCTTTTTACAATTTACTACTGCTCTATATACTTTGCTCTCTGCAGCATATATAGAAAATTTTTTCCATAAATATATCCCTTTTCAAACACTGCTAGCATGAAATGCATATATTATTTTTAAACAGTAAGCGTTTCTCATACACAGAAGAAAATTGTACTGAAGATGAATGAACATTTTTAAGCTGAAGAAGAAATGCAAAATTATTGGAGCATACTAAAAGGCAACGAACGTATTTTCGATCACAATCAAACCTGATCGAGTTAATTTTGTTCTATAGTTGGAAATAGTTAGAATTTGCGTCACTTATTGTCTATGTCCCTGAAATCGAAAGTTAAAAATGAAAAAAAGCATACAATTGAGAAACAATATGGTCATTTGAATACCAAAGTTTCACCCTTTCACTTTTGAAACGTTCGATAGCGTGTTGCAGCTTGATGGGAGTAATTAATTATGTGTCCACGTTTTGAAATAGAAATTTGGTCATTGAACTCATTCATAGTCTATAACGTTAACGTGCACGAAAGCTGAAGTTAAAGCGAACGTAGCAAACCTATTACACAAAAAGTTCAAATGTCAACCTTCAAACAAAAGTTTGGGCAAATTCACGCATAAACACAGACGCGATGCTCATTTCCATTTAAGTATTAGTTTTTTAGAACTTTCGATTCTTTTCCAACCTTATGGCAAAGATTAAAAGAAAATTCAATCAGAGCTTACTGTTCTCATGAAGAGACCCGAACCCAACAACAGGTGTGACCCGTGAAGAGTTGTCATTCGACCCAGGAGCTCCCATCATCATCATAGTCATCATCTGGTTCTGGCTGTGGCTGTAGTCGTTCGGCACCCCTCCCCCGACCCCTGATAACTTACGCTTCTCATCTGATGTCTGCATCGTTGTTCCGTCTTTTGTTGTAGTGGTTTGATCAGCACGCGGCCATACTTCCATTATATTCCATCAAGCACAAAACGTGAACAAACAGCCTCAACAATTACAAGGCATGTACACAACTTCTTAATAGAGTATACCCAGACACCAGGGAACACGTGGACAAGTAACGTATTTGCGATCAGATTCTGATTTTAATATGGGTTGAATAAAAGTAATCGAAATCTGTAGGTCTAAAATATGTCAAGGTCCAAACTTAAATTTTCGGAGTAAGGAATTATTTGACTTGATTCTTATTTTTAATAACTTAATCCTAACCAGAAAAAGTTAGCTACTAGCTAAATTGGCACCCAATTAGATAATGATCTCTAATTGTTCGATATCTAAATTTTATAAAAACCAATACAAAAAGTTGTGATTGTTAGACAGCCTTCTATCAACAAATGGGATTGCTAATGGTTTGGGATTGGCAATTGATGTTTCCTCTCAAACGGAGCAAATGTTTAATCTAATGCCAACATTTGAGAGCGATTTGTTTGTTTTCAGCTGTTCTTCACAGCAGGTGCAATTTACGGTTGGTTTACTTCGATCTGAATTGTATGTAAACCATTAAAAAATTAGCGCTGCCTGGATATATTACTGAAGGGATGAAATTCTCGGATCACGTAAAGCATTATCATCCTTCCTTTTCTCTCAGACTGCCAAATATTAAATTTCTTCACATTCCTTAGAATATACCACCATGCAAACGGTAAATAACTCTTTCGTGAACAATTGGCTCTCGAGAAGCGAAGGATATACGAGAACGGAATTCGTTCCGACAGTGATTAAGACTCCAAATACTTCCCCTACTGACCTCCATTGTGTCTAGGCTACCACAAAGAACAATCAGAATATATATGCTCTCTAGTACCACCAATGTATTTCGGATGGTTGCCACATAGTACCGCGGACCTCTGACATTTTGAAAATTTTCAAGAATATTTCAATATGATTCAAATTTGAGCAGAAAAAACCGCATCGTTGGATAAACATTTTTAATATAACATTTGTTCATTCTCCTCTTGTTTCAGGATTTGAATTCAATAACTTTACAAATTTTGGTGCCATGTGACTTGAAGTTAAGAACTAAAATTTTTCACGGATTTCTGAAACCATTAAAATACTTCTATCTTCAATGGTGGCGCTAAAATTAACTTCACATCCTTTATCCTATATAATTCAATGTGAATCAATGAAGCAATCTCTCGCTAAGATTTTGCTATTTGTTGAGCAAGAATTAGTCATATCAGCACTTTATTCTGAATTCGTCCTATTGTCACGCTTTTATATAAACTGAGACGCGCCCTTGCTTAAATTTTACGAAGTTAATATAATTGTCCTCAAAACTGAAAAAAATGTGTTCAAGTTCAACTTATTTGGTTTTTTCTGCTCACTTACACTCTTATCTATACTCCTTTTCTTCTTATTTATACATTCCTACTCCATGCGTTATCTTTGGTAAGCTTTTTATAATGAAGCAGCACCCCTACCTTCAATTAATTTTCCGCTAATTTGTGAAATTCACCAAAAAGGGCAAAGATATATCATAGTTATCCATAAGTATGATAGTTCGTTTTTCACCCTTCGTAGTTCCAATATACCACTTTTTATATAAGGCTACCTGGACATGTATTAAAAAAACTATTTGCGGAAACTTAGGTAAAATGAACGAAGAGGCTCGGTAATTTGCGTTAGCGCATTATGTTCCAACCCCGCTCAACCTCGTTTTTGACTTAATTGTCTACCAAATGAAGAAGAGGTAGAAATCTTTCAAAAATTCAATTATTGTTCAAAAATAATTGGTGTATCCATATACAAAACCTCTTTAAGCTCAAACCACTGCACAAATCAAGTAAGAAATTATTACAGGGTCAATGATACCTGTCTTAAAAGAGAGTAAGAGGCAAGACAAACAACGAAATCAGATAAAAACAACAGGCATTTTTTTACGACCAAAACTGAATGTCTATCTGATTTTGAAAAAAAAAACAAAATAGAAAAATCAAAAAAGCATCAGCTGAAAACAAAACTTTACCAACTGAATTGCATTCCACCAGTAAAGATATGGGACTTGTTTCCACTGAGAACAAATAACAAGTAGATAAAGTAAAAAAAGGGCAAAATTAAAAATACGTTAAATTTTTTTGAAAACAATTAGTATAATGACTTCACAAAAACTTCATGAAAACCATTAGCTATCAACTGAAATTAGCGAAGAACTTCTATTATACTTTCACACGAAGTCAATGAGGCCTACCATCATACAGACTGTCAAAGGACAACAACAAAAAAAACAAATAGAGGCAAAAAGAAAGAGTCTATTAAATTTTGCGAGGAAACAATGTCAAGTTCTAAAATATCATTTTCTATTCACTAAAAGTATTTAAAAATTCAATTCTGAAGTTTTTACATCTTTAATCTGATATGTCAGTTGTAATTAATATGCCATCAATGTGACAATCGGAGAACCTCACTAATTAGAATTAACATAAAAATGAAAACTCGCAAATTAAACTTTAGAGAAGTGTTATTTAAACGAGAAAACAGCAATGATGAGACCTTCTTACTGACTCGCATTAAAATGCGACCTCTCTCGTTGCAGAGACTACGCTAATCGGATGCAGAATTAGAAAGATAAAAATGGCAAAACAAATTGAAGTTCTTTGAAAACAAAAATTTCAAAACCATGAAAGTAATAACAACCATGAACTTCGAACTAAGACCGATAAACAGAATAATTTTTTTGATTGAATAGGAAGTTAATTGGACGGATTCGTGAGACTAAGTTAAAAGACTACAAAAAACAACGAATACAGGCAGAACAAGATTTAACTGACATTTTCAGGCACACATGTTGAAGCAAAAAAAGCCATTAGTTTTTCCCTGAAATTACCATGCATGCTCATTGGCCACCACTTGCACATAATGTTGGCCTGTGAATTTTTTAGGTTGGATTTAGATCATTTTGTTCAGATGTTAAAATAAAAACTAAAATGTTCTAAAAATGCACAGCGGTCCATGACAATCCAATCAGTTCTTGGATTTGTAAAATTCCACAATTTGATCAAAACCGGTGGACGAAAAAGTCGAAATGTAACTGGAATAACCAATTTGACGAAAAGGTCAATTTCAATTAAATGAATTTTTTTTCGCTATATTACCAAAAAAACCAATATTTATCAGATGAAAGCATTAGAATTTGAATAGCACCCTATTAGTTTCTATCAATAACCATTAATTTATCCAATAGCACCCTAGATACCAAATTACACAATTGTTTAACTCGACTCATTTATTAGACTACAAAAAGAACGTCAAACGCTGGCAAGAATTCAATAAAATTTAAGAAAACACTTTGTCGGATCAAAAACAACATGGGCTTTACTAAGAAAAGAAAACATTTCTTCCTTTGACCTCATTTCAACATTATTGAGGCCTTTTATTGATAACACTTTTAATTGAAAACAGAGTTATCTGTAGTTCTGTATGAAAAAATTCTCTGAATGGTTAAAAAAGACAAACCTAAAAAACAATCCGAATCCATATCATTGCAAAAATCAAAGATGAGACCAAAATTGGCTTTGATATCGCTGCTTAGCTATTAAAAACAACGCAATTTCTCCAATTATTTGCGTAATATTTCGTTGGCAAACAAAAAATTTATGAAAAATAAATGATTTATAAATATGGAATAAAATTAGCTGAAATTTCCAACCAAAATTTAATAATGACCGCTTCGGAACCGGAGGTAATAACCACCTAGCCCAAACAAACGGAGATTATGTCAGCAGTTTATATGTCTGCACTACCAGTCCAACTGGAGAAAGGGGGGCGAAAAGAGCGTATATGATTCCATTTTTTATGAGAGAAAGAAAAGAAGCTGTTTTTTCAAAAAAATTAGCCAAAATTTTAGCCAAAAGTGTTGATTTGATCAATTCAAGAACCCTCTTTTATCCTTGAACGAAAAACCACTGTGAATTAAATTAATAATTTTATCACATTTTTAGCAAAAATTCGTCGCATTTTCAGCATAACGAATTTCTCGAGGAAAACTAATTTTTGGTTTGCAAAAAAAGCATTTCAATCTCATGGAGCCTAAAATTAATTGCACTTCAACCAAGGTTGTGCGTTTGCTCAACAGGAGAAAGATTAAATAAAAATAACAGTTTCTTAAGGATGAGAGTTTCAGAGTTTTCAGTATCAATTTTTGTCGATTTTTTTAAACGATCTCATATGGTATCAGTTTTGAAAAAACCATTTCAAAACATTTCAAAGACAACCTTCAAGTTGTGATTCTTTGCATCGTGTGTAAGAAAAATCTTGGCATAGTTTGTTATCCCATAAAAATTTTAGAGGTGACATTAATTTTGCTCCAAATTTTCGACCATTTTTCCTTCACCCTTCGCAACAAAAAACTATCTTGTTTGCTGCGTATGTGCTCCATTCTGTTTAGCCTGTTAGGATACCCGCATGAGGAATTGAGTTTCGTTGAGATAAAATACTTGAGAAATCTGAGCAAAAATAGCCGTAGTTTTTTAGGAAATTCTGATTTGATCGATGTTCTCAACTTTCGAAGAAAACAATATAAGAAAGACGATATAGTACCTTTTCTGTGAAACCAGGTCAACATAGAGAACAATATTTGTAACTACTTGATAATAAGAACTGCAATACGAACACCAAACACCAACTTAAAATTTTTTGCTTCCGACTCCACTTAATGGGAGGAGGAACTATATACTCAAATAAGTTTTTTTTATCAACCAATTTCGGCCGATCGATATTTTCATTATAGAGAATCGTTAATGGTATCATCAGAAAAACATTCGACCGCAGCATTTACGAATAAAAAGATTTTTCTAAACTTTCTATTCGAGGAGTTATCGAGGATTATAACTTTTGTGAACATTTCATATTTGGGTGTGATTTTGTTCACCTTCAGTGTCGCTGCTGCTCACCTTTTTTAAATTTTTTGTATCAAAAACTGGATTCAAAATTATTTTTCATATTAAATCATTGATCAATTTTGTGTCCCTAAAGACTAGCCTTGATTGAAGTTTAAACTTTAAAAATTCGAGTTCTATTGGAGCGCTGTTTTTTTAGAATTCTATTAACAATTATTTTGGATTTTCTCACGTCCTTTAAGAGACAAGAAGTCAATTTTCAAATCCAGGTTCCATTATTGATAAACATCAATTAAGATCAAAAGAGGGCCATAGAATATTTTGTTTTCAGAGAATCATCACTCATTGTTTTAATGGCTTCGCACTGTTTTCGTAATTTTTACTAAGTTTTTTGTTTTAGCTGCTTTTATTGCGTATTTATAGTCGTATGGCTTAATATGGTTATTTAAAAGAAAATTTTGTCTCAAAAGAAAGAGGGTTAAATAATCCTATTCAATGCTTCGAATGCATATCTATTGGCTATTGAGACTTAAGTATTTTTTTTCTTAGGCAGACTTATTAAGAATTGAGCAGAAAAAAATGTATTCACATCTCCGACAGTCAATTTCTTGATTTTTTCTATTGATTTCCTGGTTTGCGACTCTATTTGTTGGCGTTTTTGTAGTCGTAAGATTTGTTGTCGTTATTCAACAATGTTTTTTTGGCTATTATTCGAGGTATGGGTTAACGTGTTTAAAACTTTCTGTTCAAAGCTATTGGATTTAATGCGTCTGAGACTAGTTGTCGAGTTGTCTTAAAAATTAGCGAATTTTGTATATTAGTTCATATTTGATCTTTAGATTCATATTATCACAATGCAACGGAATCCCATTGGTGTTTCAAAAAAAATTTGTTATATCCCAAATTTGCTACTGATTAACCATTTTTTTTAGAAATCACATTGACAATGTTCTCTCGCTTTTTTTAAACTTCGGTTTGTGTAATCAATTGTTGTTCTTCATGTAGAAAGAATTCTGATTAATGACGGGCTTCAACATCTTCATTTCAAGAAGTTAATGAACTTAATCAACACCCTCAATGATAGCTAAATGTTCAGATAATTTTAATTTTTTTGCTTTCAAAATTTTCAACCAGGCCCATTGGTTTCTTGAGGACTTTTAATTTCATTAGGGCGTGTTATTAAGAAAGCGTAGGTCTTTTTTATTACTTTGGTTTTCTAAAAAAATAGTTTTCTAGGACGTTTTGTTAATGAGGTTATTTCAGACAAAAATTACCTCACAATAGATTGTCGAAAGAAATGAGATTAATTCGACAAAAATTTGCAAGCTTTTCATAAATTTTGTTTTTTAAACAAAGATTAAAGAGCATTACCTTTGAAAACACACTTTGAAGTCATAAGCTGGAGTTGTTCCTCCATAGAAAAAACATCCAATTTTTGTTTAATAATCCTAAGTGATATGAAAGTAAGGAAAAATCAAATATAGTCAAAACTCAAAAAAAAGAATCAAATAGCGACAATTTAAGTTCCACTATTAGATTTTGATTGCAAACTAAATTTATATGTATTTGCTTGTGTCCTCTTTACTTCATGTGATGAAAAGGCAATACGACCAAAACAATTAACAAAACGGTCAGCACTCAATATCCACTTAACGTTTTTCTGACAATTAGAGTCACAATCAGGAAACCTATTAGCTATGACCTCATATTTATGGCACTATAGAAATCAGAAAAGCTTCTCGATACTCAGCCTCCAATGCTGGGATAAAACTACAGAAAAAAGCAGTTTATAGTCGAAAATAAAAATACTAAGTTTACGAAATTTCAAGGTAATCAATACCAGAAACTATTGACTTGAAATAACATTTAGGTTCACTTAGACCTCGTTAGATCTTCATTTCGACGCCTGTCATTATTGACATCAAGTAAGAAAATGACCAAAAGCGGTCAAAATTCAAAAAAAAATTGATGAAACGTAGAGTCACAGTCAAAACCCATTAGTTGCCCACAGACCAAATCAAAAGCCAAAACAAGTCAGATGAGCGAGCGTGAAAATGTAGCTTTAAAAACCTAAAAATCTATACTCATATCCAAATCTACTTAATTCTTAAAGCCACAATGGTTCTTAAATTACAACCAGGTTAGGACTTCATGACGGAAATGCTTCTTAAACACAGAAATGCTCAGATTTGTAGCATAATTGAATAAAAATTGACCGAAAGTGCCCATAAATGTTAACAGAGTCAGTTTAATGTGAAATGTTCTCAAAATTTTAAACCTCGAAATAGACAATTTAAAAAAGAACGCTTTAATTCTATACTGAACGCGTGCAGGGCTTTATCAAATGATATCACTTACAACACCAAACGATAAATAAATCGATCGGAAAAAATTGACTGTTAAAAAAACATTTCAGAATTTAGTTCATCTACCACTCCCCTAAACATTGGGTCGGAACCATTACTATCTTAGAACTTAAACTTTTGGGCATCACTGTTAATGATAAGATCTGAATTGCACGTCGATTAAAAATTCGATCAGTAAAATTACATGGCCTATAGATAAAAAGAATTGTCAACAAAAAATTTATTTTAGATGTATATATCATTTACCCACGGTGGCAAACACATATTTATTATGTTTTGAAAAATCGAACAGAAAGCAGAAATAGCAGTACTGTTTCAAAATTACCAGTTTGATAATGTGATCTGGACGGTCGAAAACAGATTCACTCTCCGGAAACAGTTTCCACAAAAGCTGCTTCACTGGTACTTTCAACGAGTCGAACTTACAGAAATCTGAGTTTTTGACTTCGTGCTCAAGCATCCATTTGAAATTGAGATTACAAATTTTCTCGATATCGTCTTTGAAAAATATTTTCAACCTTTGCTCAAACATCGACAATCCTTTGTCAACTTCGCTCACTCTACACGTTGCAAAAACTGGGTAGCATCTTCCCAAAAACTTGACATCTTTCTCCGAAAAATCGTTCAAAAACAAGCGCAATGAAAATGCAGGTTGCAGTTCTTCGACCAAGCAGTGAATAAAGGCGTGATTTTTGATCGTTTTGATGTGTCGCGCCCGCTTAGAATGGCGCTGTTTTTCCTCGTCGAATTCGGACTTCTCCTTTGCAATCATTTTCTCAATATCATCATCTTCATCTTGATTGCAACCATTCTCATCTGGATTATCACAATCGTTTCCTGAACAATTTTCAGTTCCATTTTTTTCATCGGATTCAGTCGAAACATCACAAGATGTCGATTTGGCATCAATGCTTTGGTTTAGCAATCGGATCGCTTCTCGCGCAGCCTTCGTGGGCGATTCGTTGCGGGTCGTGAACAGGTAGCCAGTGGCATCTTCGGTTATTGTCAAGTAAGGTTTCGGATCGTATATCTGTTTGCGTTTTCTACTCATTTCCAACTGAAATTACTACACAGTCAATGCAAATCATAATTAACCTATTTTTTTACACTTTTCATAAGCATTGCGTACTTCTCGGAAGCTAAATGAGGCTTTCATATGTTAAAGTGAAACCAAAGACCAATAGCAAGGTACAAATATTCAGCAAATGACGCAGATTAGTCAAAAGTCCCGTCGTAGGCTCAGAGTAGTTAATATCAGAGTAGTTCATTATAATCTTCTGTCAAGAATGCAGATTAATTCAAAAACTATCTTAGCGGCGACGACAATCTTCTTTTTGAGAAAGCAGACGACGACAATTGTTTGGGCAAAAAAACTTGGATGTCCAGTTTTTCCTGAAATTTACCACTATTTTCGCCGCATGAACTTTGCACCAGTATTGTTAAACTTGAAAAACTTTCATAAAATCTAAGAACATTTAAATTAATCCGTACCATCTATATATACAATATGTAAACATAAACAGATCTATCACATTATCAACTTTGCACATCCCAAAATTGTTCAAATTTTGTAACTGAAATGACGCAATTTCATTCATCACTGTTCAAAACAGGGTCATCAATGAAACTGACGTCAGCAATGCAGAACTTGGTTCTACACGTAGGGCAGGGCGCGTGACCTTCGAGCCACACTTGGGGGTTGTTCTGATCTTGTCTGGCTGAGAACCACTTGCTCAGACAGACTGCACACCACATTGGACGACAGAAACAGTTGCCACAGTCAGGCACTGAACACCCTTTCACTAGTTTTACGTCTGATAAGTTGACATTGCACCCTATGCATTGGTCAACCAATGTTGCACAGCGTCGACCTGAAAATCAAAATAGGAAAGTTAATGGACATAATCTACTGAGTAACTTTTATTAATTAAACTTGAAAATAAATAGAACATTTCGTCTTCAACTAATGTTAGATATCACTGAAAAGATGTTAGCGACCTACTGACAATTGACACAAGTACTGCTATACAGTTTAATTATGATTAAAACCAGGTTAGTTTTGAAATAAATTAACAAACGCGAAAGTTGGAAGAAAGGAAGACTACATAAACTGCAGGTTCTCATTTGGAGTTAACAGATGGCGTAACAAGTATTTCGATCAAAGCAACCAGAATGGAAAACACTAACTTGCGACACATTTACAGCTGACGCTCAATCAAATGCAGCTTAATTTCCACCTTACTCCAATTTTGGCATTAACTGTTACGCAGTAAATGAACGAATTATTAACCAATCAGATTCGAGTATTTTAAAAGCGTATAGAAATCGTTCCAAATAAGATTTAAATGCGTATAAAACGTTCTAATATACGTAGAAAGTTCCGAAAAAGTTCAATTAACCTAATTTTAAGTAAATATAACCATGATATGTATCGATTAAGCTGGTTTTCGACTCAATATTTTTAGGTTTTCTAGACAATTGCCGATTGAATACGAACTGATTTGACGTCAATAACATCAGACAAAAAACCAGTAAAAGAGCATCGAAAAAACCTTGCCGTCTAAGTATCACTTGTTGCTTTGTACGTCTTAATGCTTACACGTTGTTGACATAAATATGAATAAATTGAACTGACTGACGTTCGAAAGAGTGTTGTTTTGCACCTTTTACATGGTGCCGCACCCTAAGCGGAAATTTTAGCCTAATTGTTATGATAAACTTATAAAATAGTGCAATATTGATCTGCTGGTATCTATTGTCCAAATAAACCCCCGGAAACAAATTGACGTCAAGAAACGAATTGACATCGATCACCTCCTCAAACCTCGTTGAACTAATTAACGAAGATTGAACTAACCTCGAAGATTGAACTAATTAGTTTACCATTAAAAGGCCAACATCAAATGGTACAACAGTATTTAACTTCGCATTCCACTAAAACAAATTTATGAGCTTATATCTTTTATCTTTTCCTTATAAAGAGTTCCGTTTTGACATTCCGTGGACACGATCTCAGCGATTATCCCACATATTATAGACACGAAATTTCACGAACTGTGTTTTGCACTAAACGTTTTTGTTATATCATTTCGTCCATTCCTTATCTAGTCAGTATTGTATTTTTTGGAAATTTGCTACAAAATGCTGCACTGCGAGGTAGACAAACACGAGCTTTGTTGAATTATTGACGCACTTACACGGAAAACTACATGATGATAGAGATCAATCTGGACCTGGGCACATTACATCGTGAATTTCAAGAGGAATCGCAGACGCCCAGATTTATGATTTCACAAAATACTCCAACACAAACTGTGAGACAAAAACAAATTGTTACCAATTTTTTTTGAAGTAAAGTGTTTTAAGAACAATTTAGACGGCAAGAACCCCAACCAAAGATTTTTTTTTTGACTTAGCATGAACAGTGATACCAAACAATTGTTTGAATAATATTGTTGGTAAAAAGTCACCATTAATCCCCCCACAAAAAAAAATTGAGACAAAAAAACATCGATTTTGAAAATTTTTGGTCGATTCACCAAAAATTCGAGAAAAATGATATAGTCGGTTAGTATATCCAAAAATAATCTCTGATATAGAGAAAATTGAGAGAAAATCGAATCCCTATAATTTTTTTCTCGTCGCTCCTTTATGTACCGTTTCGTCCGCATCCTTTTCGTCCTTTAACATTTCAATTCTCCGTGTTCCGTTTTTTTTCAATAACTTCGCTCTCCCAAAACTTCGCCTTTCATTTTCTTCGCTTCTTTTCCAGATTTCAGTGTAGTATGTCATCTGTGATGAAGTATGTTGTTGTTTTTGCTGTAGTATGTTGAGTATGCTAGTATGCTGGTTTGTTGTTTAGGTCTTATAGCTTTCTAGGGTGTGACTTAAGTTTATTCTCGAGTTACGGCTGGATTGTTCTTTGACTTTTCAACTTTACTAATTTACTAGCCCTCCTGTTGTAGTATTTTGATTTTGCTGCTCTATGTTTGTGT
Organism: Convolutriloba macropyga; assembly: GCF_964194025.1. Lineage (NCBI taxonomy): Eukaryota > Metazoa > Xenacoelomorpha > Acoela > Convolutidae > Convolutriloba > Convolutriloba macropyga. The sequence goes on along the minus strand of NC_134469.1, from coordinate 15,647,716 downwards.
GTACCTGTATGATTGCTAGTTGGTTTGGTCTTGTTACCTTCTAAGGTGTGACTTAAGTTCATTCTCGAGTTACGGCTGGATTGTTTCTTGACTTTTCCAACTGTCTTAGTCTGCAAATACACTATTGTAGTTCATTCAATTTTGCTGTAGTTTGTTTAATACCGTTAGTATGCTGATTGTTTGTTTTGGTTTGGGTTTTGCTAGGATGTGACTTAAGTTTATTCTGGAGTTACGGCTAGTAAATTCCTTGACCTTTACATCCTTTTAGTGTACTACTGCATTGCCGTAAATTAGTTTGTCGTTAAATTTGTCGTTATAAACCCATTATGAACTGTGTTAGATTGTCTTGCAGTAGTTTCTCTCCTTCTTCCTGGGGTGTGACTTAAGTTTGTTCTGGAGTTACGGCTAGGTTGTTTGCTTGAGTTTTTGCTGTGGTCTGCTAACATAGTTCTATCCAACCTCATTTCCTGCCCGTTCTCTCCCACCGTCCCGTTTCGTTGCGTAGCGCGTTTTCCACCCGCTTTCCCGCACATCCCGTTTGCGTTCCGTCGCGCACTGCTCGCTCGACTTCCCGTCCGTAACGTCTCCGTTTCGTCGCGCGTTGCTCGCTCGACTTCCTTTGCCTCCCTCCGCGTTGAGCGCATAGCGTTCAGCGCTCAACTTCTGTTTTGTCGGGCACAGTGTGCTCGACGACCTTCTTTGCTCTTTGGGCGGTTTGTTTTACAGACTGTCTACAGTGTGCTGTGTTTGGTGTCTTTTTCGTTGGGTTTGTTTTGCGTGGGTTCGATTTATTTGGAGTGTGCATATAATAATTAACCGTGCGCAGTGGTAGGATTGCTGGTCTTTGGAAATAATAACATCATGATGTCTAATAGTCTTGATCAAAAAGTCAAAAAGTTGTACGCTGCCAGGTCAAAGCGTGAGGCTGAATTGCATGCTATACATGAAGATATCCTTCATTGTATAAATAGTCAAAGTAGGCGAGTGAAAGTTGAACGTCTAGTAACAAAGTGCAACGAAGCATTTATGACCGTTGTAGACAAAAATGAGGACCTGATTGCATTTGCTGGAAAAACGGAGGATCCAAGTGCACTTGTTCCTTCACTAGAGTCTTACTTAGAGGCAATGACAACCAAGAACGACAAGATCCTCACTTCAGCACGAAACTACATCAACTCTGCTGATGATAAAGTGAGTGAGTTTCAGGAACCGAGGGCTTCCATTCGTTCTAGACTTCCCTCATTGATGACCTCGTCAAAAACATCTAGTCAGCGTAAACATGATTACGTAATCGCTAAAATGAAGCGCGAAGAAATTGAAAAACAGAATGAGGCAGCCATTCGCCTTGCTAAACAGAAAAAGCAAATGGAAATAGATGAACTGGAGGAAAACAACAGGAAACGGTTGGCAGAGGCAACTCTGCAAGAATTTGAATTGCTGGACGCCGTTTCTAAAGGTAGCCAATCTGAAACCACCGCAAGTGCTAAGAGCTCAATGAGAAGTGAAAAGGCTGTCCAAGATTGGATCAACACCTCACTTGTCTTAAGTTTTAACAACGAGAAAACTAGTGAACCAGAGGTTAAGAAAGACCCTCCAGAATGCCCTAGCCACAATAACGGCGAAGCAGTGGAAGATCACAACACTGACATTTCAAGGCATTCCGTTCCAAAAAATTGTCGAGGCAATTACTTTTTAAGCATTGAGACCTTGCAGCAACTCGACCCCTGTTATACTCCACCTGAAAATTTTTTGGCTGCTGCTAACACACAGGGGTTGTACCAGGCGCACCTAAGGTCGCAAATGAATCAAACAGGCCAGCAAGGCACGGCGCTCCCAAGCATAACTAACCAAGGAACCGCGGATAGTCAGCCGCCTTCTGTACACGCCCCAGGGGCTTCTTCACCACCCATTCAACAGCACATTCCACAGACGTTCGCACCACCAGAATATCAAAATAATGCATCCGAGTTTTTTCCACACGCACAATCCAGGAGACCTGAAACATCAAGTCTGCCGAAGAATAATTTGGCCCAGCAAATATGCTCCCGACAACAAATTAATTGTGTCCCCCGAGCACCAAACGCCACTCTTCCTCCTTTCCCGACAACAAATCATCCAGTTCCCGTAATAAACGTTCCCTTGCACCCAAGCTTCCCACCAAGTCCAAACATTCAACAGCACAACTCCGAACCCGCTCAGCCTAACGTCCTTCTGATTCCGAACCCAGTATTTGCACCTAACGTCACTGCTCCCATTCTACAGACCCAAAAGATCAATCAACCTCCCGTCTACAACACTTTTCAAAATAATAATAACCGAGTAAACAAAGTAATACGTTCTGTTGCTCCTCCTTTCCTAACTATGCCCAATATCCCTCTTGGCCAGAACTTTGTGCCAAATATGAGTCATTGGCGGTTTCCACAGCACAGACCGTCAATAGTCAATCAAAACACAACCACCGTGAATAGTCTGCCTCCAAATGTACACGCCCATATCGCACCATCAAGCACTTATGTTCCACCACGAATTTATCACAATTCGCCCCCTTTGATTGATATGCAATCACCGTTAGGCGCGCAGCAGGAAAACCTGATCGCGACTACTAATGTTGTACCTGGTCTAGCCACTCCGGTTTTTCAGCCAACATACCCCTATGTTGGGCCCACTCCGTTGAGTTGGAGCGGTCCGCAGGTGTCTGCAACTGCCCCTCCGATACCGGACAATGCGTCATTGATTAGGGAATTAGCTGATGCAATAACAAGCAAGAGAAACGACCCTTGCCAGAATGGAAACTTGCTCAGTATAATGGCGATCCTTTACAATGGCACGAGTGGTATGGTCAATTCAACAGCGCGATTGACTCGCAATCGCTATCTGATGACGTTAAATTGACATACCTCAAAACCCTCGTCACCGGTAAAGCAAAGATTGCAATCACCGAGTTTGCTTACTGTGGTTTAATGTACAAGGATGCACTAAGGACTTTAGAACGTAAATTTGGCCAGCCACAGGCAGTCGTAAGTGCACACTTGGATAAACTAAGCAACTTTCCACCTCTTAAAATGCACAATAGTGATAACATTATAAACTATTCCGCTGCAATATCCAGTCTCGTTGGGGTTTTCAAGTCGTTATCATATGATGCTGATTTGAAGAGCGCTTCCCTACTTAACCAAGCGGTACAGAAGTTACCACCAAACATGAAAGAGTCATGGTCACTCTTTACGGTTAAGAAGCACTGGGTTAAGCCTACCCTCCATGACTTTAACGATTGGCTTAAAGAAAAGGCTGAGGCCCATGATCTTATGAAACAAAGCGCAACCAAGGCCAAACCTGAAGAGAACATCACTTCAGTAACCAAGACCAAAACAGCCTCAAAAGTGTTTGCATCAAATTCGCAACAAAGGTAAACAAAGAAGCAAATGCCATCTTCTTCCACAAATACTTACTTTCGATGCATTGTATGCAAAGGTAACCACCGGATATGGGAGTGTCGAGTTTTCAAGGAAAAGACTCCAACCCAGAGAGCTAAGTTGGTGGCGGATAACAAACTTTGCTTTTCGTGCTTACGGGACAAGCACACATTCCGCCAGTGCCCTCAACCAAGAAAGTGCCGAGCAGAAGGGTGCAATAGTTCGCATAACACACTATTGCATGGAGCAGATAGGGTTTTTCCAACTAAACAGTCGACAAATTCCAATACCATTCAACCTTCTGGCAACACAGGTCAAAGTAAAGCAACTTCTAGTCAACTCCAGCCTAATAAGACCACAACAATGTCATCTGTTACTGATGTTAAGGGGCTCCTTCAGGTGACTGAATTGCAGTTGGTCAATTCGTCCGGTTTAGATACCAAGGCTTTAGTTTTGTGTGATACCGCCTGCAGTAACTCTTGGGTGGCCGGTAGTCTCGCAGATAGACTCGGTTTGCACGGTAAAGCACTAAAGCTAACTGTCAAGGGTATTAATACCGAAGAAGTAGTTGATACTAGGGTTGTTGAAGTTACTGTGAAACCAAGAGAACAACAAGATTTCGAACCATTCACCGTCAACCCTTTCGTTAAAGAGAGTCTGAACGTCGGCTCAGATATAATTAAAGTACAGGCCCTGCAAGAGACTTACCCACACTTAGCAGTCCTTGATCCCGTAACATATTCCTATAAAGACATTGAGATGATACTCGGACAAGATGTCTATCATGCCATCCGCCCGTTAGAATACTTCTCTGCCGATGAGAAGCGTTCACCCGTTGCCGTACGCTTGCCCAAAGGTTGGGTCTTAAGCGGTCCGTTACCATCAAGTTCGTGTTTAACCTCAACGTGCTTTAAAGTGAATATCGAACAAGACAATGAGTTAGCAAGTCAAGTAAAGTCATGGTACGACATTGAATCATTCGGGGCAAACAAGCAGGTCGATTCAAGATCTGCAGCAGATGCAAGGGCTCACGAAATCCTTGAGAGTACCACCATACACAATGGCCTGAGATACGATGTCGGAATGCTGTGGGCAGCAGATAACACCAAGCTCCCAAATAATTACTTCTCATCCCTTGTGCAACTAAAATCTCTCGAAAAACGATTGGCTAAGGATGAAGACCTTAGAGAGAAGTATATTAGTACCATCAAGGAAGACCTAAACAAGGGGTATGTAATTGAGGTTCCGGACGCTCACAAGGTTGAGAAGCGGTCCGATAAAGAGTGGTACCTACCCCACCATCCGGTTTTAAACCCGAACAAACCGGGTAAGGTGCGTAGGGTGCTCAATGGAGCAGCAAAATTTCATGGCGCCTCACTGAATAAATCTTTGCTCACTGGCCCTGATCTGCTCCAAAACCTTATTTACGTACTTCTTCGCTTCCGACAACATCCATATGCCGTCTCTGCCAACATCGAGGGAATGTTTCTACAGGTTGGTGTATTACCATAAGATCAAACATCACTTCGCTTTCTGTGGCGGGAGGACACCACAACTAACGTTGTAGTGTATCAATATACGCGCCATATATTCGGGGCTAAAGACTCGCCCACATGCGCCAACTATGCATTACAACGCACTGCGAGAGACAATGCCAAGTTTTACCCCGAAGCTGCAAAAGCCGTCCTTGAAAACTTCTACATGGACGATTACCTTGACTCAGTGGAGTCTCCTGAAAAAGCCATCAATAGATCGAAGGAATTGGTACATCTTCTCCATCTCGGTGGGTTCAAGCTTACAAAGTTTGTAAGCAATGTGCAAAATCTGGCTGATCGAATTGATGGTTCGCCTCAATCTACTGAGCCCAAGGTTATTGTTTCATGTCAGGAGGATTCATCGCATGTGCTAGGGTTAAAGTGGGATCACACTAATGACATTTTGGTTGTGAGTAGGGGTACAAGCTGCGCTATCACCAAGTCCCTCACGCAACGCTTGGTCCTAAGTCTTGTCTCGAAAGTCTTTGACCCCATTGGTCTTGTCGCACCGTTTACCGTCGGTGCGCGATTGCTCTTAAAAGACATCTGGCGTGTCACAGGACAGCAATGGGATGACGAGCTCCCACAGGACATGGTTCAAAAATTTTTGGTCTGGAGTGCGGACTTACCAAAGCTTGAAAACATCAAAATTCCTCGAAGTTACTTTAGTGGACCCTTTGATAATATAGAGTTGCATATGTTCGGTGACAGTTCTCAGGATATTTTTAGTGCCGTTGCATTTCTTCGAGCCCTAGTAACAACTCCTACGGGCAAGATAAAAACAGAGCTTGCGTTTGTTTTGGGGAAAGCGCGCGTGGCGCCAATGAAGGTAATGACTGTCCCAAAACTGGAATTGCAAGCAGCTCTACTTGCCGCTCGGCTGAAGAACGAAATTATTCAGGCACTTACTGTAACTGTTAACCAAGTATTCATGTGGACAGACAGCACGACCGTTCTTCAGTGGATAAACTCTAATGAAAAGCAACCAATCTTTGTTGCAAACCGCGTTTGTGAAATTTTGGAGTATACCAGCGTTGATCAATGGAACCACGTCGCAACTAAGGATAATCCAGCTGACGCTGGCACGCGTGGAATGTCCGCTGAGGTTTTGCAACTAAGCAGTTGGGTCAATGGTCCACATTTCTTAACTAACTCAAGGTTCCTTTTCGTGCCGAACAAAGACGTCATTAATAACATCAAACTTGGCGTCAACCAAGCAGTCATCATAGAAGACACTGTCTCTCTCGCTACATCTGTTAAAAAACAGACAACTAACGTTCTGTCGTTATTCCCATTTGATAAGTTTAGTTCTTATCAAAAGTACTTGCGCATTGCCGCATACGTTCTCCGGCTTTTGCCGAAACATGCCGGCTACCGTAACCTCGATGGTAGCATTACTGACCCTACTGAGCTTGACGAAGCCGAGCGTCATCTACAGTACTTGGTGCAAGGAGAGTCTTTTGAAGCCGAAAGAAAAGATCTTCTTGACAATAAATTCGTTAAACGGAGTAGCCGAATTGCTCCACATTCACCGTTTATTAGTCCCAATGGGCTAATACGTTCCTCGGGCCGCATCAAGCGGTTAATGGAAGTTGGGTTTAACATAAAGTACCCAATCATCTTAGATGCACGTCATCCGTTTGTAAAACTGTTCCTTGAACACACGCACGTACAGCATTATCATCAAGGCGTTGAATACCTAAGATCAATTGTGCAGGAACACTATACAGTACTGAAACTAAGATCATCCTTGCGTTCCATCAAAGCACACTGCCTGAGATGCCGAGAATTCCAAGCTGTAACTATGCAACCAATCAAGTCTGACTTACCTAAGGAGAGACTTGCTTACCAGTCTCTTCCCTTCACGAACACTGGCGTTGACTACTTTGGGCCATTCTATGTTACTGTCCGCCGTACTACTGAGAAAAGGTGGGGCTTCCTCTTCACCTGTCTCACTACTCGCGCTGTCCATGTCGAGATAGTTACATCCATGGACACCAGTTCTTGTGTTATGGGAGTTGAGCGGTTTGTGTCACGTAGGGGTACACCTGCCATGATTTGGTCGGACAATGGCACTAACTTTATTGGAGCGGAGAAAGAACTCCGAGAAAGTATTGAAAAGTGGAACGTTGTCAACATTGCAGCTGAGCTTGCTCACAAAGGTATAAAATGGAGATTCAATCCACCCAGCGCACCACATCAAGGTGGTATCTGGGAGAGGTTGGTACGCAGCTTCAAGCGCGTGTTGTATACTATTCTTGGCACGCGTCGCCTCACGGATGAGGTACTGCATACTACCTTTTGTCTCGTGGAGAATGCTCTCAATTCGCGTCCTTTAACACCCGTAAGCGCTGATCCGTGCGATTTGAACGCTTTAACGCCCAACCACTTTCTTTTAGGAGAACACTCTACCGGTATTCCGCCTGTTGTCGGCAATAATGAGTTCGACCATCGTAAACGTTACGCCCGTGCGCAGTCGTACGCGAATGCGATCTGGTCCCGTTGGATCAAAGAGTACGTACCGACGCTGAACCGACGCTCTAAGTGGCAGACGCCTGCCGAGCAACACCTTAAGAACGGTGACTTGGTTTGGATAGTTGAGGAAACCAACCCTAGGGGTTACTACCCAACCGCTCGGATTGTGGAACTCCGTTACGGCTCCGATAGCGTCGCGCGCTCCGCCGTTTTACGTACGTCGACCGGTTCACTCGTCCGCCCGCTTGTAAAACTTGTACCAGTTTTCCCAACATCTTCTTCCGGGCCGGAGGATGTTACGCAGTAAATGAACGAATTATTAACCAATCAGATTCGAGTATTTTAAAAGCGTATAGAAATCGTTCCAAATAAGATTTAAATGCGTATAAAACGTTCTAATATACGTAGAAAGTTCCGAAAAAGTTCAATTAACCTAATTTTAAGTAAATATAACCATGATATGTATCGATTAAGCTGGTTTTCGACTCAATATTTTTAGGTTTTCTAGACAATTGCCGATTGAATACGAACTGATTTGACGTCAATAACATCAGACAAAAAACCAGTAAAAGAGCATCGAAAAAACCTTGCCGTCTAAGTATCACTTGTTGCTTTGTACGTCTTAATGCTTACACGTTGTTGACATAAATATGAATAAATTGAACTGACTGACGTTCGAAAGAGTGTTGTTTTGCACCTTTTACATTAACAATCCACTCAAATCGAATAATCACTCAAAAAAGATGTATATACCTGAAGAGGAGTACGTTAGGAATTTGTCGTTTTCAGCCAAACCAGCCTTGAAAGCAGCAACAAATCTCTCACTGATACTTTGCTTCAGCACAATGTTCCGCGCGTTTACAACAGGAGCCGATAGCCGCTCCCTCAATTCGTGGTACTCCTAAATCAGAAATTTTGCTAAGTATGAATTTTCTTTCAGACATTAGCTAAGACACATGCGTCTTTGCTATTTCTACTGTTTGCCAATTTGTTACGCTACTCAATGTCGGATTTTCAATGACAAAAACACAAAAAGAACTTATCTTAACATCAAGATCAAGTGCACAGCATACTACAAACTTTACCAATCAAATAAGCCTCAAAGAGAGGAAGCCCCGAAAAAATTCAAGGACATAAACGACTGACGTCGGATGAATTGCTCTCAATTAATTTGGAGGGGGTTTAGCTTAGAATTTTTATGCGTCCAACAAGCCTACCCCACGGGTTCGAAATTTTAACCTCCATGATGGCAGTCCAACAACTTAGCTATAACGGCTCTGCTACTCAATCGCTTCTTTTGGCAAAAAACTTTATTTCGGAAGCAATTGAGATGAAACAAAAATTCAGAAGTCAAGTGTGAAAAATTTACTTGAAAGCGAAGAATGATGCAGAACAAAAGCGCAAAAGCGGTCAAACAAAAATTTTCTGGATGAATTCTAAATTCTATTCACTTGAAACAATGAATGAGGTCAGTCAGAAATGAAACGCAAAGGTGCGGCTTATCTAAAACGCGAAATGCTATAATACAGGAAAAAAACGAATTGAAAAACAAAAATTTGCAGGACAAGTTCTGACGTATAATTCAAAGGCTTTTCATTGACTTAACAAAAAAAATAGATCAAGAAATAACAAGGAAGACTGGAAAAATCATTTAAACAATCCAACAAAATGGAAAAAACAGAGAAAATATAACAGTCCAACGTGCACGAAAAACGTCCAGCGAGAAAACGAATTCTCACTCAACATTAAAATAAGAGTGAAAAAATAAAACACTCACGTGCACATTTTAAGATTCCGAAATTTTGCAATCCCAGAAGTTAAAACACCAGAAGTCGCTATATACTTAGCCAGAAATTTGAATTCCATGAGCTTTCAACAATTTAAAACGTGCGTCTCGTGTTTTAAACAAGGTTGTGTGAATCTGCAGAAGTCACTTTAAAGTTCTGGGAATATGTCGAACTGCTTCCCGGGTCTCGATAAACGCCAGAGTCACGTAACCACGCCGTAATTCACACAGCAAAACACTCGCTTTTTCACTCCATTTCCTGTTTAGGCTTGACCAAATACACTACTTCAATTTGGGACTACAAGGATAGCGCCTAAAAATAGCAGTTGACAGGCTGACAGCGTCTATTGAACAAGGTTTTGAAAGACAAAAACCTCACTTTTGCGTATAAATATCGCTAATAATTTTCTTCTGTTTCGGTACGATTTCGAACAGCACAGACAGAGCTCTCAAAAATGTCAAATTTTCTCAAGAAATGGTGAAAAAAGCCGTTTGAAGACATAAAGCAAATGTTTTCAACGAAATAAACAATTATTTGCATCTGCAAATTGGAATGTCACCATGTATTCTTTGTAATGACTCATTGAATTCTGAGAGAAAAATTAAAACTTCATAAAACTTTTGATAAAAAAAGTGGTCCATAAAGATAACTTCGGAAAATTGAGAAACAATTCAAACGTATTGTGGCCTCTCCATCAAAAATTTTAAATTTGAAAAAAAATTGTGGAGTCAGACGTAAACAAGCAAATTGATTGAAAAACACTTAAGTAATCCTTGAGTTTAAATCGCAAATACAGACATCAAGAACTAAAACGACATTCTGAAAGTTTTTGCCATCGAAAGTAATCAGAAAAATAAGATTTGCGTTAATAGATAATCAAAATGAAGTCTACACACGTCAGATAATTCAAACGGTACAAAAATAGTGCTCTGGGGCAATCGGAGAGCAGAAAAAACATCAAAACATTGACGGCCAAAGACAACTAAAAGACTAATTTCGCAGCTAGCTTAATAACATGGGGGCTAGTATCACTGTGCTTGGGACAGGCAAATGGTGAGTACGAAGGGGCTACAAAATTTCTGGGTGCAAATATTCGGTGCTCAGAGAAAATTTCAAGACAATTGCACAGCAACTAAATACACTCACGCTTCCTTTATCATTTTTATCATTAAAAAGACTAACTGCTAGACTAACATTTAATTTCTAGAGACGTAAATTAAGAGGAAGAACAAATTTCTAGGCTGCCAAAAACTGCACTTGGCCTAAATTCATTTAAACTATCAAGAACGTTAAAAAATTGCGGTCTGAAAATTAGCAAACTCTTGTATTTTCTTATGACCTTTCCGATGTTTTAAAAGAGTTACCAGTGAAACCAATTTTAAGTACAGATTTACTCAAATAACTCAAGCGCCCCAGCTCCTTCGAAGACTAGCCGAAATCAAATCAAGAGGAATTAAATGATACAATGCTGGATCATCTTGTTTCAGACATCAGAACGTTTGGTCACGCAGATAATTCAGCCGCTGAAACATGCGTTGTTTAAACACAGCAATAAGTTCTTTGGAATGCGCTTAATCAACACATAGCCGGCCGATTGCCAGAAAATAGCCACCGTTGACGGACATCGGGATTGAAACAGAAAAAGAAAACAGAGAAAGAAATCGACAGAATTTTTTCCTAAGTTTCAAAAAGTGTGTAGTTTCAGTTAGATTATAAAACTATACTCAAATTATCTTATAAACTGAAAGCTATTTAGCTTAATTCTAAATTCAGCTAGCAATCGCTCTAATGAAATTTGATAACCTAATGCACTAAGATTTAAAGACCGGGCTTTATCCGTTGATCCCGTTTCTTTTGATTCTGCTCTTTAGACATTGACCGTATTCACTACATTGCGTAATTCAATGCCTGAAATAGTTTAAAATCCATTGAGTGAGGTAAGTCACGAGTCAAATATGAAAATCGTGACTTATGTAAAACGAAAAACGTGATCAAAAGGTAAAGCAAACTAAAAATAAAGGAGAGCGCTTAAATTATAGCCATTGAGAGGCTGATGGCAGCTATCAAAATAAAACAGAGCTGGCAAATTAGTAGAAAATAGCTGGACAAGAAAACACCGAATAGGGATTGAGAAAACCAAAAAAGGCATCTCAATTTAATGCTATTTCATACTTCTGATTAAAACTAAAGTATTCTTACTAGAATCTCGCCTCAAATAACGTCCAGAGAGTAAAATCCTAATAGCGTCCGAAGAAAAACATCATTAGAGTAAAATATTCTTTTAACAATTTTTCTAATTATAGCAGCAAAAGACAAGTTGAGCAAGAAAAGTCATTTTGAGGTGTCATATGAGCAAAAAAATAATTCACGAGTGTAAACAAAGTCCTCGGTTACAATGCAAAGAAAGATCTAATAACCTGACAATTTACATCGTTACCACAAAAATCAAACTATGAGAGTCAACAAAACCCATGAACCTATATCAGCACAATTGAACAGAAACACTAAATCAACTAAAGATTTTCTTTTCCCAAGAACTAGTGAACTAGTGTTCTAGGAATCACCAATAAAGACGACATTTTATAAAGTATTGACACAACGCAACTTTAGAATGCGTACACAAAACAACAACATTGTGCGGATCGATGACATACAAACCGAAAGAGGCAAAAACCAAAGAACTTGGCAAGAGAAGAGACTTTGAAAGTCAGTGACGTCTAAGTATCAAAATCACATAACTACACACCAAAACCCTTACCAAAAACATACAAACGAACTTTAGTAGTCATAAAACATACAATAGCAGTTCTAATGGCTGAAAAAAGCATAATAGATCTATAAATAAAGGCATGATTCAAAAACTCACTTGAAAACAAAACCGAAAACAAACGGTACGTCACCCAATGGGAAAATTACCTGAACGTTGGAGCCAATAACTTGACCAAAATTACGCTGCAGTAGAAGGCCACTAAGAGCTGTCATTTTTGACATTAAGCGACAAGACAAGATAAGCAACAAAAAATAATTCAGAATAAAAAACAAACAAAAAAACATGCAAGACTAAAAAAAAAACAACTATATTTCTCGAAAAATTTTAATTTTCAAACTAATGGAAATATTGCTACGCCTTCAAGCAACTAGTAATAGCACCCGAAGAAACTTGTCATTAATGAGATTAAGTGAAGAGACGAAAACAACCAATACCCGCAAAACTAAAATATGAAAAATAACAGCGTATAGGTCATAGATAACATTAGCTATGAAAAAAAAGATTAATTCGATTAACCTAAACCTTCCTAGCAACCGATGAGACCTCTCATAAATGAGATTAAATGATAACACACCACTAGCTGTGAACTCGGACCATTAATTAGGTTCATTTATGCTGAAACTCCAAATTCGCAACTCCCAAATTCGATAATTTTTGAAAAAACTCATAAAGTCCAAGTCATAAAAAATCATTTGACAATAGTCAAGTTACGGAAAACATTAACTTTAAAAGGAGACATTTCAAGCCAATTACCTAGTCCATTAGAAAAAAAACCAATGAGACTAGTACTTAATGATTTCAAATGAAAACACGACAAAAAGGACAAATTTTCGCGAAGACAACAAAAATTTAATATTTTTTGAAACAATTAGCGTTAAAATTATAGAAATTATTAACTTTGAAATGAAACAAATAAACTGCATGACTTAATCTCCATTAGAAACCTATGAGACCTGTCTTTAATGAGATTAAAAGATAAGCTCCAAACATACTAGCTTTATCGCTCCTTTTACAACTCAAGCTCATTAAAATCATTCTTCTAATTTGCCTTCTCATCGGCTTGAAAGTGTGAACAGTGGAAGCAAAAATGTCAAAAAGCGGCAAAACTCGGTGAACAAATACAGCATGAAAAATCCCAATACAATAGCATGACCAGCAAAAAATTGAGCATGAAGGGCGAAACAAAAAAATAGTTTCACAAGTTTAGATTATAAAATTAAGTTTCAAATATTCGCTCTCATTTTTTAGACACTTTTGGTATCAACGGTGTCAAGAACAGCTCGGCTCAGTAAAATCGATAGCAGATAATTGATAAGGACGCTAGAAAATAATATTACCACTCGGCTTTCGCTTCTGCAGACATTAAAAAGTTATTCGGCGAGGCACGTGGAAGACAACTGTGTGCTTCACAAATTGTGTCAAGCAACCTAATTAAGAGCGCTAAAGGTTAACTCGCTAAAATGGCGAAAAAACAATCAATAAAAACAGAAAACGATTAACATAGGAAAATTGATGGCAAACAATAGCAGATCATTGACGTGCATTCTATAATTAAACTGTCGTCAGTTAAACAAGGCAAATTCACTTAAGCTTAAAAATAAGTTTTCCATATTTGAAAATCAGTCAAAAAGAGCTCAAATTGACACCAAACATACCAACAAGGCCCGAAATATTATAAGTCTCTTTGACAAGAATTCAACAACAGCCTTCAGCCTTCAGTACTCTCTCTTCCCACCTGTGAACGTAGTCTGATGTGAAAAGGCTTGACAGTTCCGTTGATGCTGTGAACTTCGACCGTGACCCATTCCTCAGCAAACCTGGACTCAGTGGTGAAGTCCAGCTCCTGCTTGGCAGTTAGCACAAGATGGATGTCACTCTTGTGCACAATGTTGACAGTGTAGATCGAGGCCTGCATCAGCCAGTTGGAGGTCACAAATATTCTGCAATTGTGCGGCCCAGAGCAGAACTTGTCACGCTCCTGTCAAACCAGCTCAAAAATCAAGGTCAAGCTTTGAAGAAAATAGCTGCGATAGCTAGATCTGCAGTTTCAAAAAGAAAATAAAAACATACACGGCAGATTGCCAGAAAATAGCCGCCGTTGACACTCTAGATGCACATCGGGATTGAAAAAGAAAAACATACCCGGCAGATTGCCGGAAAATAGCCGCCGTTGATTCCAATAAGCATGATTGGGATTGAAAGAATAGAAGATATTGAAAAAAAAAGATTTTTGTACAAAAACATTTTTTAAGTCCCGATTTATTTTGATGGCATTTGGTAGTTGAAGATAACGTGCTTCTGTTTCTTAGAGAGAGGCTACAGGGGCTACTATCAATACCAATAAGCATTAGAGATGGTAACTAAGACTTATAGGAACGACGTTCAAATAGCGGGCATCTAAAATTGGGCTTTATGGGTTTATCCCGTTTCTACTTCTGACTTCAATTTTTTATACTGACTCTGTTCATTTTGAATTGCTTTGCTGAGCAACTGATGTTCAAAATCACTTTTAGCAGAATGAGAGAAGAGAGAAACTAGCCTAGAGAAGTCAAAAAGATATCACGCAAAATGTTGAAAAAGCGGCAAAATGAGGTAAAGCGAAACATTTTTTTATTCGACGAAGTAAAAAACATAGCAGGACAAGTCCTGAAATACAATTCAAAGAATTGAATGGAAAACTCAGACGTACTCTACCTGACCAGCCGACCAATTGAACAATGCCAGCCAGAACACAAATATCATCAAAAAATTGAGAAACAAAAACATACTCATTGCTAAAACTCTTGAAGCTTTTAAACCTAAGGCAAAATTTTCTCTCCTTAAAAATACCGATTTCAAAAATAAGTTCAAAACCAAATTTTGTTTCTGAAATTGGTCCAGTATTATATCTGCAATACCTCAAAAATATTCATTGGCCCTTGAAGATCGATTAACTCGAAATTGACCCAAAAATTTAAAAGAAATCAACAGCAAATTATAAGGAAATGTTGCTGAAAATTGTGATATAAATATCTTCAAAAAAATTTCTGTGTCTCTAGAGGCTATTCAGTAACCGAATTCCAAGCTTTAAAAACTCATTGGCTCATAGGTCGATAGGAAATATTTTTA
Organism: Convolutriloba macropyga; assembly: GCF_964194025.1. NCBI lineage: Eukaryota > Metazoa > Xenacoelomorpha > Acoela > Convolutidae > Convolutriloba > Convolutriloba macropyga. The sequence continues at coordinate 15,632,628 of NC_134469.1, read as the reverse complement.
GAAATTTCAAACTTCAAAAAATAGAAATTGGATCTATTAAAATGTTGAAAGCCATTCAATAGCCCCCTAGCAAATATTTAATAACATACTATCAAACCCTGGATGAGGTTACCCAGCTACTAATCCAAGAAAAATTAAATAAAATAAATGTTTTAAAATAACATGAAAAAAATTGCAAACTCTATCGAAAAACTTCTAAAACTCGAAAGGTTAAATTGTTGAAAACAAATCACTTGAAACTAAAAACCATGCAGTAAATTGTGATCAGAACGTGGAATGGGTTTTCTTGCACTTGAGAATGGACGAATATCAAAAACTGACAAAAACTTTAGGAAACCTTAAAAAATTGCAGATTTTATCCAAAAAATGCTAAAATTCGAGACATTAAAATGTTAAAAACCATTCCGTTGTTACTAAAAACTATGCAATGTCCTAATAACAAACCTCAAAGGATATTACCTGGTCCCCGAAGCTGGAAAAACCAAAAAACTGATGGAAATTTTCAAAAACAAAAAAATGCGAACTTATTATCCAACCCCTAATGAGGTTTACTGGCCCCTGCGATTCAAACAACTCGAATGACAATAAATGTCAAATGAAAGACATTTCAAGTTTTGTCAAAAAAATGCTATTATTCATGATGGCAGACAGTTGAAAACCATTCCATTATCACTAGAAACTATGCAGTAATCTATCATCAAACCCTTTATCAAACCATAGAGGAGGTTTCTTGACACCTAGGGCTAAAAAACTCAAAAAATGACAAAAAATTTTCAAAAAACCTGAAAAAAAATTGCAAAATTATCATTTTGTGTGTTTGTAGTACTAAAACACATAGCTTATAAAATGGTCATAACAAGCAATTTGGTTTCAGAAAAGGCCTTCATCAACTTTTAAAAAGTTCAACCTAAGACTAATCAAACAAAAAAACTCAAACAATCACAAAAATCATGAAAAATTGCACCATTTTGAGCCCAAAAACTCCTAAAAATGACCCTTTAACCGTAAATTAAGGCCATCCCAGCAGCTGCACCAATTTAAGCACTTGACGGACTACTAAAGCCCACTTTGGGCCTCTAATGAAACTTAATGCCCGCTGGGCTTTACCTGTTTATCCCGTTTTGAAAGATCAAAGTCATTGAAAAATGTGTTAACACATCTTAAAAAAAACACAGCGAACCAATACAATTCAAATTCTTTGAATTGTTAAAAAAAATAGGAGCGCTATAATAGCCGGCTGAGAAGATGAGGGCGGCTATTAAAAAGAAGATAGAAATTGACAAAATTTTTTCCTTAGTTTCAAAAAAAATTGTTCTAATTCAATGTACAGTTTCAGTTAGACTCTAAACCTATACGTACTTCAGCTTCTAAATTGAAGGGTATTAAGCTTAATACTAATATCAGCTAGCAATTGCTCTAATGAACTTTGATAACCTAATGCACTATGACTTAATGACCGGGCTTTATCGGTTTATCCCGTTTCTATTTATTTAGATTTTGCTCTTTTGACATTGAACGTATTCACTACATTGCGTAATTCAATGCTTGAAAGGATTTAGAATCCATTCAGTTGAAACAGTGAGGTAAGTCAGAAATCAAACTTGAAAATCGTGACTTATGTAAAAACGAAAAACGTGATCAAAAGGAAAAGCGAATTAAAAAACATAGAAGGACAAGCCCTGACGTAAAAGTCAAGGAATTTTCAGTCACTAATTAAAACACTAGACCTAAGAGGGACTATGAGTGAACTGGGAAAACAATTTCCAAAAAAAAAAACAGATCAAAAAATTTTTTTAAAAAACAGAAAATCAAAGTTAAAATGCAGCATGTGAACAAAAAACCACTACCGAAAAATTGAAATTTGGTTGAAACAATAAAACTAGGCCTAGAATGGATTGGGAAACTATGAATGGATTGGGAAAACAAAATAGAAAAAAATCCGATCCAAAAAACGAAAAAATAGTAACAATCAAAGTGAAATTGCCGCATGTGAACAAAGAACCACTAGCGGGAAATCTAATTTTTGTTCAAACACCGTTTTCTCACTCTACTTTAAAATTAGAGCAAAAAATTCACGTCACAAAACCACTCGCGTTTTCGCTCCACTTCCTGTTTCGGCGTGACCAAAATCACGACTCCAATTTGACTTCAAAAATCATGAAAATGAGTGAAAAGACAGTGCCCAAATACAATTCAAATTCATTATATAAAGTAAAGCGTCCAAAATAACAGCCGTTTGAGAAGCAAATCAGGCAAATGGAAAATATAATTTGCTCCAGTAAGAATGGAAAATGACTTTACGTACGCAATTCAGTTAAAAATGCGTTAAAAAAGCTGACTTGCATAAATCGTGACATCGTCATATGGTACTAACAAAAACCTTGAAGCCGAAATAAAATTCTCGAGGAAAATTTGGGAACCGACTCGAAGCTTCGGCACTTCACAAACAAAACAATGATTGCAGCTAAAGAAATTGGAGAGTAAAACAATTACAACATTCAGAAAACATACAAAAGAGCCGCACATTTTTAAATTTGAGGACACAAGTTTGACAGCAAAACTCACTGTGAAATCTTGATAGGGCAATATTTTGTATTATTAGAAATATAAGTGATAACTTTGAAAAATGACCAAAATCCTTGGGATGGACGAATACTGATAGGCTCAAAAAATTACGGGGCTAAAAACTCATGAAATAACTCATGATTATGGTCGTTAAAACTTAAAGTCCACAATTAACTCAGCGACCCAAGAAAGGCTGGCAAAAGGTAACACAACAATACCAACAGAAAAATAATCTTTGTTACCAAAACCTAGTTCTAAGAAAATAAGTAGAAAAATATCAGTCAAACTATCGATTAAAGTCTCAGCGCTGCATGATATTAAATTAAATCAATTGCAAACCACGATAATTGACAGGTCTAAAAAAGCGATTCAACCACTAAAACAATAGAATTATAAATTATAGGTCTTAGGAGAATGATAGAATGTGGAGAATACGATACAAAATGAAAATTCGTGAAATGTAGAATTTGTGGAAAAGAAACAAAATGACAGTCTCAAAAATAAAAAAACATTTAAAAAAGAAATAACAAACCAATGACATTTCATTATTACCATTCAAAGCTTAAAAACGACATAGCAAAACCTTAGAGCTCAAAGACTCCAAACAGTAAAATAATTTGCAAAACAACAAAATATTTTTAAAAAATACTCACTGAAGTTCAAAAACATACCACCAAAAATTAAGATAAATATAAATAACACAAGAGTAATTGACAAAAAATACCAAGATCAGATAAGAATGGAAACAATTTTATAAAATCAAGAAACCTCATGCTTAAAAGACGCATAAATTGTGAAGAGGAAGATCAAGAAGTCCGGTCAAAGATCCAAAAAAAAGAAATTATTAAAATTGAGCAAAAAATTAACTTGAAAACTTAGAAAAAAGTTCACTTTGCACTTGAAACGCATAGTTAGGATCCAAAAATCACTCTGGTATCAATTTCAGAATTAGGCTCCGAACAAAACTCGGAGCAGGAAATCTCGTGATTGAAGCACGAAAAAAGTGGAGACAGGGCCTGACAGAATTTTTTCTAAGTGTCAAAAACTGTCCTAAATTGGTATTTATTTTCAGTTAAACTGTAACACTATACTTAATTCAGCTGGTAAACTGAAATCTATGAAGCGCAATTCTAATGTCAGCTAACAATCGCGCTAATAAACTTTAACTATTGCAGAATCACTAAATGAACGGGCTTTTTTAGTTTATCCTGTTTCTTTCAATTTTGCTTTTTTTGATATTAACCGCATTCACTACATTGCGTAATTCATGTGTGAAATAAATCCATTCAGTTAAAACAGTGAGTGAGGTAAGTCAAGAGTCAAACATGAAAATCGTGACTTGTAAAACGGAAAACGTGATGAAAATGTAAAACGAATTAAAAAGGAGAGGAGAGCACCTACATGAGGCGAAAACTCATTCAAATGAACGCAGCGCGAAAACTCTTCAAAGGCGAAAACTCATTCAATGAAGGCAGCGCATGACCAAAAAACCTTTCTCGCTAAAAAAATGGTTCATAACCCATTTTCGTCTTAAGCTCAGAACGCCGTTTTAACAAATACTATACAAATATTCCTCTTTGATTCGTTAAAACCTCAAGAAAAACAATTCTCCTCTTCGAGTCGTAAAGGCTAAGAGAAGGCTAATAATAGCGCCAGTTTTTGCTTTATGGCTACTATCAACCAAAATGTAAACTCAAAATTTAGGCTGGCACAAAGTTTCTTTTTCCAACCTGTAGCATTTCGGCGTTCACGGCGTTAGCTGCCAGAGTCCATGAGATGCCCGTTGAGTTGTTGCGACCTCTGCCCTGTCTATTTTGGCTGCTACTGTTGTTTGAGCTCCCAGGGTTTCTCGAGGATGCTGATGCAGATGCTGCAGTATTTAAACTAAGGGACGATTCTGAGTGAGACGTCGATCCTTAAACAGTCTGAACAATTTAGTTCACCGATTGCAGACAATCTACAACAATTTCCACGATTGTAAAAGGACAACAGATAGAAAGGCCATCGTAGTAAAATGTACAGGCTTAAACATGAGATTGGAGCATTTAATTAAACCTCACGGGCCATGGCCACTATCAAGCGAAAACATGCTTAATTCCATGATAACCTTGAATAACTGGTGTTCTTGATTACAATGGCCCAATTCAAACCCATTAAATTTTCCAACTTTTCACTTCCAACATAAAATGCACCTTCTTTTTCTCTATCAATATATATATATCTAATGTCCCAGCGCCATCTACGACAAACATACATAACTGAACGATAAAAATGCAAAAACGGACAAAAAGTGCAAAAACGAATTCATTTTAAAAAGTTTGAAATGTTCGGAGCAATGGCAGTTCGCCAATAACACCCCAAGAATATCTATTAATCCTTCTATAGATGTCTTTCATTCTGCAAGCGTTTTCAACAAAATATAACTAATTCTTGTTCAATTTAGAGCTTAGTTGTCTTAATAGGGGTACAATGCAACATATTTTTATCTTTTCATAAAATATAGCTATATAAACGCGGCCTGAGGAAAATTCTTAACTGTGATTCGATTATTCTATTGAAACCAAAGTCCCTATGTATTTGGTTTGCATTACAACAATAATTTGAGGTTAAATAGCGCAACTACGAAATAGTCAGGATACTTTTGTCATACCTGCAGCTTGATGCCTGAGTGAGATGGCAAGAGGGTGCAATGCATGACATCTGACACTGTACTTGACAAAGCATATCACCCCATAGAGTGCTATCAACAGACTGCATGACACATAGGCTGCCCAGTAAAACACTGCCGTCTCCGCTATAGCACACGCCCAATTACTAGGATATATACAAATTAAAACAGTTCCACATTATCTGGTGCGAGATAGAAGAATCCGATAAGTGGAAGAATCTTCAAAAACTAAATCCATAGTTCAAAAGGAAATGTTAATCGCGGTTTTCCACGACGGAACACAGTAATGTTTTCAAAACTCTTTCCTCATCTTTTTACGCCCGCTGAATAGAATTAAAATAAGTCTAATTTAGTTCAGAACCAGATCAATTTTTCGATATGCTTTCCGAAAAAGAGAGATCTCATTTGACTTCATTTACTTGATATTAGTCTTGCAATCCCAGTTCAATATAGAACACGGATTAATTGCAATACCCTGATCTGCAAACGTACAAATCAAATTCAACCCGTTTAACAAAACCTTTTGTTTTAACTGTATGGATTTTTTATCCCCTCTCAATGATTTACATAATCAGCAGGCGACGAAGGCAAGCGGAAAAGCCAAAAAAAATAAACGCGCAAAAAAATCACAGCAATGAATACTCATTGCATCCATTTTTAACAGTCGGGTCAATTCAAGGCAAAAAATAAGCTAGCAAAACAATTTTAACTGGATTCAATTTAGATGCAGAAAAAGCCTCTAATAAATACAATGAAATATATGCACAATTAATAGGAAATTTTGACACAAGAAATTCCCGCAAATTCTAAATTTTTTACCTGGAGCAGTCAATTTTAAGTTTCTTTTGAGGAGCATTGATGTCCAATATAGAGCCAAAAATATTCGTTTACCTTCTTTTTAAAGTCAAATTATATTGTGAAATTGGCTATTAAAAATAGAGCTGTTGTTTAAACGTGGCCCTCAGCATCTGATATAAGCTTGATAATAATGCATGGATTCGGAGAGCATGGAAAAATCGTGGCCTGTGTGATACCTGCATTTTTATCAAGAATCTTTTCTCTTACTATTTCTCTTTCTATTAGTTACCGAAGTCTGGATGTTCGCTTAAAAAAGCTTTAAAATGCCTTAAGCGAGAAAACAGTAGTGAATTGCATTCACTATTTAGCATTCAAATTTTGGTTAACGCTTTGAATCAAATTTTACTATTAAAAAATAATAAGTTGATCAGTTATGTTCCATCTTTCTCTGCATGCTGTGAAGTAGGCCGCACCTCGTTGCGTGTCCTTTCCTAGCTTGAACTTTAATATACTTTACTGATTGTGCCATTCTTTTGTAAATTTTGTGGCTTCGACTAAATTTTTGTTATTCTGTACTATACTTTGCAAGCGATGATAAATTAATTCTTTCTTACCAGACAGTTTCATATTGTTAATGAGTTAAATAGTTTCATATTGGTAATGATGATGATGTCTATGATGACAACCTTTCATGACTGACCAGAGGAAACGATACCACATCAACAAACCAGCAGAAACAAAGTTCCCTCTGATTGCTGATTCTCAAGCTAGAGAACTAGTTGCAGGCAACCTCAACATCCTGTCGGACCCAAGTGGGAGCATAGTCGACGCCAACAAATTCATCTCAAACGACCAGCAGTACGAGCTCATCATCCTATTCACAGGAGGCAACGATCTGTTCTCTGGTTGTGTCCCCTCCTACAAGCCCCCTAGTCAAGTAACTAGCCAACTTCCTAGTCCCGAGAAAGAAGGAGCCTTTCAAGTTTGGCATCCCAGAACGAGACGAAAACAAGGAGCACGCAAAGAAAGCTAACGACAACTTGGAGGCTTTGGCAAAGAAAGTTCCTGGAGTGGAGCCAAAATTTCCTTGGAAACTCAGTGTGTAGCGAACTACGTTAGTGGTAAGAAGTATTACAGAGAAGATAGAACTCATCTGAATAAAGCGGGACTGAATAACATCAAGAACTGCATCAAGGAGAAGGTGCTGTACAATCGATACAGCAAACAGCTCAACAAGAAAGTAAAACTTGACAAATACGAGTGCAAAGGCTTCCACACTTAATGCCCCTGTCGTGACTGGAATCGTCCGCCTTCCTCATCATCCCTATCTTCTTCTGCTTCGTGAGGTAACTCCCCTTCCCTTTAGCTTCAGTATCAAAAGGTGCCTTTAGGCTTGCCAACTAATATTGCAACTAAGTTCAAGTCTTAACTGCTCATTTTGTCCAAAGGCACCTTTAGGTCGCCACCGTACTAGGCGGCTGAGAGTTGAACATGGGTAAGCTCTGTTAGTCTCTCAAAAAGCAAACATCAGCAAACGATGAGCCATTCCAATGCTTCTGTAACACGCTTTTACACATGACTACTGAACGCACACTTCAGTCACAAACTGCAATCGCTGGTATTTGAGAGCTAGGTGTGCACTGAATGCTTCTCTGTAATGCGTGTGTCGATAACAACGAGCGTGATACCTTCATGCGCTGCAGAGCACAAACAGTTAGCGAAAATAGTAAGGTAGAAAAACTCCAAAAATTCGAGGAAAAAACTCAAGAAATAGTAGATCAAAAAATGAATGATGCGCTCAAGAAGACACCTGGTAGCTTTACAATCTGAATATGAAGTAATGAAGTACGCATGGTGCTTGCTAGAGCTAGAGAGAAGAAAGAACGTCTCTCCCAAAGAGGCGTGCTCCTGCCAGCTCCTACAAAAGACGATGCCCTGAGAGAAATTTTAGTCCTTCAGAAGCACAGACAACTACTAGATGAGGGGGGTGCCTAGAGAAAATTAAAATCAGAAATCTTGAACTGTTCAGTGATGGAGTCATGGTACCCATGTCTTGTCAGTGGACATTCCTGGCATAATCCAGAGATTTTGACTAGGATTCATCAGCATACTACAGCTAAACACTCTAAGCCTAGTAAATATTGAAAGAACCAAGCTAGCAAATGCAATTCTATCTGAAAATTTTTAATATCTGTCTCTGTGAAACATGGTTCAACAAAAATAACTCTTCTTCTGAGCTGCTTTTGCAAGACTATGATATCTACCGAGCAGATAGGCGTCTAGATGGAAATAAAAATACTCATGGGTGTTCTTTGATAGCTGTTAAAAATTACCTACACACCGAAAAGTATGCAAAAGATCTACCTCACTCCTGTGTTGCAGTAAAGTTGAAAATTGATAACAGCGAAATCATCGTTTGCGCGTTTTATAACCCTCCGGCGAACAGTACCCACAGATGTAACGCTGACACTTTTTGCAAGCTTTTTAATTTATTCCCTAAAAATACTCCTTTTTTGAATATACGGTGACTTAAATTTCCCTCAGGCTAATTGAAAACTTTAATTAGCACATACAATGAAGAACAAGAGGTACTAGATCTGTAGAAAGTAACCTCCTAATACAAGCCATAGATTTTCCGACCTGCTCGCAAAATATACTCGATGTTGCACAGTATAAAAACCTGCAGAAAACGTTGAAGCTGTTGAGAAAATTTACAACTGCTCTGATCACACTCCAATTAGACTGACAGTTGAGGTTGAGCATGCTGAAAATAAACCACACCTTGAGACTTTATGAAGCTTCGGAAACACAAATTTTGCTGAAAGGTGCAAAATGGTGAGAACCAAACCTTTTAATCCTGCATGCTATTTAAATACTTATCAAATGAGTGAAGAAATATACCAGTATTTTGAAGACCTAATATACCTTAACGTACCACGTAGCATTTCTAATTTTATGAAAAGACTACAAGCCCAACAGCAACTACTTCGTAAAAAGCCCACCAGCTACCACAAAAGACATGTAGAGACTTTACGAGTTGTCGTGACTGAAGCTGCGGAGACAGATAAACTTCTTTATCAAGATCTTATGCCTACTAGAGATACACAATTGGTTTTTAGGCACTTGAAAAGCTTTAACAAATCATGCAGTCTCCCAAAGCTACTTGTATTTAAATCCAAAACAAGCAAAAATGACTATGACAAAGTCAGTATGCTGAATGGGTTCTTCTAATCTTTCTTTTCACCCAAAATTTCAATCGATATCAAAGAAATTGAACCTGAAAACCTAGAGTTGACAAATTTTAGTGAAATAAAAAGATCTATGCTAAACATTCTTCTGGCAATAGATCCTAAAAAGCTCGAGCTCCAGACGGCTTACCACCAGTGTTCTACCAGAAAACTTGCAACGAAATAGTCAAATTCCTGAACAAAATTATTAAGAACGTAAAGCGTCTGAGAAAATTACCTAATAGTAGGAAAATTGCAGTTTCCCCGATTTTCAAGAAAAGCGACAGAAGATCAGTTGAAAATTACAGACCAATTTCTCTGTTGAACATAATAAGTAAAATCTTCACAAAAAGTGTATAATATGCCCTCCAATTACTTAACGAAGTATCAACACGGTCTGTACTTTAGAAGATCTGTACTGACGAATACGCTTGCCTTCCTGCAGAGAATATTTGAAAGCCTTGACAAATATTCAAAGGATGAAATAATTGCGTTCTACACAGATTTCTCGAAAGCGTTTGATAAGGTACCTCACCATGAACTTCTAAAGAAAATTGCCAAAACGGGCGTTGGCGGCTGTCTAGTTCAAGTTTTAGATGACTACCTGAAAAACAGAAAAAAGTTTGTAAGAGTCGACAATGTTAGGTCAAAAACCCTAGATGTAACTAGTGGAGTGCCGCAAGGATCCTTGCTGGGCCCTCTGCTGTTCTGTATTTTTTTTGATGACCTCCCTGAGGTGCTACGATTCAGTTATCCCTAAATTTTTGCTGATGATTTGAAACAGCTAAGCATTAACACAGGGCATCATCAAATACAAGCTGACTTGATGCAATAAGCAACTGGGTAACTGAAAAAAATGAGCTTAGCAATGGACAAATGCACCACGATCTATTTTAGAGGAGCTAAACAAATTTTTTACCTGAATAATGAAGTGCTGAACAGCAGTGATGTAGTAAAAGACAGGGGGACTCATATACATGAAGGCCTGGCCTCTGAAAAGCACCTTGAGCACCGAGTTAAAGAATAGTGTTCTCTATCTCCTCAAGCGCAATATTTCCCAGGAAATTGCAACAAATTTGAAATTCGGTGTCTACAACTCCGTAATTCTACCAGTACTAGTCTGCGGCCTTCAATGCATTGCGCCCACAAAAAACAGAGTTAACTGTACTCCAGAAATTTCAAAATAGGTGCGTAAAATGGATAGCTGGAGTCCAAACCAGCTGCGAAATTCAATTAGAACTGCTGAATCTTCTGCCTCTTCCTGTTTATCTGCAACTGAATGACATTTTACTGGTAAGAAAACTGGCATCTGAGGAAGTTAGGCAACCTAAGCTTCCTGAGAGGAAACAAAAAGTGGAAGAGCTCAAACTTTTTAAGCCATCGAAAAAAAGAACTAAAAAAGGTAGAAACGAATTTATGTTTAGAACGGCCTGCATAGTCAACAGACTCGAAAAGCAAATGACCTTCACGAAAAAGATTGATCTGAAAAAACGAATATTGGAGATCATGTGGAAATTTGTCGATGAAAAGTTTTTAGAAACAAATAGCTGCAGCTGGCAAATCGTCTGGGATTGTAATAGGCGCAGGAACACGAGGACGATATTTTAACGAACACGGAATGGGAGAGATGCCCGTCAGTCACAAGACTGAGAACCCACATCATCAACAACAACAACAACAGTCGAAGTGAAAAAATACTCTATTCAGAAAATTCTACAGTGCAATTAGAACTAGCAACATAGACAGTTTATATGAGGTTCAGTTTTTAAACTTCGTAGATTGGAAATAATAAATTTTAGATAATTTTTTTCATCCTGCATCAATTTATCTTCATGCAACGATTTGTTCATGCTCTCTACATCCAGGCATTATCAAGTTAACAACAAGTCCAACGTTGACTTAAAAACAGCTTGCTTTCTAACGTAAAAAAAATTTAAAAAGTGGCTTCAAAAAGGATGAAAGAATTCGAGAAGTGTACATGCGAAGCATCGAACCTAATTCTGCCTTCCCGATATCAGTGTTTTAATTTTCTGATCTGTCACGGCTTCTGGAAGGAAGTGAATTGACAACGCAGAAAAAGTTGAATTAATCGTTATTAAAATTATTGTTATTAAATAAAAATTGAATAAATATTGCGTTAATAAGCATCCCTTAATACTGACAAACATTTACTGATGATTGTTCAATCACATATCTGTGGATATTTATTCAATTGGAGGTCATACAGCGTTTACTACTCTAAATCTTTTAACACTCTACTTCTGATTCTTGTTGGCTAAATTTGAGCCTACCGATACGTAGTTTCCCAAAAAAATTAAAAGACTTCAAACTAAAACATAAACCAAACGTCGGATGAATTGCTCTGGAACGACAGGCGAACGAAATCCACGCCAAGCTTCATTAAAGATTGAAAAAGTGGTAAATCCTGACACCGGAAGCATGACTTAACACTAGTTGGTGTGGCAACAACTTTTTTCAGAGTGCGCAGCATTATCAATTTAGCTCAAAAAAGTATTATTAAATAAATAAATATTTAAAAAATTTCCAAGACTCTATTCCTTTTTCCAAAACCAAAATCGCATGTACTTAGAATTGTTTCATCAATAAAAACCTGGAAATCGGTCCAATTCCAATACCAAAAAATGTCACAATATCGCATGTTCATTGCAAAAATTTTTATCATCCATCTACCTAAAATGTCTTCCAACTCTAAACTAATAAACAAAAACATTGACAAAAAAGAAATCGCCGAAATTTCTTCTGAGAAAAAGAGTAGGAGTCACTGGGTTGGGCAGCATATAGCCGGGATCTGAATCTAATTAACATACCCGACTGCCATCAAAAGAATTGCTCTCGAACTAGTGGAAGCCCAAATCTATTGCAGCTTGCTTCAGTCGGGGAGGCAACTGAATTCACTAAGGGGGCTTCAAATGACATCATTAGAAGTTAGAGGTTATTATATATTACAATAACAACTGATAAAATTTGAAGTGACAAAAATTACACCAATTTCGGCGCACCTTTCATTCGATTTTCAGTAGTGAATTGTCTGCCGGCACTTGATTTATGCTCGACACAGAAATTCAAATCCACGCAAAAAGTACAAGACAAAACGGTCAACCGAAAATTTCGCATAAACAAGAGCAACAAGTTAACAATAACTGCTTCAAATTTCATTCCAGAGCAATTAATAAAACCTCAGATAAACCAATATTCACAGTGTTCTTATTAGAAAAAATTCAAAATCCATCAGAAATGGGAAGAAAACCGGAGATTTTTTGCAAAAGCAGTGATGTTTGTCTCAGATAGGCGATCATCAATTAGGCGCTCAGAATTTTATCTGTGAATTAAAATTAACAAAAACAAAAGTAAAATGGTAGTAGCAAAAATAACCACTAAATGCGAGGAAATTATTGAGAAGCTGACAATATCAATAAAATTTGTTCTCATAATTTTGTTACCATTAAGTTATTCTGGCCGAAAATTGCACGAACACATAAACAGCACACCACGCAACAGCATTTTAACAGCTAAATGCTGCACGTGAACAAAAATTTTTGCTCGCTTTCAAAAATTTCTTTATATTTCTCGCTATCGCAACAACGCGCAATGAGCTATCAAACATAACCGCCCACCGTCAGCGTCAGGCAAATTGCTCTCAAAGCACTGTTTGGCATCGGTAATAGTCAGCTTTCTCTTAGGGAGGCGAGAACGGGGGGGGGGGGTCCAAACCTCCAAAAAGACTGCCTTCGCACCACGATTTTATGTCTTATGAGTAGCTTCAGTGAATTGTACACATCGAGACTAGTAGAGCTTTTAGGGACTTAATGCCCTCCAAGCTTCACCTGTTTATCCGGTTTTTGAAGACGAAAATTCGAAAACGTCAGTTGAAAAATTGATCAAGAGGAAAACCGTATTGAAAAGACCGTAGAACTAATATAATTGCTACTTCGTTTGATAGCATTTAACCACTTTCTATTCCCTTTGCTCTTCAATTTTGATTAACAGCCTGGCCTAAACACTGTCTTTTCACGTGCCGCATTTCAAATACCTTCTAACAAAATTATTAATCAAAGACGCTCCACCAATACTCATCTTCGATTCAGAAAAAAATGTTCACAGGGGATCATTTGAAGCAAAATAATACTAACTTAAATATTTGTAGAAGTAATCAGTACAGAGAACACCAGAGAAATAATATCCAATGGGGAGCAACGAGTGAATGAGAATGTTGAGAGAGGTCCTTCTGATCTGGTAGCCCACGAAGTCTCGCATTTCATTGCCCAGATAATTGCAGAACAGGTACTCGATTGAAAACCCTGCTGCTCTAATTTCGTGGGGCGGAACCACAATAAAAAATGCGCCTAGTAAATAAAACGCAGAGAAGAGAATGAACTCTTGTGGAAACATCATTGTTGGTCGGGTCACTGTTTGTTTTCTTTGACAAATAGATCACGGCTTTGAATATTAATTTGGAGTCATGTTGAACAACTAACCTGAAAAACTCCTTTCAATTTACCCTGGTTCAAATATATTAACTGTTTTAGTCAAAGTTTAACCTCGCAATTCCAGCGAGGTCCAGAACACCTTATAACCCAACGAAGCTCCCAAAACTTTTGAACTTTGAATGTTTTTACATGGCAACGTATCACCATCATACCGTGAAAAATTGGCGAACTAAATTCTTGGATTAAAAGCCTTGTACTATTTATTTTAATGAAGTCCGAACCTTAACAACACTTAACACTTTAAAGCTAGTCAATTTTAAAAATTAGCACAGGTCATTAAAACAATCAATCACTACAAATAACTTAAAGGGAGCAGAAATATCGAAAAGGAGAAGGAGAGGAATCATTCTCAACAACAATATGCAGAATGTCCGATGCAATCTCTCATTTAGAATGAAGTTTGAAAATGAACTTCCATTGACCCTTGTGAAAACTCTTGCACCTGTTCAAAATTCCACTTAAAACTATGCCAACCAGAAGAACAGTCGATCTCAAACTGTGGATAAGAATACACTACCACACACGAAGATTACGTTTCACCAACAATGGGGAAATATTCAGCCAAAGCCGTTTGATAGCATGCGTGCTATTTTGTATAATATACCAGCTGAGATTTTTAAAAGAACATTAAAATTCATTTTGAGCAGCGAGCACAACACACGGACAGCAGACGTGCGCTTTTACACCTTGCTAGTTTTACCATCTAGTTCTGGTGCTTCATTCAACCACGTACAATACAAAATACATACAACAGCACACACAATACAACCGTAAGAAAAACTATTTTATACTTTTCTTTCAAACCATCAATACTCGGAGCATATAACTATACAAAACAAAAGTATATACAAAAGTATATAACTAAACAATTTGAACCTTCAATTTGAACAAAGAAAACCTCTAAATCGCGCTAAGTTTCATACTTCAGTTAAGGATCTAAAAATTTTCGGATTTGCGAAGGATTTGACATTCCATCAAGGAAAACTTACAACCCGTTATTTACTTTAATAGACGACAACAATGGGATCCACAACACGACAAGAGATGGAACTGCAACGGAAGGTGAAGGAGGAGCTGAAAAATGCGACAGACCCCGTTGACAAAATCAGACTGACAGCCCTGTCTAGGGGACCAGGGGGCATCAAACACATCGGCCTCATCTTCAGAAACATGGACGATGATAAGAGCCAGTGCATTAGTTTCCCAGAGTTCAAAAAAGGGGTCAAAGACATCGGGTGCCAGCTTAGCAAAGAAGTTCGTACTACTTAAGTATTATGACTAAACGAAGTTAGTGATAAAAACTAGAAAAAAAAGAAAAGATTCGTGTGCAATAATAATAATGAATTTTTCCAAATACATATCGAGTAAGTCACTTAATGATTACACAATTAATTTATAATCAAGAAGTTATATGTATTTGGGGAGAACATCAAATAGGTCAATGGGCCTGTCAGAGTGATGTCTCCTCAGGATAAATTTGAGCTTTATCAGTTTTTGTTCCAATAAACGTTAAGCATATTCAGTCAAAAACTGCTAACCTATCAACAAAACTGTTACGTTGCGGTTTCGAAAACAATGTGGATTGTGTTATGTTAATAATAAGTAATTGGATTAGAATAGTTATCTTGTCCCCCAGTTTGATAAAACCATATTCCGATTTCTAAAATACGAAAATTGAAGTCAAAACAGCAGCTTTTCACATGTAAAACCTGCGTTGGAAGGTTGGGAGAACAACCTAATGTAAATTGTGCATAAAAAAGCTTGACAAGGAAGCTCTAATTGTTGAACGTATACTTGGCTTGAGAAATGAAGCCTTGAGGAACAATAAAGAACTTGATCTACAATTGCTATCTTTCGAAAGCGTATAGGTACGTTTTGCGCCGAACCGATTTTCGTAAGTGCGCTCAGCAGTTTTGCATGTCCACGATTTGCATGTTATAGTGGTAATTAGAGCACAAAACATTGTACACAAAGAAACACCAGTAGAAATGCGTCAGGTTTGTGAAATTAATGGAGGAATATGTTGCATGGGTTTCACTTATTTGTTGCATTTAGTGAAAAAGGGTATCAGGAATTATTTGAAGAACAATTGAGCATAAAGTTTAATGCAAAGCTATGTTAAAATATTCAAAAATCAAATTAAAAAATTCCTGTTAACTTCAATAAGAAACAATCTCTTTTTTGCAACTCGACTAAAAGCCCTCATTCGAAGTTCCTTTCATTTCAGATAAAACTCCAGAAATGATTCCAAAAGTTTTGAGAATATTTTTTTGCTTTATCAAATTTCCATTTACATTTTTTATCATAATCCACGTCATCAATATGACACATTAAATGCGGAATTCTTCTGAAAATAATCAGGAGTGATTACAGCCTGATTTTTAAAAGTTAAAAACTATCAAACTGGACTGAAAATTTAAGATTTTTAATACCAAATACTTATGGCTTTTGACTAGCTACCGCATGAGTTTAATTACTATGTGGAATATACTAACATATTCCGCGTTTAAATCACCAACCCCCTAAAATTCATAAAAGCGATGGCTTGCACGGGGGTAACTAAGATTGATCATACAGACACTAACTCATACCCAATGCCATTATCATACCCAATGCACTCTGATAATTTTATTCAATAATCCGAGTACAAAATAGCAGTCGTTATTAAGCGTATGTTTTAACATACTCAAGCGGATGAAATAATTCGCATGTGATAGTTTTATATCGAGTCCTACGGGCCGCTGCAACATGGCTAGGGCCATAAAGTACGTTAAAACATGCGTGTAATAGCGACCGCTAATTTGTAGTCGTATTGAACGAAAATATCAAAGTGCATTGGGTATAATGGATTTCGGTAAATTGTTGTGAACAGTTAGTTAGCTATGCGTTTTATCAAAGCTTCCATTTCGTGCTTTGGAGTGACTAGAGTTGTTATAATTCAGCCCAAACATTTTAAAAAGGACACCAATGCAATTGAAATTCTTTGAATTGTAAGAAACTGAATCAACACTTTCTGCTCCATTTTAAGAAATTTCCCCAAGGTAGAACAACCATAGCAATACAAAACATCTCAGGCTTCTCGAAAGTTCTATCAAGTACATTGTCTAGTAAATGAAAATTTGTCAAAAAAAAGGCTCGAACACCTCAAGTGCAGAAAATTAAGATTTCAACCACACTATATCCAAGCGATAACTGCAATTAGCCTGTGAAGCGGACAACCTATCAAACACCATCATATGCTAAGACAATTAGACCACAACAACGACATATGATAATTCTTATAATCTTTTGCATGAACCTCTTTGTAAAAAAAGCTGGAAGAATGTCAGTGCGATTTCGCGCCGCAAAACTTTATAATCTGTTAGCAAAACAGAATCTCTTTACTCCTTTGGACAACTGCACTGTTGATGACATAAGTAATCTTTATCACAAATAGAAAGAAACTTACATACTTAACAACAGAGAGCTTGTAAAACACATATTTGCTCTGTAAGGGTTATCATTTACGTGCATGCTACAGCACTATCAGAATAAGCCTGGCTTCTTTCGAAGGAAAAAGAAACTTTGAGTCCCATGATCAAATTTTCTCACACACATTTTCTTAATGGAACTGGAAATGTCTGTCCCCTCCGAGTCTCTTTATAGATTGATGTTTGTTAAAGTTTGTTTATATTGAGTACTTGGAGAAATTAATTCTTTCTTTCTTTCTTTATATCTGCTCAGATTCAAGCATCGTAGCATGTGTTTGTCTTGCGGTCAGCATACAATAATTATTAGCAATGTTTGCAGGAGCTTGATCACGCGTTCAAAGTATTTGACCAAGACCAGTCTGGCTCAGTTGACTACGACGAGTTTCTTCTCAAACTAAGAGGAGATTGTCTCAATCCAAAGCGAGAAAAGGTCAGTTCTTTCATTTCGAAACCATTCAACAGAAAACGTTTCCCAGTACAATCTTATTCCCGAGAAGTGATTTCTTCTATGAAATTAGATAGTAAATTTTATCCTTCGTTGACGTTTGATTTTCAACGTGCATCTTCGAGTTTGATCAACACGTCAGAATTTGTCCTACGTCTACGGGCTAAAATGCTTAATAAGATTGACAAAAACAATGATATTTTTTCTGGTTTACTATTAAATTTCACGAGCCAGCAAAAAATATTCATCACACAAAAAAAGTTGCAGGAAGAATAACACTATAAAAGCGTGCTATCGCGGATTTTAATTTCAGTATGTGCAGCAAGCTTTCGAGAAACTTGACAAGGACAAGAGCGGCAACATTACAATTGATGACTTGAGAGGTGTCTATGACGTTTCTGCTCACCCGAAAGTCGTCTCTGGGGAGTGGACGGAGGACCAGGCACTTGACGGATTCCTAGGTCTGTCGCAATTTGCTTCAACGTGCTGCAAAAAGTCACAACTCTTGAAATTTTAACCTGTATATTAGTCAGACAAAATATAACTAGCTGATTACATTGCTCGAGTGAAAGGTCGATTTAAAAACTTTACAAAGTACTTTTGTTATGGCAGAAATCCAACAAAAAATAAATGCAACTTAACTGATAATAAGATTTCAATGTTACTCTCATGATTTCATTTGATACCATACAACAAATTGGGCAAAAAACCATCCTCGAAACTCGGTTACATGACGATATACCCAATTTCAAAAACTCAATGTGCCACAATACCCAATGCCATTATACCCACTTTATTCCCTTGGATCTTTTCGTTCAATAGTCCGATGACAAATTAGCACACACTGTTATAAGCATGTCTTTATTATATACTTAAGCGCATAATTTAATCCCATGTTCTTTTGATAGTTTGATATCAAACCCCACTGACCACTGAGTCATGATCATTCAAAAAATGGTAAATATATACTTTATTATATTCTGAATTATCTCACGTAGATATCATGCTAAATAGCCGTTCTGATAATTTTAACTATAGGCTAAAATATTGGCTTTTTACACCATCGGGTATATTGAGATCGGACATTGAAGTTCATATAGAGTTCCATACTGAATATAGCAGTGCGATTATTTTTGTCAATTGAATCTCAACGTTACAGCGAACTTCGATTCTCCGAACAACTACGACGGGACAGTTACAAAAGAAGAGTTCTTCAGTTACTACGCTGGAATCTCCGCCTCCATAGACAATGACGCCTACTTTGCACTAATGATGCAGAATGCCTGGAAGCTGAATGAGAAGCCTAGGAGCAACAAGCCAGGCGAATACAAATCAAAGGTACATAATAAAAAATTATATCTGAAAATGGGGAGTCTAGTGCCTCTAACCTATCGCACTGCATCTAGCAAACAACAAATTAATACACTGTTAAATATACGCACACTTGTAGTATGGTTTACCAGCCTGGTTTTGAATTCATAGTTGTCTTTCAGAAACCGCAAAAGGTAATGAAAATGTAGAAAGCAGTAGTACTAGTAGTTGTAGTAGTCGAGTTAAATTGTTCATTGATGGTTTTTAAACGGTACAGCTAAAAAGAAAGTCAAATTCAACAAAGTAAAAATTATAGTCTGCAGAAATTACGACCTGCAAGTAGTCATCGGCATTTTAACCACCAAGGATAGGAAGAGTCGAGATTGCATTTAGCAACCAGCAGTTCAATTGAAACAGTCACCTTCAGACAATACTGAAAAAAAAGTTTCTACCTAATAACTGTCTCCAAGAAAAGTCGCAAATCAAGCTCAATCAGCTCATACGCAAAGAGTGCTAACATCTCAAAAGTTTGAAAACAGTTTTGAACTGAAGTCTGACCGGCCAAAACACCATCAAAATTCAATGGAAAAAACCTTTCAAGCATTTGAAAGAGTCTGAAGCCTGGATACCAAGACTAAAGTATTGGAGCGGTTGCAGAAAGTTTGAAGATAAAAACAACTGGGTGTGACACCTCGTCTCGTTCTAACCAGATCAGTTACGGAGTTTGAGATATATTTGGAAATCCAAAAACGAGCCTCATTAGAGTCTGTCAGTTTGTATTGTCAGCAAAACAAGGATGCTCGGTGATCGTCAACATAGCCATGTTAACCAGAAAACATACAAACTTCCAGGACGCTCATCTAGAGAACACCACTGAAATCGCTTATAATGCAATCTCGAACTAAAAAATCTTGAATTGAGTCGAAATCGTTTCCCAAATCTAACTACCTTGCTATGTTGTTGCTCATGATAGGGTACCAGATAATCCAGAAAGCTTATCAATTGCCATATGATCGAAATCTATCTTTAGCCTGAATTGAAATTCGGAATAGCATAGCTCGAAGAAGTTTGTCCTGGTTCCGCTTTATATAACGGTGACACTAATGCATAACTCCAAAATGCAGAAGTCATTCAATTGTCAAATACGCTCAAACCTCTTCTGCGAGCAAGTTTAAAACAATAGCTGGATTAGCATCATATGCAGCAGTGTCACATGGAATTTTCTGAAGTAAATTCCCGCCACGAAGTCGAAACTCAGGATAATTCTAGTTTTATTCGATAGAACTTAGTCGGCGAGTTTACGCAGAATGCGACAATCGGTCGAAAATATTTAAATTCCTCTGAAAACCAAATCTGACCCTTTCTCACAATAGAACATTGATTTTTGAAAAAAAGTATCCATTTAATGACAATATCTACTTAAAACTGGCCATTGACTAGGAGAACCATCATAACTTTAACATTTTGCGACCCAACTTTGCCATGTCACTCGGAAAGAGATTGAACACTCCCTTGTGGAGGCTAGATATGAATTAAGTTGACGGTTAAGAAGGTTCCATACACTGTTTTCTTCAGACCGCTTTAGAAAAACAGAATAAAATTGGAATGCTTTGCAAAAACTTTCAAATCCTAGATGAGAGGAAGCAAGATGGAGAATGATTCTTTTTGTGAGCAGAAACTTTGATCTTATCTTTCAATAATAGATAGAGTCCTTGATCATCATCTAAACTTGAATCATCTTTCCGTCGACTTTGTTCAATCTCGTTTGCATACGATTAATTTTTTCTTGAACTCCAAACACCGTTTCTAATTTAGGACGCAATTAATGAAGGCCGAACAAAAAAAAATTGAAACGTTTACAACAATATGTTCCTTTTAAGCACATTTCCTTAATGCACATGCCAGCTTGCAAAAAATCGAGCACAATATCATTATCTGAAGACTCTAGCCGACTATCATCTGACCAACAGTTCTCGAACAACAATTGAGGCCTCGGCTTTAGTTTAGCTAGCATAGAGATCAGCTTTTGGGTAAGAGGGGTTAGGGCAAACAAACCTACAATAATTCAAATTGCCCCTCAAAACAAGAAGTTATGCTTCCTCAGCAGACTCAATAGGAGCACTTATAGAGCACCTATATTAACTCCAACTTAACGCCTTCCTCTTGTTTCAGTTAACAGAGTTTTTAGAAATTGAATTATACAACCGAAGAACTATTATTATCGAAACAGTCAAACAAAAAAATTGACGAGACTACACTTATTACTTCAACCTTTGTTCGGAAGCACTTAAAAACATAAATCACAGGACTCACAAACAGATTGCAGTGTGAGAAAGATAATCAGAAATGAACAAAACGAACCCAAGATTCAAACAACCAACTAACGTCGTGCGAATTGTTCGCAGACGATCGTCGAGCTGGGAGCTAAGCTTTTGGGCGTGCATTGGGAGTGAAGGTCAAGAATGGGGGGAGTTAAATCAAGGGCGGGGGGTTTGGGAGAACTCGACGATGGAGGGGGGAACGAACTTTAAAGATTAAGAACCACCCTTCACACATAGATTTTATATCTCCTCAAACTGCTTCGGTGAATCGCACCCGTAGACTTGTACGGCTTGAAAAGAGCTGCTCGGTTACTTAATGTCCTCTGGGTATTACCTGTCAATCCCGCTTTTGAGGACAAAAATTTAAAAGGGTGAGACCAAAAATTGGTCGAGACAAATTGCCTTAAAAAAGACCACAGGACTAATATAACTGCGTTTTTATCAGCATTCAAGAACTTTCCATTTTTTGATTGGTCAAAACAAGACTAAGCTGATTACTACGGCAAGGAAACCTGTACACAATGTGCCGGTACATCGATGACTGTTATATAAACTCTGCTTTATTGTTCCGACTTTGAATAAAGTCTATCATTTTAGCGCTTATTCTACAATTCCAGCCACTTCCCCATAGCCTAGATTTCTTTTGTAAATGTGTGCTACTCCGCCCCACCCTTTAATTTCTTGGATTGCACGTTTTTATTTCTCCATAGATTAAGCTCTTTGGTGCCTAAACAGGTAAATATGAAGATTGTCATTCTCAGTTTTATTATTTTACAGCTGTAATAAAAATGCGGACGAGAGGCTTTTAAATATAATGCTAGACCGCTCAATGCGCATCTTTTTTACCCCACATTAACGAGGGAGAAGAATCATATGCAAAAAAATGCTTGCACATACAAATGAATATATAAATAGTCAAGTCCAGATCTTGTGCTGAGAATAACCATTACATTTTATATACGTTTGCATCCGCCAATAATGTTTTTGTTCCGACCCACCTTAGTAGGGGAGGAACTAAACACTCAACTGGGTTTTTTGCCCGATCGATTTAATCGTCGAGGGTTGTAAATGATAGCATTTGAAAGACCTCCAGCTTAGAATATATAATTAAAAAGATTATTTGAAATAGTTTTTTCCAAGGAGTAATCGAGGATTTTAAAATTTAATGATTTTCGTTGCTTTTGTGCACATTTTCTGTATTTTGACAAAAAAAATTCGTTAAAACTGATAGAAAACAAAATAAAATTGTTTACGGCAGTGTATTAGCTTTACATTTCAAGATTGAGGAGTGTTGCTGCACTCTTTCATCCGACTTTTCGGCTTGAAATTCAGCATTTTCTCATCAAAAAAGGCCTTTTAGACCACTTTGTTTATATTTGCCGGAAGTACAACCCTAAAACTGCTGACGCAATCTACTAGTATATTTCTGCTTCCTACCTGAGTGTTCAGGAACTCAAACTTTGACAGATTTTTGCTAATTCAACTCGATAATTATCGAAAATTCATTCATTTTTGATATGTTGAACTTTTTGTATTATATTATCTATTTCACTAAAATTTGAATTAAAATACGTGTTTTTGATGGACAAGCAGTAAAAACAAGGCTAGTTTTGTTCAAATCGTGGATTTTTATAATCAAAAATTATTTGGATTGTATTGTGGCGCTGTTAGGGCTTCAACACTATGTTTGAGTACATTGTTTATGGAACTTCCGCCTGTATTCTTGATTATTTTTCAGTCTAATGACTAAATTTCTTTAAAGACATGTCCTAGGGAGTTACAATTTTATCTAAAGTATTATTTAACGCGAGCTTATGGTTGTTGTGACTTCTAAAATTATTTGTTTGCAAAAAACAATGAATTTTTGAGCCTCGCCAATTTATGTTATTGCTGTCAGCTTGTAGCTTAGTCTCAGCAAAGAGGTCGCGTCCTCTTCCTAGTGAATCAAAATTTAGCCTGCATTGCCGTTTAAATAATGGTTGTTTGGCTACAAGTTTTCTCTATTTTTGGACATTTGCCCATTTTGAGGTTCTATTTTGCTATCTTATCACATTATATAGCAGGTCATATATGACATAAATAGCGTTGAAATAAACCGCAACTTAACATATTTAGTATTTTTAGAGCGGGCGTTTTCTCGCAAAATTTATCTGATGTTTTGACTGTATTTGTCGTTAATTTTCTAGTTGTATGACACAATTTTGATAAAGATAGGTGTCAAGGGCTTCCCGTGGAGGTATAAACAAAGCTATTAAATGATTTCAATTGATAGCTAATGTTTTCATAAATGAAACGTATTTTTTAATTTTGTGCTTTTTTGTTCTTTTCTCTGCTTGTTACTTCGCCTCGTTAAAGACAGGTCCCGCATCTTTTCCATGAGGTACAAGCTCATTTAGTGTTTAGGTTTTATCTGATTCTATTTTTACTGCACTGTATTTTTTTCAAAAATAGACGTAGAGTTTCGGTCGTAATTAATGTTTGTTGTCGTTATATAATTTTTTGTATGTCTTGTCTCTTTAATGGCAGGTCTTATCGGCCCTCTAATGCAGTATAATTTAATTGGTAGATAATTCAATCAAAAAGAGGATGAAAGGGGTCAGAACATTATTTGCTAACGCACATTACCGAGCCTCCTTGATGAACAAAACAAATTTTGAACTTCGATTTTTCATACAGCATCGCATGTACATCACTACCAAAAAAAAATATCGCCAAAATTGAGAATATATTTTCATCTTTTGTTTGACTAACTTGTAATTAATCTGTTTTCAAGGATTTGATGGATTCATTCGGAAAAAGAACATCCAGGACCAACTTCAGCAGAAGCGGATCCGATCTCAAATGTTCAATGCAAGTGGAGGAAAGGAAAAATGGCGCATTCAACAGAAACATTTAAACTGCTGTTACTCATAAGAAATTGAAGGATAAACGCTATCACTTGTATCAATTTTCATCAATTGAGTGATAACAGCGATCAAAAGTATCGTTGATTGAATGAGCGTTATTTCGACTTTCGTGGCTGTAGAATCCTTTGGTTTCCTATCAAATAAAGCAAAGTTGTTAGCTTGTAATTGTTTGTCTCTAAAGTCAATGTCAATAATGAAGTGTAAAAACAGATACTGATCGAAATTTCAGTTAATTTCAAGAAAACAATGTTTTAAAATTTTACACAGTAATTATTTAGGAGCTCACAATTTAACTAACGTTCAGCACGGAGTAATACGCTGAGTATTGCAACCTTAGGACCAGCATATCAATTATCATTTAATTTTTTTTGACATAACACAAGGCATCCAATGGCTCTAGTAAAGTCAATTAAACCAGCGCATATGATTCAAATTACTCCTTGTAGTCTGGGTTTTTCTCAAGAATTACAAATCCTTCCAAAAATGGTGTCAGCGCTCTGTACTCGTCCGTAGCCAGTTCAGCGCGCTCTCCGATATTCAAGAGCACCGGGGTTGTGTGAGTTTGGAACCCAGTGATGGTTTTGGGTTTGCCTGCTTGTCCAACCACGTCAACAGCCTGTCCGACCCTGACTGAGACTGGGAGAGGATTCAGGTCCTCATCAAAGGTGGTCAGCATTCGCGGTTGGATTGCGGGAACTATGCTGTACAGTAGATAGTGCGCATGGCTTAGTATTGTCTCCTTGACATTTAGACAAGACACTAGCAATGTTATCAGACCTGAAATGAAACGAGAACTCAAAGAAACGTTGCCTAAAAAATTCCACCAAGTCATCGTTGTTATATTTAAAATTATAACACAACCAACTAACGTCGGGCGAATTGCTCTCAAACGACCGGCGAGCGGTTGGCTTCGTCAGTCGCTAGCCACGGATTAGTAAGGCTAGCTTTAGATGAATTGAAGGGGCGTATGGTAAGCGCAGCGGGGGTGCATTGGGGGGACTGATGTGGGGGCAGTGGGTGGGTGGGGTGTGGGATCAATTTCTAAGAACCGCCCTTCACACCATAAGTATGCGATTAACTAGTGGGCTGAACGGCTCTAAACGAACTTAATGCAAACTGGGCGCTACCTCTTTATCCCGTTTCTGAAGACGAAAATCAAATGGGTCAGACAAAATCGGCCAAGCTAAAAATTGCATAAAAGAAACAAACAGGATTAATATATTTGCTACAAATTGCTTTTGAGAGCAATTAACAATGATTTCCTGTTAGGTCATTTATAATAAAAACCATTTCTACTATAACTCATTGTTAATGAGGATCAGAGAAGATGACATTACGCCACATAACAGCAGCCGAAGTGCGACATCAACAAATGAGAGAGAGAGATAAAACGTGAACAAGAAAGAGAAGGAAGGAAACTCAAACCGACAGAGAGAGAAAGAGATAGGAATATTTTCCATGATGGGATTCGACTCTGCAACTTCTAATTTTCTATCCTTGTTAGTAAATAAATCAAACAGAAAACTGAGAAAGGCAGAATTAAAAAAGTTTTCAACTTCGCAGTAAAAAAGTTCAAAAACCATTTTTTTGTCTCAAAAGTTCTGTCAATTAACACATAAGTTTCGTTGGCCAGTAATGGTTATTAAACTCAGAAAAAGACAAAATCTTGCTAAAATGCAAGATAATATTATCTTAAGAACCATTTCATTGTCTCGAGACTATCTGGTATCCCTATTTCTACCCTGAAATAGTTTTACTGGCTCATAAAGATCCATACACTTGGAAAGATCGATACAAAGATCCATTCAAAAACATGAAAAAATGCAAATATATTATAAAATTGCTTAAATTCGTGATATTTAAATCTTGAAAGACACTCCGTTTCATCTATAAACTATGCAGTAACATATTATCAAACATAAGGAATTTCCGTGGCTCTTGAGGCTAGAGAAACCTCAGAATTGACAAATTAAATTTAAACAAAATTGCAAGTTTTAAGAAGCTGAAAATTAATCCATGACCAACAAGCATCTTCCAGTAGCTTATTATCAAACCCTAATGGAGGTTTTTTGACCCTTGAGGCTCAAAAAACCTAAAATACGACAAATATTTTCAAAACGTGAAAAAAAGCAAGTTTTATAAAAAAAAATTGCTAAAATTTGTGCCATTAAAAAATTGAAAAACCATTTCATGACCCAAAAAAATTTGCCATTAACTTATTATCAAACCCCATAGGATGTTTTTCTGGTCCCTGGGCCTGAAAAGCCTGATTAAGGAAAAATAAATGAAAAAAATAAAAATTGCACGTTTTGTAAAAAAAAAAATGCTAAAATTCGTGATGTTAAAACGTTGAAACCATTCCATTACCACTAGAAACAATGCAGTAACCTATTATTAAAACCCAGAGGAGGGTTTATTAAAACCCAGATATCAAAAATTTTCAAAAAGCTTGAAAAAAATTATAAAATAGTATAATTTTGAGTGTTTTTAGCGAGCGGTTGTTCGTCCTTAGCTAGAAACGGTGGGAGGGGAGGGGGGGGGGGGGGGGGGTGCAGCGAGGGCTGATGGGGTGGAGCAACAGTCAGGTTGGGGTAAAAGCGGGTTGGGGACAACAGTGGAAGGTTATTAACCTCTAAGAACCGCCCTTCATACCATAAGTATAAGGCTCCAAAACAGTTTGAGCTGAAACAAAGCTGAAAGGCTTAATGCCTTAGAGCTCTTAATGCCCGCTGGGCGCTACCTGAATGCCGTTTTTGAGGACGAAAAGTCAAAAACGTCAGACCAAAAATCGGTCAAGCGAAAGACCGACAGGACTTATAATAATTGCTACAAACTTCGTTTGAGAGCAATTAAAAACTTATATTTTATTGCTATTGTACAAAATGTCTGACTTTCAATTCCTCGATGTGTGTTTTCATATACGCCTCTTCTGACAAAATACTTTCTATTTCCGCCACTATTCTTAGTAAGTGGCTCAAATTTTGTTCAGAAAATGTTTCCGAATTTAATGATTATCTTAGTGATGTTTTTATTAATCAGGCCACAATTATTCATTGATTGATGCTGAGGGAATATATTGAAAAAATACCTGCAAGGGCTGTGTTACTGCACAACAGTCGATCACAGTGAAATGCATTGATAGTCAGGGTTCCCTTCCCCATGTGGGTCAACCCCTGGCTGATTCTGGTCATGAACAAATTATTCGCATCCTTTGCATAATACTGAGCCAGCTGTCGCAACATTAACGCTAACCTAGCGTTGTTAGTGCCACAGCCTAAAATTCCCATTGCGAGAATGGAATTTGCTGAAACCTCGGCATCCGTGTCGTGAGAAAACTTGCTCAGGGTGTCCAGAACCGGCAACTGGGGATTACTTGCTGACAACATTGCTAAAGCCAGAGGAACAGCTTTGCGAATTGAACTCTCTCCATATCGAAGCAAGTGTCCAAATGTACGGGTTGCCATTTCACTGCCGATATCCTCTCCATTGGCAATCACAGCGAGGCCAAATGTAGCCACGGAATGATAAAGCCCAGGGTCAATTTTGGCTCCAGAGTCTTCTTTGTCTTTCTTCTTATCATCTTTAGAGGAGGCATCCGGTTTCTTGTCACCTTTCTTATCTGACCCCTGGCTACTTCCTGCTTTCTCCTCGGGTTTCTCTTCGGGTTGAGCAGATTCTGAGCAAATGTGTAGGAGCTTCTGAATTTTGAGGACGTTTCCAGTAGTTGCATACGAGCATATCTCCAACAGAAGTTGCGCAATTTTCTGGAAAACTTCACTTTGATATTTGACAACTTCGAGTGCGGCTATCGTAGCTTCAGAAGCGTCCTGCAGCCCAAGATAATTGAGACCCAAAGCCAAAGGTAAAAAGAGCATAAAGCTATTTGACAACTCCTTTTCTGTTTTCTCCATTAAGAACGCAAGAATGGCTTCAGACACGGATGCATTTGCATGCCCGACAGAGATCATGCCCAAAGCGATAGCTGCCACACCCATGACTTCTGGAGTGCTCTTTTTGTCGGTCAACACTGGTTTTATCAGCTCCAATACATCTTCGCGATTAGAGCCACAATATGCCAAACCGAGCCTTAAAAAATTATCATTCCGAGAAATCTCAATACTGAAAATCAACTCGGAAATAAGGAGCAAAGTGAAAAATGTTAACTTAAACTTTTATATCACGTGATTACTGTATATTAAATAAAATTGAATGGACCGATTGTTCGTCTTCTGAGGAACTTGAAACTCACCCAAAGCAGGAGCAGATTCGCATTTGCGCATTACTATGTAGCACATAGTCACTCAACAGGGCCAGAGCAGGCTCGCATTCGTTCATGATTCCGGAACTCACAATACCACATGCCAAAAGTGCACCAGACTTGATGTATTCGTCCGTGGAGTAGAGATACTTGTCAATCTTCGTCAGACCACCATCCACGTCCCATAGCAACAAACAACCTGATAACAGATAATTGAAGTTGATTGCCACTGAAAACGTCCACTGAAGTTAATGCAAATTTGAAATCAGATCTTTTCATCATTAAAAAAAAATCCTCAACATCGTCATTTCTTTAGTAGATTTTTCCCGTTTTCAGAGCATACTTAGCTTGCACAATTACTGAAATAATTTGCTCTTTTAGAAAACTGAAGCGAAGTTTCTCTGCTTGTATAAACTTCTTCGAGATGTTAATTGTCATATTCAAGCAACTTGATTTAATAAATGTCTTTATAGCATACCAAGACTTGCAGTTGCACTCATCATCCCATGCTCCTTATTTTTGTAAATCCATTTGTTTCCTGCATCCTCGGGCAGAAGAAGCTTGTCTGATCCAAAGCCGCAGTTGATGAAGCCGTTCACAAAAGATGAGGCCAAATTCTGTCTGGCAGAATCCGGCTGATTTGCCGAACTGTAACATTAATTGCACGGTTAAATAAAACTCATATTTAATATCTCCTATTGTTAGTCACTAACTATCTTTCACACGGCTAAATAACGCTAGCTTTTACTCAATTTCTTTTCAAGAGCGGGAAACGTGACAAAAACGTTTTGTGAACTCAGAGTAATTTTGTAGAGCTATGTATACCCAACTCGCATTTTATTGCTCGCACTATATTTCATTTTCTATTTATCAGCCAAAGAAAAGCTACAAGTTGGATAAAAGAAAGAATTAATTTCGTTATTGTTAACATATTTTTTCCTTATAGGTACCCAAAAATTCGATACCCCTTGCCTGCATGCTACAGGAGTACCCAAAAATAGTTGGCTTTCTGGTGAAAAAGAATGACCCCTCTAGGACCAATATTTCAAGATATATGGCCATTTTTTGAAAAATTTTGCGATTCTGGTGCAAATTGAAAAATTCTGAAAAATTTCTTGTAACCTCAATTTAGGCTCGTCTACAACCATAAGCAGTTAATAGTCGTCCATGTTTAAGCACTTGGTTAATGTTCCATTGAAAGACCAGAAAAATCATAAAATTTCGAAAAAAAAACTTCAATTTTTCATTTTTTGTTTTCTCTTTTACTATTGAGCATCTATTACACAAGTAAGTTCAGCTACGAAGGGCAGGGTTATGAGGACACATAGTCCCGTTGCCTGTCCCCTCCGAGTCTCTTCATAAATAATCTATAATTAATTGATTTATATTTTGTACTTGTGAGAAATAAATTCTTTCTTTCTTTCGTTATTGTGATACAAATCAACAACAAGCGAGGACAGATAAAGAGATCATTCGGATCTGCTATTTCAGTCTGCCTCTAATTACAAGTTAACAATAATCATTCAACATCAACAAAACATCTACAATTACCATTATTACAAGCATTGTTCCATATCTAATTAGTGGCCAGATTGCTTAATATAGCTAGCACATTGCCCCAAAAATAGCTACCATATCTTCATAGACTGAAAGCCTCAAGGTCAAGGCAAAAAACAAGAGCAAAAAAAAATTTAAGTTTTCTAAACTAATTTTTGAGAAGTAAAAATAAGAGTTGTTTATATTATTTGCTCTCAAATAAGCAGCAATTAGAGTGGGATATCCCCTGTTGACCACGAGGCAATAAAATTAATCATAAGTCTTTTTATGAGTGAGGAAAGTCTTTCATACCAAAAACCTATGCAATCGCATGAAAAAAATCTAAGTGGAAACCGGAGTCACGCTACCTCAATCAAAAACTGCAAGAATGAATGAACAAAAACTTATGAAGTTAGCGTGACGTCATGAACTAATGCTAACTAAAACTTTGAACTATGCTGTCGAAAACATTCGAAATCAAAATTTAATGCAATCAAGTCCATTCAATAACAAAATATTTCTATTGAGCAAAAATTACTTAACAAAGTAATGGCATTCGCTCTAATTTTGAAAAAACACCTGAACAAACAAGAGCCTGTGAGTCACACACAGAATGTTCCAATATACCTCTCAAGTTTGACAAACAACTTTTAAACTGCCAGGGAAAATGTTGGGATTATCCGAACGCAATTTATATGCATTGGAGAAAATTAATTGAAACTGTTTGAACCAAAAAATACGCTGCCTTTTTTCAAAATAAAAAAACAGTAAAAAGATAAGTAGTTAAATCTGAAACAGAAAAAAATTACAAACACAGCACACATTACACAAACACCAACGCGTAATACAAAGACCAACAAAAAAAATATTTTTTTCAATTTTTGTTTATGTCACTTGGTCACTTCACAAGACTTGTGTCGACTTTTTGAGGCAGTTGTATTTTTGACACTAAACATTGAAACGTAACAAGTTTTGAGAAAATTAATATCAATTTTGGACAATTGAAAATTCAAAATACCGCAGAATTTTCTGCTTTTAGTTTTACATTTTCAAAGTTCAGTTTTCTATTTTGAGAGCTCTAAATAGCCTGAAATCTTCAAATTCCCAAAGATCGTTTTGATACAGAGAAAAAATGATTCGTGCAACAATTTTTAACCAGCCGAAAACAGAAAAAGGGACAACGTTTTTTTTTAAAGAAAAAAAATTGAGAAAACGCGAAACTTATCTTTTTGGATATTTTCGGTCGTATAGTTTAATTCGTTTATTTTTAGTATTGAATCTGCAAAGAAATATTGAAAAATAGCCATTTACCACAACTAAATAACCTACAATATCTTGAAGTGTTATGAGCGAGAAAGAAACAGTTTTAGTATTGGACACGTTTGAAGCGGCCATTTGTAGCAAGTGTTAAGTAGTTTCTCTAATTGTTCTTTTGGACAGTTTTTGCAATCTGCCTCTATTAGAACAGCTCTTGCACTCGGTATCTAATCATTACTCAAAACCCGTCACCGTTTATACATTGCCTGAGTGTTTTTTCTAGAAAACAAGGGTTGGAGTTCTTTAGGCAATTGTATTGGTAAAAGTAAAATTGACAAAAAAAAATCTGGAATGAGCCTTTTGAAAGTTTTTAGTCATTTCATCAGCATAAGGTGACAAAAAAATTGTCACTTTATGTTGACACACATGTTGTCAGCAACAACAGCCTTGGCATTCGACAGATTAAAATCCACATTTTGTAGCAACACAAATACAAACTTCGCCAACAAAAAAGGAAATTTTGAATGTTCTTTTTGGTATCTGACATTTACACACTATTCATCAACGTTCACTTTTGACCTGATTACTGTTTTGAAGACTAGGCGTGGACTTATTGCATTTCTATCGTTAATAGTAAAATTGACACTAAAAATTTTGTCATTTTTGATTTTTCATGAGCCCATAACCCGCCCATTCGTTTTGTAATTCAAAAATTACGCAGACACAAAGTCCAAATAAAATAAAAGCAGTTTTGGTTCTGAATATTTTAAAAACCGCATGGTTAAGCAAAATCTTCTAAGTGTTTAATTTTCGCCCTTTAATCTTTCTGACAGTTTTTGCTCTCTGCCTCTAGTTGTTTTTAACATGTAGAGAATCGTTGAAAGCTCTTCGCAAAGCTGTCATTTAGTAGCTGTGATGAACATTTGTTATCAGTAAATTTAATGTTTTGGCCTTTTCCCTCTTTTGAGTAAGAGTATTTTTCAAAGAAAAAGGAAACAATAATAAGTTTTAGTAACTGAAAGAAAAGCAACTTCTTTAAAAGTTATTGATTTTTATAATAAGAGCGAGGGTTTCAGTGTTTTGATTTTTATAATAAGAGCGAGGGTTTCAGTGTTAAAATTGAGGGTTTCAGTGTTTCAATATAAGAAACGCCCAAAGACTGTAAAGAATAAGGTTCATCAGCAATATAAAAATATAGAAGTTAATAATAATTTTCAATTTAAAAATAATTGTGAACATGTATAAAATTTTTCATGCTGACAATTCACAAATTTTTCATCCTGACCATCCTCTCTTACTTTCAAATTAATCTGAATTAATTTTTACTAGAGAATAATAATTCGAACTATCTGCTGACATTATAAACAATACAAATAAACAAGCAAAGATTTCATTTTTTCAATAAATTTGGTTGATTTGATATCCGTTTCATGATACTGATTTTTTACGTTTACAAGTTCTCTAAAAAAAACTCAGATGGTTAGTTCTGAAGAAAAAAATTTTTTGCCAGAATTCTAGAGTTTACAGAAACACAGTTTTCTGTCTTGGTTATACTTTTTTCAAAGTTGATTTTTTCTATTTTGAGAGCTCTAAATCGCCTGAAGTGTTCAATTTCCCACTAATCGTTTCAATACAGAAAAAAGATTGATTCGTACCAGAATTTTTAACCAGCAGAAAACAGATGTTTCTCAGCAAAATTTTGAGCAAAACAATTATTGATCGTTTTGGAAACTTTCGCCCGTTTAGTTCAATTCGTTTATTTTTATGCATTAAACTGTACAGCAAAATTGAAAAATCTTCATTCAACGCAACTAAATAACGTAAAAAACTCTGAAGTGTTATCAGCGAGATTTAAAAAAGATCCTTGCTATTGGACACATTTGAAGCGGCCATTTGTGTAGTTTTCTAGCTTTTTTCTTTCTAACAGTTTTTGCACTCTGCCTCTACTTGTTTCAAACATTTGAAAGCAATATCTCTTTTACACTATCTATCAGTTTCTCCACCTCTCAGACACATACATACCATATACACGGACAACCATACATATTACCACAAAAGTAAAAAAAAAATTCAAAAAAAAATTTCATTACTGCAAAAACGTACGCAACCGTTTTTGCACGTACGCCACCGTTTATATATAGCTTAACTTTTTCAGAAAAACTAGGTCTGAACTTCTTTAGGAAACCATATTGGTAACAATTAAATTTAGAGTAAATCTGACATAAGACTTCGAAAAACTGGCATTGGAAATATTTTATCTGCATTTTATCAAAAACTAAGTAATTCTAATTTTTATACGAGTCTGCCACTTTTTGTTCTCTTCCTCTATTTGCGTCTAATATATTATGAAGGAAAAACTTTCTCACGCTAACTCTGTGTCTGTCTTAAACACACAAACACACCACACGAATTGGAAAAACGCACACCCATAAATACACACACAGGTGTGCACAAACATACGGAAACAAACCTCGACACGAAAAAAATTATTTTTGACATCTGATATTCAAAAATATCGCTGTTCACAAAAACTTCTTATTTAGTAGCTTTGAGGAACATTGGTTATCAGTAAATTTAATGTTTTAAAATTTTCCCTCTTCTAAGCTAGTATTTATTAAAGAAATAGGAAACATTGATAACTTTTGAGCTGAAGATAAAAATTCAAAGACATGATGAGTTTTTCCTGTGATGAGTTTTGCAAACAATGAGGTTTTCAGTGTTTCAATTTACAGAAACGCCCAAAGATTGGAAAAGATGAGGTTGAAGAGCAATTTCAAAATACAGAAGGGACAAACAATTTTCTCAATTTCAAACAACCTGTATTAAATTTTATATCCTGTTATTCCACACTCTCTAACTTTCAAATTAATCTGAATAACCTAGAAATAGTGAAAATTATTTCCAACTATCTGCTCTTTTAAAGAATACAAATAAAAAGATAAGAAAAGATTTCCTTTTTTCAAATATGAATTTGGCTGATTTGATATTTGTTTCATGATACTGGCTTTTTTTACGTTTACAAGTTTTCTAAAAAAACTCAGATGGTTAGTTCTGATTAAAACAATATTTTGTCAGAACAACGCCAGAGTTTAGAGAAAAATACATTTTTATGCTTTTAGTTTTACTTTTTCAAAGATTATATTTTTCTATTTTGAGATCTCTAAATTGCCTGAAGTCTTCGATTTCCCAAAAACTGATTTGTACAACAGTTTTGAACCACAAGAAAACATTTTCAAAAGGTCAATTTAAGAAAAAAAATACGATGTATTACTCATTTTGTATGAAATAAATTTGCTTTGAACGCCCTTAAAACCTAAATCCTTAATGCTTCAGAACTCAAGCTCAAAAGGTAACGTGTTTCGTGAAAAAATCAAATAAAGTTATAATTTCTTAGCTCAAATCACGTGATAATTTATTGCTATATTTTTTGAAGAAGTCATCTGAAATGCTGGCTGGTCCAGCTGAATTACTACAACATATCCCGGCCTCCTTGAACGGGTTCAAACGAAGTCGATGTTTTAGTTGCACTTTCCTTTGGCCATAAAAATTTGAATTTATTGCTGTCCGAATCAAATGAAATAATAGTTATGATCGTCGTTGGTGTGATCATGGATAAGAATGTGTGAATGAACTCTTTCTGCAGTCATGGAGTTGAATGTATGAAAAAGTTAAGTCTTGATGGTTGATGTATTTGCATATTGTGTTCTCTTTCAGGGATAATTTGTATTGATTAGTGATTCCTTTCAAGTCGCTTTTTGTCACTCTCATCCATTGAGTCATCTGTTATCTTTGATTTCTGTATGTGATATTCCTTGTCTCTCTGTAATCAAATAAGTCGGCTAACTGGTCGAATGTAAACCTGTTTGGGTCTTGACTTGAAGACTTGTCATTTCCATCAAATAATTTAGTTATCTTCGTAAGTCACCAAAGCAATGGTGGCGTATTGTCTTCTATGATGATAACAATGTCATTGAAACCATATTGGGGCTTGTTGTCGTGCGAATTTGGTCGCTGTTGAAGGGTTGTCATGTAGTCCTTAGCTTTTTTCCAGAATTGTTTAACAATAATTTTGATTGCCTTGAACTTACGGCTGAGAGTCCGATCGTCCTGCAGGGATGGCACCGGCAAAGCTGTTAAAGGCCGTCCAATTAGGGAATGAGCTGGTGTGAGCGCTAATGGGTCAATACAATCGACAAGAGGGGCTGTCAATGGGCGCGAATTCAGAATGCCCCCAAAATGGATAAAGAGTGTTGAAATTATCAAGAAAACTTTTAATTTTTCCAACGGTTCTATAAAAACGCATCTTCATGGATTTTATAACTGCCTCCTAAAAGCCTCCAAAATGTGGTGACCGCGGGGAATGGTCAACCACTTTATGTGGGGTCCCGTATTGAATGCTTCTACTATTTCCATGAGCTCCCGATTCACTAACAGTTTCCGAAACTCAACTCTTCTAATTCCAATAAAAGTTTACGCTGTAAATTTTTTTGGCACTCTACGTGGAGCTGCAAATTGTTTAATAAAGTCCAAGTAATCATCTTTTGTCAATGTTTGCTTTGTTTCCATACGGAAGGCCTTTGTGCTGAAGCAAATGAAAAGGGCAACATAGGTCTTTTGTAAGGTCCCCCTGCTGTCCTTTGCGTTGAAAGGTCACACAAAAGTCCAAACTAGTCTTACTGAAAGTTAAGACGGGATCAAACGTTTTGTGGGAAGAGCTCCCCATTTGTGGCTGTAGAATCCTGGCGTCTTGTCAGATGCAAGATTTGCACTTGTAGATAATCGGAACAATCGGAAGTCCTCCGGGAATGCAAACAGTTCGACGAAGTTGGAACAATGTCAATTGTGGTCCACCATGAAAGTTCCTGGAATGCGCTTCTCCGATTAGAACTTCGGTGATCGGTAAGTTTTTGGTTATCAGGATGGAAACTTCTTGTCAATGTTCTATGACGAATTAGCTAGTAGTCCATCCACGCGAATAACTTTGATTCTGTGTCATAGAAAGGAGAAAGTTGTAAAAGATGTCCCTTTTTTCGTAAAAGCTTCGTTCTGCATCGGGTGTTTTTCACCTTTCTATTTGTACCTAAATCTGGCGATGTGTCGAAGAACTTTGGAGTATCCAAATTACCTACCTTAGCCTTACCAACCTCGACCTTACCTACCTGAACCTTAACTACCTCAAATCTATCAGATTTATCTATCTGAAATTTACAAACAATACCAATTTCAACCTTATCAGACACACAATAACCCTGCCAATTTTATCTACCTTATCTTCAACCTTACCAGCCATGCTTATCTCATTTTTTACCAATTTGTACCTTACCAACTCGTTCCCTGCTATTTCAAGGCGTTATGTACTTTCCGCATTGCAGTTGTCGTCTTTTCCTATTTCTAATGACAGAAACCATTAAATAACAATAATGTCGAAATCGCCCAGGAAGTGGTGTTGAATCAGACTATACAAGGCGATTCGATCTCGATAAATATCCGTAGAGCTGAGCAGAAGAGGTAAATGAGGATTGTTTCCTGATCCTGGCGAAGCTGTTGTGATCTTCTGCTGGCACCCCTTCTTTGATGAGTTCTTAGTAGATCCCCTGCTGTTGCCTTTGATGTCCGATTGCTTTGGTTGTGTTCAGTTGAAGTATTGAATTATTCTCGTGCGTTATCAACATTGTTAACATCTTCCCCGTCTCAGCTTGCTCTTCTTCCTTCTCTTCGCTAATTACTGGCTGATGTTCTCATGTTGATCTAATTGCTGGCCATTGATCCACCATTTTCTGTAACCATTGAGGTCAATGCCACCAGATACTGTTTTTAGAGATGTGGCATATATCCCTCGTTATGCGCAGTCGGCTGGGTTATCCTCTGTCGGCACAAACTTCCAATTGCTGGCTGGAATGATATTTTGAATTTTTGCAACACGATTGGTAACCGAAGTTTTCCAGCTTCGCGGAAGTTCTCGTAGCCAAGCATATGTTAATGTCGAATCTGTTCAAGCGTATGATTTGGTTTTCGAAAGCACTGGACATTCAGAGCTGACATCACTTCTTCAACATAGTCAGCTCCAAGAACGGTTGCGCAGAGCTCTAATCTGGTACACATAAGCTCTTTATTGGGGCATCTCTGGTCTTTGCTGTCAGCATCTTCGTTTGACGTCGCTGAAACTTTGACGTAAATAAACAACTGCGGCGTAGGCTGTTTTTGATGCGTCGCAAAACAAAGTTCCACGTCAGATGATGCTGATGTAGCTGATACAAATTTTCTGAGTAATGTAATGTTTTCTAAGTCCTTGAGTTGAAGTCTGGGCAAGCTGTACTGTTGCTGAGGACTTTCGACAAAGCATTGTTCCAACCTAGTCGATCTATCCAAAGCAATTGAACAAACTATTTAAAATGCAATGTTGCAGGAGAAAGCCAGCTCAATGGGTCAAAAAGACAAGTGACTTCTGATAGTATTTCTCGTTTGATTGATGGCTCCTTTTTCTTCAAGTTTTGCTGCAAAGCAGAAGTGATCCGGTGCTCCACTTGACCCCCAAAGTTTTTATGATGTAGTCCTCGAATATAATTGTCATCTCATTGGCTGTTTCTCGAAAGTTTGCAGGCAGTCGTTCCACGAGATCGGCGTTACTAGACGTCCATTTCCGAATGTCAAAACCTGCCTGTGAAAAAAATGATGATTGTGTTCTGCAGTTGTGAAACACTTTCCATGTCGACTGCTCGTGCCAACAAGTCGTCAACATACGTCCGAAAAAATTGACAGCTGCGTATTTTTATCATGAACTCCTGCTAAAACAATTAATGGCCGAATTGAAGAAGCTGATGCTATGCCATACGTACGTAACACGTGCAAAACTGAGTTTTGACATCTTGCGAATTGGGTTCATTCCTGAGTATCCAATGGTAGTCCATCTTCAGTGTTCGCAATGTCTGCTGACAAGGCAACAGGATGACATCAAAAGCGTATGAGAAAGCTGAGGACGTCCTTCTGAAGCCGTGGTCCCAGCATCAGGCGATCGTTCAGAGATATTCTGCTCATAGCCTTTACTGAATCATCAAAAACAACTCCCAATTTAGTGGTTGTAATTGAGTCTTTGAACACGCAATGGTGACTTATGTAGTAGCTCTCTTCCACTGGCAATAGCATTTCCTTTGCTGGTATCTTTTCCATATGTCCAAAACTAATAAACTTGTTACGGAAATCGCTGTATCTCCTATTAAGTTTTTGAAGCCTGCTAAAACATTTCGTCGTGCTTGCTCTTGTGAATCTTCCAAGGCTCCAGAGTCTTCTCTGAATGGCAATTTCACGATGAATCGTCCTTCATGGCTACGTCGCGTTGTTGAAGTGGAGTGTTCTCCACATCTTTCCTCAGGAGTCCAATGTTTAATTGCTGGCACTTCTTCGGTTTCCTAGAAAAATTGTAAACTGTCGCCAACTGACGAAACGTAAATCTTTGCAAATTGGAAGTTAACGATTGCTGCAAGTTTTCTCGTCCGATTACTAACCAACCAAAAAACCGATAGTCGATAGCTAACGGAGACATTTGGTTCAGACATTTAGTGTGCAGCTCTTGTGATAAGATCAACTAGAGATGGCGTGTTAAAGTCAGGATTTGCTAATTTTAAGTCTTTAACTGTGTCCCAACTGTCTAAGTTGACATGTCGAGAACGCAAATCGTTTGTCATCTTTATTAAAACGGATACCTTAACCGATTTTGGTTGAAGGCAAAGGTCAACATATCCGCGATTAGTCGGCACTTCATTTCCTCCCAGACCAAAAACACGAGTGTTGTTTCTCTTTCATTTTACCTGAAGTCGTTGTACTGCAGCTTCTGTTATTGGTTGTTGTGTGACGCTGAATCCAGAATATCTCGCAGATCTACAATTCTCCCCCGACATTTAGCGGTACAATCGCTGCCTGAAGGAAAATTTCCCGCGTCTTGTCTTCATGGGTGAGAGCTGCTGTTATCTTGTGATCCGCTGTCAGTTCTTGGGTGTTGCTGCTTGAGAAATCTGCAGATAGTTTTTTCTGTTCCTTGATAGTGGCTTCTCGGCTGTTTCCAGCCGCAGCCGACGTGTTCGCTTGTGCGTTGCTTTGTGTGTCTCCTCTATGTAACATTGTATAATGCCTTCGTCCACATTGTCGGCACGAAGAACCATCGCATTTTTCTGTTCGGTGTCCAGGTCAAAGACAGTTGAAACAGAGCCCCTTAACTTCGATCAGCTGGGCTCGCTCCTCGACATCTAAATTTTCGAACTTTCCACATTAAAATACGATGTTCATCACAACATTCGCACTGTTGATTTTTGGTTGTCATATGCGTGTGGGGCTGCCTTTGGGGATCATTTTGATGCTGATGTTATCTTTTATCGTTAACTGCTAGACTGCTGGTTTCATGGTCCTCAAATGCGTTTAACGCTGCCTTTGGGGATAATTTTTATGATGATGTTATCTTATCGTTAATTGCTAGACTGCTGTTTGGTGCTGTTGACTCCAGGTCTTGAACGAGTTCCTCTAAGAAAACCTTAAACGCGTTGAATGTCTGCAGTTCCTTATCTTCAGAAGAAAACACAGAATTTCCGGGTTTCTAAGGTAGTTTCTCTGCAATCAAGAGGACGAAGAAAGGGACCAGTTGCTCCATCGGCTGTCCCATTTTGAGAAAAGAAAGTCTATGTTCTTCCATCGTAATTATTAATTTGTAGTTGTATTAGTTCTGCAAAATTTCCATTGCCACACTGAAGTTGTCTGTGACAGTATTTCATGTCAACATCTTCGAGGCTTCTCCTTTAACGGCTGACTTCAAGTACTGCAATTTTAAAATGTCTGTCAACTGATCATTGTCAATTTTTGCGGGGTGTCCAGTAATGAGTTTCTTGTCTTCCTCTGAACAAAACGATAAATGAAGTCGAAGTTTTGGCAGATCTTGTCATCATACTCATCTGTCTCATCAATTTTGACATCTTAATTGTCGGCATCCTAGACGAGAGACTGAATTTTCTGGTTCTCCTCGGATAGGAATGATTGCTTCTTTCTCAAAAGTTCCATTATCTATTGCAGTCTGATAAGGTCGTTTTCAAAGAAGATCTTAGAGGTTATGATAATTTCAGCTTCACTGTAGAGTTTTGTTACAACTCATCTATGTTATACCTTGCTGCTCTTTGTGTTGGTCTTGAAGAATTTCTTCGGCTGCTTTGTTTTATTTATCTGTAGCTGTATTGTTTCTGTGGGTTTCTTGTTGCTGAAAGAACAAGAAGGACGCATGCGAAATATTGTAATGTACGGTTTCATTTATCCCCACAGTAAAAAGAGCGGCCAATTTTAGCGAACAAACTGAGTCTCAGTACTTCAGGGCAATAACTATTCTAATAAAAATCAAGTTCTCGGTGAGAACTAGAGAGAGATTGACTTCCCCTGAAGTTTTTACAAAAAGTTTGCAAAATTGTAAGTATGAAGTTTCCCCTCTAGATATGCAGTACCGGGTCCCAAGGGTTAGGTTAATCAACCTTGTTATTCAAGTTAATCACCTTGAATAACGTGCGGTGGGATGATAGCATCTAGTGGGGTATCCGCTTTAATGTTCTCCTTCTAAGCTTGCCTTTTTTTAGATGATTAGTAAAAATAGCAAGAGAGAATTCTTTGGTGCCTAATGCTCGTGCCTTGAACTAATTTGCGGCGGACCAATAAATTTTGCGATGCAACACTTATTTTGTATGATATAGATTTGCTTTAAACGCCTTATAGACTTAAATGATTTATGCTTCACAAGAACTCAAGCTCAAAAGGTAACAAGTGTTTCGTGATAAAATCAGATGAAATTATAATTTCTTAGTTCAAATCACGGGTTAATTTATTGTTACATTTGTTAAGTCATCTGAAATGCTGGCTGGTCAAGCTTATTTACTGCAACAATAACCAACTAAGACCGGCGAGCGCTGGTAGCTGTTTTTTTTGGGGGGGGGGGGGGTTGGAGCTTGAGTTGCGTGAGTGAAGTAAGGATTGGAGCGGCAATGAAGGGGTCAAAACCACCAAAAAAAGCTCTTTGACTATGGTTTTACTTTGACTATGGTTTTACAATTTTATGATATTGTCTTCTCAGTAGCTTTGATTAATTACACATTCAGACTAGTATTGCTCTCCAAAAGCTGCTCATCGAATAAGGCCCTCCAGGCTTTACCTGTTTATCGAGTTTTGGGGATGAAAAGTTAAAAGCGTCAGACGAGAAATCGGTCGAGCGAAAAATTGCATTAAAAATGCCACAGGACTTATATAAATGCTACACATTTGCTTGAAAGCAATCAATAAGATCAATTTACTTGAAGAACTTATTCTGGTCCAGATGTGCTTTGTATATGTCTGCGGGAAGTTTTGGTTCCATAATGTCCAATTCTCTAGCCAACGCAAAAAAGTTCCCATTCAATTTTCCATTCGTCATAATTTCCTTCAACTCGTCAATATCTGTTTCTTCCAAAGTTAAGTTCATAGTTTCCAGTTCTAAGTAAATCTGTTGCCGACCAAGCATGAAACAAAGTTGCTTCTGCAGTTTGGTCGATTGAGCTGATTCAAGAACGTCAATCATCATTGGCGTATCGTTCAGACACATAGCCAATCTCATTGCGTCCGGAAGTTTGTCAAATTTTCGGTAAATTTTGTACGCACATTTAAGCAAATTTGTATTCTCAGGCTCTGCAACATACTTGACGCAACTTGTCAGGTAGAGACAAACACGACTGTATGTATTTTCATCACTCTGTTGCACCAGATCATCAAGGCATTCGGTTTCCATAAGAATATCACAAGCGTCCGATTCAGCATTGTGTTGCATGAAGTAAGGAACTACCTCATCAACAACCTCTTTCAGGTTTGATCGTGTTTCGTCGTTTGCTTCGTCCGAAGTCCATTCGTCACCTACTTCTGTTGATATATGAAGAACGTATTCATGCCCCCATGAACCAATATCTTCTTGCGAACCAAGCCTCCTGTACTCCAAGCAATCGTTATTTTCAGAGCAAACCATTGACATTACGGATATAACATCAGCACAAAATTTTTTATTTTTGGAAGGTGATAACTTGCCGAAAATATCGGTTTTCAGTTTCTCATAATGTGGCATTAGAAACTTCAACGGTTTGGGTACTGAGGTCATGGAATTCGTTGACTCGCGCAATTTCGACCGTAGAAGTTCCAATGCCTTTTCATATTTTGAGGAGTCGTTTCCATCAAGGTCTTCCACGGCGCTGTTCAATTCATCTTGAAGAGCTTTATCTTCTTCAGATAATTCGTTTGCAGCTGCGTCTACCTTCGCCTCCTTAGGCGCAGTTTCATTATCGCCTTTCTTCTCGACAACATTTTTCTCCTCCAATGGTGCCATTTTAACTGAAACTACACCGAATCAAGCTGTCACACTAATTTACTGAGCAGACTCGTGTCAATTTGTGAGTGAAACAGTAAGTTGCAACGAAACATGAATTTTCAAAAATGTCAAATCAACCAAGCATAATGAATCAATCATTTAAATACTAATATTTGATGCATAATTTATCAACAAACGAAAAAAAAACTAAGAGAAGGCTTCAGAGTACATTCTATTTTTCTCACACCGTTCACTGTCAAAACAAAATGTAAACTTTGTGACGAAAAGAAAATGCATCAAAAATCCCTCGGCCTCCAACTTATCGCAACTCAAGTTCTCATCAAAGAATTCCATGACTCCTGGGAAGATCCTTGGAAGGCTTTTGTTCGAAAAGTTTCAGGCTGTTGCAAAAGATGACCTGTCTAACGATCAACACGGATTCTGTCAAAAGAAGTCTACAACAACCCAGATGATAATGTTTCTGAATGAAATCCATTCCGGGTTGAACAGTTAAACTCTACACTTTACCTAGTATTCCAGAAGGCTTTCGATGTAGTGTGTCATGAAAAACTGTTGAAAAATTTTTCTTCCTACGGTTTCTCAGGAGGTGTTTAGTAGTAGTGGTAGAACATAATTTTGAGCACAGTTCAAGGGTTTCCACCCATTAGTCAGTCCAGTTTCAGTTTGACAATTAGTTTTGTATTAATGTTGCAATTCCCGCACCGGCATTGGAATCTCAATGTGCACTTGTTCGTCGGGGAGTAGGCTTGTTCGAAGTAGTTCCAGTAGATGTCAGTCAGTACGTCTTTTGTCGCATTTGCTCCTCTCAGCTTCCTCGAAACATGGTTGTGGTGTGCCCCAAGGCTCGATAGTAGGGCCGCCTTTTTTTAACGTTCATTAAGACTTGCCTGACACAATGCCTCAAGCGGACAGTTTCGGTTATGCCGATGATAACAAAGCCATCTTCAGTGCTGAAAGCGGACTTGACCTTTCAGTGGATGCATTGGCTATATGGCTAAAAGAAAACAAAATGTCTGTTAACATCAGCAAGACAAATATAATGAACCTGAAAAGTAAAATGACAGCTAGCCTAAATAACCAATGTCTTCCCGTTACACGATCTCAGAAAGACTTGGGACTGATAGTGAATGAATTTCTAAACTGGACAGAGAACTGCAGCAAAAGATGCTCTCAAGGTTTGAGTGGCCTTTTTCAAAGCAAAAGAAACATCAGTGAGAAAAATCACTGGACGGCGAAACTAAACGCGTACACCGGGTACGTAGTACCTATACTCACATATGCCTCAAAGGCTTGGATGCCAAGCAAAATGAATATGGAACAATTGGAAAATGTTCAGGAGAATGCCAAAAAATGGATCCTTTCTTTGAACGAAGACTACAAAGACCGTCTCCGTACACTCAACTTACTTCATCTTTCACAATACATGGAGTTGCACTGCTGTTTATCAACAGTAAGTTCGACTACCAACTACTTGCTCATAGCGATGAAAAATCCGTTACGAGACAAGGAGTGAGAGGTGAATTTCCACTTGCGAAAAGCCGCCTCACATAGACAAACAATGAGTTCTTCCGAAAGACCAAAACACTACTTACTTTCTGCAAAATCGATTTGTGTTCGTTTATTTGAACAAACCGGGTTCTGTCGGTCAAATAGGAGACAATATTGTTCAGCAGCTTTCCACCGATTCCAAAAAAGCCAAGTTTTCAATCAGGATGTCATGTAGCACAGTTTCCACTGCCTTGGCAAAGTCAATATACAGCACACAAAGTTGTTGCTGCGAGTCAGTGTCGTTTACTTCAATTAGTCTATCCAGGAAAATTAGAAGTTGGAGGGTGGCTAAGCGTTTTTTTTTCTGAATCCATACTGGGTTGCATGTAGACGACCTTTCACAGTCTCGTAGAGCGCATCAAAAATGATCTTCTTAGGAGCAACAATGACCTTGGAGCAACAACATAGTAGGCTTATAGAAGGTAGCATTTTACATCTGCTTTATATCCCTCTTTAAAAATAAGGGTGACTTGGCAAGTTTTCCAGAGAGCTTCCCAGACTTGGCATGTTCGGAAGAGAGTAGCAAGTGACTGGCAGAGGGTGTAACTGGAC
The DNA here is from genome assembly GCF_964194025.1 of Convolutriloba macropyga. Taxonomy (NCBI): domain Eukaryota; kingdom Metazoa; phylum Xenacoelomorpha; order Acoela; family Convolutidae; genus Convolutriloba; species Convolutriloba macropyga. The sequence continues at coordinate 15,587,890 of NC_134469.1, read as the reverse complement.
TTTTTTAGTATCGAATTCCCAATTTTATCAGGACCCATTGCTTTGTTCTCTCCCAGGGATTTCAAAAGATTGGAAACAATTTCTGGAGTTACTTTCAGTTGATTTAGAATTTGGCGCGAAAAAGGTGATTTCGTTTGATTGGATAAGTTGAGCATTGATTACGCTGATGAAGTAATCATTGAACATGTTCCATTGTTCATCTCCACAGGATGATTTCTTATCACCATATTTTACAAACGGTGATATTGCAGGGGTCTTGCGAATTGCTTTCAAATATTTTTGGATACGACTGAACACTCTGCACTCGAAAATAGTCTTCTCAAAATTTTCAATTTCCTCTTGCATTGCTTCCCGGAATTGTCTTTCAAGTTTCTTCCTTTTGATGATCATAGCAAGTGCCCTTGGATTTTTCGATAATACAGTGTTTAGCCGTTTCAACTGATTGGAGGTCAAACTAGGGATTCAGGGTTGAAGTGAAGCGCGATGTTGTGTCAAAAGTGTCACCATAGTATCATTTTTCCCATAGCCATTTGTACCAGTAATGAACGAGGTGGTCCACATTACTGTACCAAAAAGGACGAAATGGAAATAGTTGGAGTTCGTCATTGAATATGTCCCAGTCTGTTTTCCTAAATAGGTAACATTTCTTGTTATCCAACGAACACGGGGGTCTTTTTTCAAACAAGAGGAAAGTTTTGAGTGGTTAGTGATCAGAAATTTGCCAGTTGTTTTTTTGCCAGTCTTGATTGTAGAAGTTGATTAGTTCCACATTCAATAACACAATCGTTTGAGGAGCAGAGAACAATGTCTAGTTGACTAGTAGCCTGTTGTGTTAGACTCTGGTCGTGAAGTCTTTCTAAAATGTTTTTCCCGTACTGATTGTATTGTTGACCATATTGTTTGTTGCAAGTTTAAATTACCAGTGACTATGATGTCAGAGAATTCTTTTTGTTTCATTTCTTTGAGTTCATATAGCATGTTGAGAAGTTCAAGCGGGGTCCATTATTATGCGCGCGGCACTGTCGCATCGTATAGACAGCATAGTAGAAAAGAGGAGTTTGAGGATTTGATATGAACAAGCAGGACGTCGTCACTCCTACCAGTAACAGGTAGAAATTTGTACTGTATTTCTTTCTTTATAGCAACAAAAACACCACCATGACGTGCTTTGCGGGTTTTGGAGAAGGGTCTGTCAACGGTGAACATCATATCCTTGAATAAACAGTGCACTGTTAGGAACGTCTGCTGTTAGCCAGGATTCAGATATGCACAAAATGTCGAAGTTTCTTTGCCCAATTTATTTGCGAAGAGAGTTCGTCTGTTTACGTCAAGTAAACTTCTGACGTTGTATGTTAGGACACTCAGTGTAAACTGTCACGCACAACACGAGCCTTGTTACGCTTGCGGTTTCATGTTCACAGACTCATTTTGTTCAATGGGAATCCATTGCTTGCCCACGAGAGTTTCGATTGAGAAATTGCGTACTATGAGAATCTTTCAATCTATCCCTTTGTCAATTAGTTCTCTGCGTCTCTTGAGACACTCATTTCCTCTTTTTGAATCCTCCGCATTGAGCTCAGCGCTCAGGTATAATGCTTTCTCATATTCTTCATTCTTATCAAGCTTGCGCATGGATTTTAAAATCAATACTTTTTGTCAAGTTGCTATCCAATAGGAAAAGAATTGTCCGGCGAGTTTCACGTTCAGTGTCGTATTTCCAAATTCTGGAAATTTTAGTCAGCTTCTTGTCTTCTATGTCCATGATTTTGAATAGGTTATCAATGGCGGCAACGTCTTCCAACACTCGTCCATCAGCGGTCGTTGCCATACTTTCCAGAAAGCCACGATCTTGGATGCCAAGCTGTAACTGCGTTTTCAATGCTGGGACAGTAATTCTCCCGGGAGTGACGTCGCCAATTGCATTTTGGTAGCTCTTGGCCTTCTCTTTCATCACATTGATTTCCCATTTGACTCTAGAGATTTGATCGAAATATTCGTTCATCTTTTGGGTAAGCGCTGTCAGTTGCTCCTGCATTTGCTGCTGTCGATCTTTGGTTTTCTTCAGGAATTGGCATCCTGCAAGGTGTGCACTCGTTGCAAATATGAAGCAGATTTGCTTCTAAATTTATCAGGACTTTGACTGGTTCAGCATCGAACCCAGTGCATTCTGTTGTCAGGTGTATCTTTATATTGCACAATCACTAACAGAAGATGTGCCCTTTGATTTTCATTTAAAACAGTCCATTTTATGATTTTCATTTTAAGTATCAAGTCCATTGTTGTATTCGGATTTATCGTTCAACGTATGCCTGTGGCAACTCACGGAGCCCTTGGCACTTGTGTTTTTGACTGGACTATCTGGGTGGAAAACCTTGGTCACCTGTGGCACCTCACAAAGCACTCGGTAAACACGGTTTTTGGACGTACCTGGGAAGACTAATTCCAGTGCTTGACTGGACAGGCACACTTGCCGTTCTTGAAGGGGTTAAATTTGATGCTTCCGTGATCGTTCAGAGATTTGCTGTTCTTTTTGTACAGCAATTTTTCCTTGATGAGGTTGAGCAGATTTGAACGCCCTCTAGCGTTCAAGTGTGTTTTGTCTTTTGGGATGTAGTATCTACCTCCAGAGAGGTAGGTACAGACACTTCTGTACTTCCACTACACTTTTGGCTTGCTTATCTGCTGTCGCTCTGCGGCAGCTTCCAGGTAAATGTTTGCCGATTGAGCTCTGAGTTTGTTTTGGTCTCTTTCTGGGATACCCAGGACCATAACTTTTTTTTGCACGGAGGACCTGAGTATTTGCAAGTTCAATAAGTTATCAGGTCACGTCTTATGGATTCGCTCCGCATGGTTCACAACCGTCGAATAGATCGTTACCTCCAAAAAAGAGGATAATTTTATCAAAAAAAACATGTGGGTGGCAGGAAATTGTAAGCTTTCCTGATACCAGCTCCAGGAAGTGAAAGTATGTTCAGGTTTCTTGATTCGAATAGTCTCTTTTGTGAATCAGCGATCAGTAAGAATCTGGTACTGGAAGATTTCCAGTTGTGATAACGCATTTAGTATTTTAGAACGAACTAACAGATGATGGGATAATCACCAAGGTCAATCACCTCAGGAGATGGCGCCTTGGTCGAGTTGTCACCAGTGTTGAAGTTCCACTTTTGCAAAAAAAGAGCACTCCTGTTGCATACAAATGCGGGTTTCTGAAAATCCCTTGCGGGATGGCGCACCGCACTTAAGCAGACAATCTATAACAGATGGGCCGGGGGCAGTCTCAGACTTATTTAATAAGTTCGACCTATTTAATTAGAGCGTATTCGTAATTAAGAGTTTAAGCTCTAATTGAAAGCTACTTGACTAATATAAGACAGAGTCAAAGTGGCAGGTTTTTTATTCGAAGAAGTAACTGTTCATAGTGGTGTCCCTGAAGGGTCCGTGTTCGGTCCTCTCTTTTTCTTTTTTATAAGCCATCGGTCTAATTGCCTAATGTCCAAATGTTTTTGGCTACGCCGACTTCAATGTTGCAACCGATAGCTCAGTAACGCTTGAAATTGACGCGGCTAGGTTAAGCAAGTGGCGTAACGAGAAATTATATGCAATTCAATTTTTCGAATGTAGCCTAATGGTCTTCAAGGGTGACGCGTCAGTTCGCATTGGAGGGCGTTGAAATAGACGAGCGTGCGACTCAAACAAAATTAGGCCTCATAATTTACAGTTTTTTTAGCATGGAATTCACAGGCTGAATTTCGTTGCCGTTGAGCTATCAATGCTTTCCAATTGATCAGACGCAATATCTGTAACTCAGCAGACAGCGATACACGCTTGACTCTCAAACAGCTACATCAAACATATTTTGACCTATGGAGCAATTTTGTGAAAAACCCCGAAAAACGACCTGAAAATGTTGTGTGTCCAAGAAAGCCTCGAAATGGATTTCAAGATAAGGTCCCATTGGCTATCAACAAAAACACCAGAAAATGAAGCTACTTCCTGTGTCACTCTGGCATGATTTACATTTTCAACTAACCTTTGTTTCAATTGTCAACGACAAACTTCGGCTAGGCTAGTATTTCAAAATCGAAATTGTTAAGTGTGATAAGAGAAGGTTATCAGTACGATACAAGTGCAAAAGAATGAAAATTAAGAGGAACAAGCCAGAAAACCAATTTGGGTTGCGATCGGCAATTTGGGCAAACCTCTTTAGATAACATTTTAGTGTGGATGTGGCCAGCCTTTTTAATTGTTAGACAAAATTTTCAACAGCGTAAACGAGCTATTTCAACAGCAGTTTCAAAGAGAGGAAGATGTGTTTTTGGCAATTAACTAGTATCTAAGCTGATTGTAGAAACCTCAAAAAACTCGATTTTAAGTGACTGTTAAATCTGAAAATTATTTTGGAACTTATATTTTCCTTTGAGTATTCCCGGAGTCTTGTGTTTTTATTATTCTTTTTTTTGTTTTTATCGATATTATTGTTATTGTTTTTATCATGAATTTGATTATTATTATTATTATTATTATTATTATTATTATTATTATTATTATTATTATTATTATTATTATTATTATTATTATTATTATTATTATTATTATTATTATCATTATTATTATTACTATTACTATTATTATTATAAGTGTGGTGGCGGATCCACCTGGAGAGTTGACAACCAAGTATCGCACCTAATAATATAAACACTGTTAAACTATAATACATATATTTATATTCCTGATGGAATGAACTTATATTCCTTTGTTGCTATGTTAATGTCGAGTATCACCAATAGGTGATAACCATATTGTAAACTTGAGTGACAGCTTTGTTAAACATTGTTACCATAAGTGCCAACTGGTACTTCGTCTAAATCACGTAGAGCGTGAAAGCTAAACTGCAGTTCTGCTTAAAGCAAAACGAGAAAGAGTTGTTAATTCAAGCTTCGTACTTGCTCTTTTGTTATCGAAAGATATTCTATACGACATGGCGCAGTCAGTAATGGCAAGATCTCCCCTTGGAGTTAACTTCTTCTGGGACAAAGGTCACCAACCAGAACTAGACTGGGACAAATGGATATCAACTGTGAAACTAGCGATCATGGTAAAGGACAACATTCAAGTAGAAAAACTACTACAACCCAAACCAGAAATCGAGGAGTTAGATTATCCAGCACAACCACACTATGAACCAGCACAGGCAGATGAAACCACGGGCGAAAGAAGGCAACGTGAACAACGTAATCAAAAAAGGAGAACCGACTGGCAAAACGACTGCAAAGCAATCGAAGATAAAGAACCAATGATAGATAATATCCCATGGGATAACGCCGACAATAAAGCAAAAAGCTTAATTTATCTATCTCTAGGAGCACAAGCCACAAACATATTCCATCAAAGATTTCCACACACGGACCTACAAAAATGCACCACAAACGCACTAGTTGAACAATTAAAGGAATCATTCACACAAACAAGGAACGAAACATTTGACAGATTTCAGTTTTTCAGATGTCAACAAAAAGAAGGAGAATCACTCGAAGTATTTCACTCACGAATAAAAAAGCATGCAGCACTATGCAACTGGGAACATCTCGAAGAAAGCATGGTGAAAAGTATATTCATCCAAGGAATGCGAAATCAACAAATCCAAATGGACTTACTATCAGAAGACAGAACACCCAGTGAAACATTAAACTATGCATTAGCAAGAGAACGAGGACAAGCTAACCAACAGAAAAAGCACAACTCACAATCACCACACTCATCCACCTACAACGACAACCCACGGTTCGAAAAAATACAGTACATTAAGAGACAAAACAGAGTGCCGATCCTACCAACCCCACAAACAGGACAAATACAAAATTGCAGGAGATGCGGAAACAAATTCCTCCCTGGCCATTTAAGCACATGTCCCGCGAAGAACGAAGCCTGCAGAATATGCAAAAAGATCGGACATTTCGCAGAACTTTGCAGATCAGAGATGCAACCACGTAACACATTCAGACAACAACAAAGATCACAATCAATGAGTACAGGACTACAACCCCAAAACAAATACAACCAACTTGCACAAAGACAATCACAACAAAAAATAAGGAACGTCAACGAGGAAACAGAAACGGAAGAACGAACAGAAACAGAAGACACAATCGACCCAGAATCGACGTGTTATATAAGAGAGATGATGGAGGATTGGCAAAACATCAACTTCATCAAAACGATCAACTTCACAAATGAGAAAGTATCAGACGTAAACGAAACAAACAAAGGAGAATTCTGGATAAAGACAAAAAGAAACAACCAGCAAATATTCTGGTTGGCAGATACAGGAAGCCCACGTAGCTTCATGTACATAGACACAGCACAGAGATTACTGGCAAATGGAAAGACAACCATCAAACAGCCGAACAAATCGATTGGAGAATTTCGATGCTTCAACAACAACAAAATCGATATAATCGGCACCATCCAAGTGGATATCATATCAGGGTCATCCACCGCCAAAAACTGTACAATACTACTGGTCAACAACAACACCATCAACATCATGGGGAGAGACATCATGGACCAACTCGGCCTACGCCAAACAATGACAACAACAAATAAAGGTGAGAATAATTTATTCAACATATCAAACACACATCAACCAATAACCAAATGGATATTCAATAAATACCCCCACATATGTACACGTTTGGGAAGATCAAAAAACCACGTGGCAAAGTCAACATTTAAAAAAGAATTCCACCCGACACAACACAAAGGACGAAGAATCCCGTTACATCTAACAGAAAAAGTCGAGAGAGAACTCAAAAAATTAATCGACGAAAAACAGATCCAAAAACTAACAAAATGCTCGGGCGAACACTTCATAAGTCCAGTACTCATCACAGTAAAATCAGATCAATCAATTAAAATTGCACTAGACTCAAAAATATCAACGACGCAATACACAAAAATAAATACCAAATGCAAAGCATAGACCACCTAATGGACAAAATAGGTATGAAGATATCAGAACTAAAAACACAAGAAGGAAAATTATATTTCAGCAAAGTTGATCTAAAATACGCATACAGCCAGTTACCTCTCCACCCGGAGACACAAAAGCACTGTAACTTCAACATATTAGGAGGCAACGCTAGAGGCACATACAAGTTTTTAAATGGATTCTATGGCTTAACAGACCTACCAGCAACCTTCCAAAAAATGATGGACACAATGCTAGACGGACTAGACTCAACAAACGTATTTTTAGATGATATAATAGTTATTACAAAAGGCACAATAGAAAAACAAGAAAAAGAAATTGATAAAACACTAAATAGACTAAATGAAGAAAACCTAGCAATTAGCTTACACAAATGCGAATTCGGCCTAAATGAAATCACTTGGCTAGGTTACAAAATAAACGCCGAAGGAATAAAGCCAACCAAACGAAAAACGGACGCAATCATCCAACTGGATAACCCTAAAACACTCAAACAACTACGATCATTCATGGGCAGCATTCACCACCTAATAAAATTCATACCAAAACTGGCAACATTATCAGCACCAGTAAGACCACTACCATCATCACCAACATCAAAAAAAACTGGAATGGAACGAAAAACATTCAGCCGCATTCAACAACATAAAAAATGCAATCAAAAACATTATAGAACAAAAACACTTCAACATAAACAACTAAACGCGAGTTAAGTGCGACGCTAGCAAAGAAGGATTAGGGGCATGCCTGGAACAAAAAGAAAACAATAATTGGTATCCCATCGCATACGCCAGTAGGTTCCTAAACAAAAATGAACAACGAAACAGTATAAACGAACTCGAACTATTAGCAGTCGTTTGGTCACTGGAACATTTCAAATACTACTTGTATGGATCACACTTTACCCTCCAAACAGACCACCAAGCATTATTATCCGCACTAAAAAAATAGAGGAAATAAAACGTATCAAAGCCGGCTAACAAGATGGGTCGACAGATTATTACCATTCCACTTCAAAGTCGAACATATCGCAGGAAAGGACATGGGATTTGCGGACTATTTAAGCCGCCACCCTAACTCACCACCAACTGGTGATAACATGAAAGAAAACCATGTCATAAATATAATAACATCGCTAAAATACGCTCTTTTAACGCAACAAAGAAAATTAGCCAATCAGAATGCTCGAAAAACTAGAGCACAAAATGACGTCAAAAACCATTCCAATCGGAACGAACAAAAGCAACACGCTTTTCGCCAAATTAACGCTAACAATCAGTCGCTACTTCTTAAGCCTTCTTTTTTAACAAACTTTCAAATTAACAACTCAAAACAACACAACCACTATCGTTCAAAACAAATTACACAAAATTCATCCACATCGAAAGTATACACTACAACAAGAAGAAGACCAGACCTGGACACAAACAACATACCCATAACAAAACGACACAGATCACAAAATAAAAAGAAGATGGACACACCACACAATCCCACAGAAACAAACACAAACACGATAGCACCACAGACAGAGGAAACAAACAACACAGCACAGGACTAGGACGCACCCCACTCAATAAAAAACAACATTTCAACCCATTCGCAAACACAAACAACGATCAGTTACCAGATTACTTCACCAACTTACATAAAGTCCTAGGAGAGGAATTCATTGCAGAGGCCACCAGAGCAGACCCCCAGAGCCGAAGCCTACTACAGATAGTACAGGACAAAGACTGGACAACACTAAAACAATTTAGCCGGTACTGGCATTCATTGAAACGCGACTTAGGAGTGACACCAACGGGATGCATCATCGACCACGGTAAACTGTTCATACCAACACAGCTACGAAAACCAATTATGAACGCCATACATAGAAAACATCCAGGACAAACGGGGATGATGCATCTTGCAAACCTCATTTGGTTCCCGCGAATACACCGGGAAATCGTCACCCTCACGCAAAATTGCCAACCGTGCATTAAGATAGGTAAGAATCTAAAACCACTCATACCCAAAAACAAAATATCAGAACTACCACCATTAGTAGAACCTAATGAAGAAGTCCAATTGGACTTTGTCGGCCAATAACTGATGAACATTACAAAAAATCATATATACTAGCATAAGTAGATAGATACTCAAGATACCCCCACGCAAAAGTATACCATAATTGCGACGCAGAAACCGCCATCAATTATCTCAATCAGTACATAAAATTCCACGGGATCCCCAGAAACATAAGGTGCGATCAGGCACAAGCATTTAAGTCTCGACAATTTGAAATATTCTGCAAAAACAACAACATAAAATTAATACTAGCTCCAGTGGGAGGTCACAGAGCCACGGGAATGATAGAGCGCCTAATACAAACAATTAAAAGACGCCTATCAGCAATAAATAGCGACACCAACTGGTCACAAGTAACACTCGCAGACAAAGTAGCAGAAATAATACAAGAAATCAAACTAATCCCAAACACAACAACAAAAATAGCACCATACACAGCACACTTCGGAAGAAAAGCTAATACACAACTTTCAAACATAACAACAAAACCATCGGAAAACAATTTGTCATACAAAAACATAAAAAATTTCTATTTAGACAAGAGGAGAGGCCTCAAACAACCCATGCTGAACGCAGAATCCATCTGGAACATCGAGACAGACTCGGAACCCGAGCTCGATATCAGATTTAATGAAGACACCCCGGACGAAGATTCTGCTTCAGACAACTCCACACTCCAGAATGTCAAGAAAAAAGCAGTGAATCGTAAGCACATATCACCTATTAAGATTATACCAGATAAACTAACACTAACTTTCGGGGAGAAAACCACCACCATCACTAAAACAAAAAAACAAGTAACACGAAAAACACTAGCACGTAGATCACAACAACCTCGAGGCACACTTAAACCACTATGGAACATAATACCAGATGGTACAATTACAAACTATTTCCCAACAACATTAACACTAGACACACACAACCGCAAAAACGTTGTAGTAAGAAAAAACGATTTAGCTGTAGTTAACGAAACTAAGCCAAGACTAATGCACTTCGTAGCATGTAAAACTGTACGAGAATACAAAAGAAACCAAGAAAAAATAAAAGAATTTTTGTTAACAGAAAAGAAGAACCAAAAGAACCAATTCAGCAAGAAACTAACCGATCACACTCCCGAACCACAATTCCATATGGACCAACCAGGACCAAGCAGAGTACAAGAAAACAAACTACAGAAGGACCAACCCGGCCCGAGCGGTTCACAAAGGACCCAACCAGCCAAAGCCCCCAAGCAGCCCAGACGAAAAGGAACGGCTCCAACGAAACGCGCACACAAACCCAAAAAAGATTTTGAAATACGCTCAAAAGAAGCAGCTCTCGCACAAACAAAATTGGAAAAAGCGAAACGACGCCAAAAGGAGAAAGCAAGATCACCACTTATCCAACTGGACATGAAAAAACAGCAGCGAGACAAATCAGTGCAAATCATCAACCTAGCATCAGACTCATCACAAGAAAGCCCGCTACAAATCCTTATATCCAACAACCCTAACGCATTCATGTATGCACAACCGGAAAACAAAGACGACAGCCCTTCAAAAAGAGACGCGAAAATAGACAAGATAATAAAGAAAATTACAAACTCACCGAAAAAGGCGACAACAGAACCTGAAGAAGAACAAATCATAACGATTATCCCAGCTTCAACATCCACACCAATTGGAAATAACACAAAAGCACGACAACCCATCGACAACAAACAATCACCACAACAATCCGATAACAGCGAAGTCACGCAACAACAAAACATCGACAAACAAATAACGCAACCAACCGGTTCAAGCATGAACACACAACAAATCAACATAGAACATACATCAACACTACAAAGAGACAAAATAAATCCACCCGATCAATCAAACAAAGAATCAGTAGACCCACCAGAGGAACGCCTAGACACGAACACTGAAAGAGAAAACATCCATACGGAGGAACAAGAAGACGAGTATTCAGGAACAAGTTCCTTATCGTCACTCAACACGGCGGACATAGAAGCCCTAAGCAAGATTTTTGATTAAAATCAAAAATCAAATCATCGAGGGGAAGTGTGGTGGCGGATCCAGCTGGAGAGTTGACAACCAAGTATCGCACCTAATATTGTAAACACTGTTAAACTATAATACATATTTTTATATTCCTGATGGAATGAACTTATATTCTTTTGTTGCTATGTTAATGTCGAGTATCACCAATAGGTGATAACCATATTGTAAACTTGAGTGACAGCTTTGTTAAACATTGTTACCACAAGTGCCAACTGGTACTTCGTCTAAATCACGTAGAGCGTGAAAGCTAAACTGCAGTTCTGCCTAAAGCAAAACGAGAAAGAGTTGATAATTCAAGCTTCGTACTTGTTCTTTTGTTATCGAAAGACATTCTATACGACAATTAGTATTATTATTATTATTATTATTATTATTATTATTATTATTATTATTATTATTATTATTATTATTATTATTATTATTGTAAAAATAATAATAATAAAAATTATTATTATTATTATTATTATTATTTTTATTATTATTATTATTATTATTATTATTATTATTATTATTATTATTATTATTATTATTATTATTATTATTAGTATTATTAGTATTATTACTATTACTGCTGTTATTATTATCATTATCAGTATTACTATTATTATTCTTGTTATTATTATTATTATTGTCATTGTTGTTATTGTTTTTATTATTAAAAATTTATTATTATTAATACTATTGATATTATTTTTATTAATATTTTCATAATTGCCATTATTATTTTTTTTTTCTTATTATTTTTATTACTATTTTAAAACCATTTTTATTATTTGTATTATTATTGTTAGTTTTCTTTTTATTATCAATATTCTAAATATTATTATTATTATTATTATTATTATTATTATTATTATTATTATTGTTATGATTATTATTATTATTATTATTATTATTATTACTATTATTATTATTATTATTACTATTATTATTATTATTATTATTATTATTATTATTATTATTGTTATTATTATTACTTTTATTATTATTATTTTTCTTATTATCATTATTATTATTATTATTATTATTATTTTTATTATTATTATTATTATTATCTTTATTATTATTATTACTATTATTATTATTATTATTATTATTATTATTATTATTATTACTATTATTATTATTAATATTATTATCATTATTATTATTATTATTATTATTATTATTATTATTATTATTATTATTATTATTATTATTATTATTATTATTATTATTATTATTATTATTATTATAGAGCTTGATAATCAAATCAGTGGCACGCGCTTCTTTTAAAACCACGAGATCAAATCACAGGCATTTGATGAAAACAATGGCCGAAGTAGTACAGAAAGAGTGGTAAGATTTCTAGAAAAAGGAATTGAAAAAGAGAACAATTAATTGTCTATTAAAATTAATTTGATTTAATAAAAAGACAATTTCGATCACTGTGTTCATCGTCATAATAAACTGACTCACAGTCGAGAAAAATTTGTAAAAAAGTATATATACTTAACATCTTGTCTTTTACTATATCTATCGAATTATACAAACCATTTAAAGTAACGCAGTTTTGAAATTACTTACAGTTAAATTTGCAATTTAAAAACATTCAAAACACCAAGAAAATTGAAATCTTTCTTCCGAAGTATCTGAAATTCCTGTGTATTTTGGTTTTTTCCTGGAGAGAGTTTTTACTCTCATTTCAATCTGTTGTTATCTTTCAGTTGCTGGGGTTGACAAAATTCCTTATAGAACCCGAAAATAATATTACAAAAATGAATCAAGAAACAGCGGTTTTGAAAAGCGAATATTTTTTTATTGGAGTTCAGAAATTATAATGAAACTGTCACCTCTCCAAGTTTCAGTTTGCGAAAAAGCATTGGTTAAAGATTGTCATTTTTGGTCGCAGCAAAACAGCAAAAACAGAAACAAATATACTGAAATGTTGAAAAATGCTGCAACCGAGTTCAGTGGCGTTCTTGACATTAAAATTTTTGGTTAAAGATATACTGAAAAAAAATATCAGCAATGATGGAGTACACTCTATCGGTCATGGAGGACAAAAATGTGTATGAATCAACTGTTTAGTCAAATAACAAACAATAGATTTGTTGGAAGAATATTTATTCCAAGATTTTTTAATGAATTTTGCTATAGTTTTCTTTTCCCATCAGTATTTTGAATTTAAAAATATCGAGAAAGGTATCGTTCTTTATTTCAAAAACCCATCAGCCAAAAATATATTGAACTTTGATTGAAAATGTGCACAAGTTGTACGAGGAAGTTCCAAACTTTTCTCACAACTTGTGAGAAATGTTCGGATCTCATTGTACATCTTGTACACATTTCAACTTCAAACTCATTATGATTTTAGGTGACGGGTTTTATAGAGAACGATGTTACATTTCTCGATATTTTAAATTTTAGTATACTAATGGGAAATAAAAAAGCAAATTGAAATTCATAAAAAAACATTTGAAAAAAATTAGTCCAACAAACCTAATGTTTGCTAATATAACATAACAGACTATTCGCACATTTTTTTTCCTTTCTTAAAATTGTTGATTTTTTATTCAATTGTACGCCTCATGCTGTCATCTGACATTGAATTGAACCCAAGCCCTCAACTGGAAATTAAACTTCGATTGAGTACTCCAGATGCTTAGAAGAGATCAGAAAATTTGCCATCTTTTCTCTTTATTTGGCAAAGCCATAAAAAGAATTTTCATGCTTTTTGCAGACAGTGCCTATTATTACGCTTGTCGTGTAACTCAAGCCTAGCTGAACACTCGTTTTAGTATTGGAAACAGTTTCTTAACAGCATCGCATTTTTTGGGAAACAAATCAGGGATTTTAAAGGGTGGAACAGTACGTGTTTTTATTGTAAAAAAATTACCGCAAATTTTATAAAAATCAATGAAACAGCTGATGTGAATTCATTCATATCCGTTTGGTTTGAAATGAGCTACCAAGTGAATGAAAATTAACTTGGTAAGGTTTCCTATTGCGAGAACAATTATCTCGCAATAGGTACTTCCTTTTCTTTCTATTTAAGTACTTCTTTATATTTATAATTCTTTCTTATTATAATTCTTTCTAATTATAATTCTTGATTAAATATCCGGGCATATAGTATAACAGGCAACATTATTTTGCTTGAATTATCTGTATAAGAAAGAAAAATCTAGAAAATATTGCATCCGATTCACAATTAGAAATTGCTAACCAAATTTACTGATAAAACGTCTTCACTTGTTCAGACTGTTTTTTTCGAAAGGTCAGTTACTTGCCAAAAATAAAGTTTTCAACCCGGCCGTTTTCCTCTTTATTTGTATTAAACTTCTCGTTGTCTCAATTTGACTGCCCGAAGATATATTTTATTCAAAAAAGTATTTAACAAATCCTGACAGTGAGACGTACAAAAATGCTAAGTGTGTAAGACACTTAGTTTTTGAGCGACTAAGATTGGTAAACCATAAATCTTGCATCATTTTTTTTCAAAAGATTATAAACACACAAAGAACAATGTAAATTCATTAAACATGAGATCGGTCCGAGTGAACAAAGTGTCAATGTTGATGAAGTGAGATTAGATTATGGTAAACAATGAAAGGATCGAACAGATTTTACCATTTGACTAAATTCATAATTTGCAAACCTAGGGGTTTTCAAAAGTCCAGATATTGCTTTTAAAAACCTTCAAAAATTTCACATATTTGAAGGCACCTGTGGGTGTTCGCTAGGGCTCCGTGGACGCAATGTATAACTGTGAACGGCTCAAATTTAGTTACCTTAAGGGATTCAACCCTCAAAAAATTTTCTCAACTTTGCCATCTAGGCTTAACTATAAGTGCTGATGACGGCAAATGGGAAGCACACTTTAATGAAAAGCTCAATAAAACAAACAAATCTGTGTCTACTGAAACAATCAATTTAGTGGAGTTACAAGAACGATGTTTAAAACTCTTCGAATCCTTTTACCGTTCTATCGCTTATCTTGTGTGCTTCAATTGTTTGACTTGCAACTCATTGCTTTTCATGCTTCAGTAATTTCAAAACCGCTGTTTCAGGTAGGTATGCACTCATTTAAGCTGCAATGAGTCTTGCCTTAAGATGCATACTACTTTGGCATGATGCCATCTTTCTGAACTTCAGACAAATTGTCTTCTTCTAGATCTGCTTAAGATAAAGTGTGTTTTTGATATCTACACCGGGTTGCTCCTATTGAAATTGTCTGAAACGGTTCCCGGACCAAGGAATTTGGCCAAAATTATATAAGATCAGCGGCAACTAGCGTTGATAAGACTGAAAAATCACTGCCATTTTCTTACATAATTTTGTGTTGAATGCGTTGAATTTAAAGACAAAAATTCAACGCATTCAACGCAAAATTATGTAAGAAATGGCGGCGAATTTTCCAATTTGTCAACGCTAGTTGCCGCTGGCCTTACATATTTAGCGTTGAGTTGAGCGTAGATATTACATTTTTAGCGTAGAGTTTAGCGTAGATCTTACATAATTAGCGTTGAATTTAGCGTAGGTTTTACATATTTTTGCGATGAATTTAGCGCTGATTTTAAAAAAATCAAAGCATTCACTTGAACTATTAACCTCCAATTGCGTATATGACTCGAACTACTGACCTCCTGCTTGCTTGTCGCCTCTTCTACCATTGTGACACAGTACCTTGGTTTCCTTAAGAGCAGCAACTCTTATAAAGCATAGATCTTACATATTTTGCGTTGAATTTAGCGTAGATCTTACATATTTTGCGTTGAATATAGCTTAGATATAACATATTTTTCGTTGAAATCAGCATTGATCTTACAGATTTGGCGCTGAATATAGCGTAGATCTTACACGTTTTGCGTTGAATTTAACCGAGATCTTACATAAATTTAACGTATTCAGCGCATTTACCATGTGAGGCGTACTGCAAAAAATTTAATTTTTTTTCAAGTTTTGAGAAAAATTTGAATTCCTAAAATGGTGTGAAATGGTTTTTGCACCGTAAGAGAGCACTCAAAGGTTATTTTTTGCCGACTTCATATTTCTAACCTGTGCAGTATAGGGGTCGAAACAGTAAAAAAATTAATATTTCGAAAAATACTTGAAAAATTTGAAATCGTAAAAGGGTATGTATTGGATTTTGGACTATAAAAGAGCACTAAAAAATGATTTTTTTCTGACTTCATGTTTCTCACTCTTGCATGATAGGGTTCGAAACATTGACGAAAAATGATTTTTTGAAAAAAAAAATTAAAACAGTTTTGAAGCCGTATAATGATCTGAAATGGATTTTGCACTATAAAAGTGCACTAAAAAATGATTTTTTGCAGGCTTCACTTTTCTCACATTTGAAGTATAGGGGTCGAAACAGTGAAAAAATTGGCTTTTTCAAAAAAAAACTTTTGAAATGGAATGGAAAAACTTCAACGCTAAATATGTAAGATCTGCGCCAAAATTCAACGCAAAAAATATAAGATTGGCGTTGAAAGCAATGAATTTATGTAAGACCTACGCCAAAAATTCAACGCTAAAAATGTAAGATCTACGCCAAACTTCAACGCATAATATGTAAGGTTGGCGTTGAATGCGTTGAATTTATGTAAGATATACGCTAAATTCAAGGCTAAATATGTAAGATCTACGCTTAAATTCAACGCTAAATTTGTAAGATTGGCGTTGAATGCGTTGAATTTATGTAAGATCAATGCTAAATGCAACGCTAAATATGTATGATCTACGCTAAAATTCAACGCTAAATATGTAAGATCTACGCCAAACTTAAACGCATAATATGTAAGGTTGGCGTTGAATGCGTTGAATTTATGTAAAATACACGCTAAACTCAACGCTGTGTATGTAAGGTCTACGCCAAAATGCAACGCAAAATATGTAAGATTGGCGTTGAATGCGTTGAATATATGTAAGATATACGCTGAACTCAACGCTAAATATGTCAGATCTACGCTTAAATTCAACGCTAAATATGTAAGATTGGCGTTGAATGCGTTGAATTTATGTAAGATCTACGCTAAAGTTCAACGCTATATATGTAAGATCTATGCCAAAATTCAACGCAAATTATGTAATGTTGGCGTTGAAGGCGTTGAATTAATGTAAAATCTACGCTAATTTCAACGCCAAATATGTAAGATCTACGCTTAAATTCAACGCTAAATATGTAAGATTGACGTTGAATGCGTTGAATTTATGTAAGATCTACGCTAAAGTTCAACGCTATATATGAAAGATGCACGCCAAAATTCAACGCAAAGTATGTAAGATTGATTGGCGTTGAATGCGTTGGATTGATGTAAGATCAACGCTAAATTCAACGCTAAATGTGTAAAATCTATGCCAAAATTCAACGCAAAATATGTAAGGTCGGCGTTGAAGGCGTTGAATTTATGTAAGATCTACGATAATTTCAACGCAAAATATGTAGGATCTACGCTAAAAATCAATGCTAAATATGTAAAATCTACGCCAAAATTTAACGCTAAATATTTAAGATTGGCGTTGAATGCGTTGAATTTATGTAAGATCTACGCTAAAGTTCAACGCTATATAAGTAAGATCCACGCCAAAATTCAACGTAAAAAATGTAAGATTGACGTTGAATGGGTTGTGTGGTACGGTTGTACTATATTGAGTTCATGTTTGATTACTTAGTACTAAATTAATTTAAATTTGCCCTTGTCAGGCTAAAAGTCACTTTTCACATATAATTCATTTACCGCCGACTAATAAGTCACCTTTTCAGTTTTGTTCATATCTACTACTTTTGATTATTTATTCATTCTCTAGAATCTTGTCATTGAATTCAGTTGCTTCAATGTACTCTGTTTTGCACTAAACGCGATCCTATCGGATTCGAGGAGGAATTCCACATTTAAAAGTTTTGTCTGTAATCGCAGCACGATTGCTAATTAAATCTAAAAGTGGTAATCCCACAACTTAGTAAAACTTGGATTCGCACCTCAAATCCATTCAACAAATTCTAAGTGGATTTGTGACACGAATCGCATCTCTACAGTCAGGGATATCACATGGCGCAGTCAGCAACTAAATAACGTGCACTCCTAGGAATCGAGCCCTTTTGGGAAAACCAACAGTTGAACCTCCATTGCGATGGGATCGATGGCAGATCATGCTGAAATTAGCTATCATGGCCAAATAAGGCATCTCAAATGATAATCTTCTTGGAGTTCCGCCAGAAAAAACTATTCTACCTCCAGAGCCCATATACGAAGCCGAGGTTGAAAACAGCACAGCTCAAAGCGAACGAGATCGACGAATCCGTAATGAGAAGTTGAAGAACTCGTGGTAAGACCATTGTCAGAAAATAGAACTCGTAGGTATACTATGTGGTGAAAAACCCTGGAAATATTGTGATAACAAAGCCGTCTCCTTAACGTACCTCAGTTTGGGAATGGAGGGTCGACGAATATTTGGTTCCCAAGAACCAAATATACAGATTGATCGAGTAACAACAAAGGCGCTCTGGGAAAGTCTTGATAGAGTGTTTACTAAACAACGAAACATCACATTTTAAGGTTACACTTTTCTCAGTAGAAAGCAAATGAAGGGAGAGCCTGTGGAAAAGTTCTATGGTTGCTTTCGGGAGTTATCTTTGAATTGCGATTTAGGAAGCCACGAGGAGTCGATCATTCGTGACATCTTCATAGCTAATACGCAAGATGGCGAAATCCAAAGAGAATTGTTAAAAGAAACACGAACGGCTAAAAAAGCTTCTGAAATTGCTATGAACATTGAAATGGGAATACAAAATCAACTAAAAATATCTGGGTCTCCATTTTCGACAACTACAAATGAAATTACAAGTCAGACGATAAATAATGTTCAGGGATCGTGGAATAGATCACGAGCGTCGACAAATCAGTTTGTCAAGCCAACAATTTGTCCAAATTGTGGCTACGGTTGGTCCCCATTTCATAGACAAAAATGTCCTGCCCGTGGCCAGAACTGTAAAAACTGTTGAATTGCCAACCATTTTGCAAAAGTTTGTCGAAATACCAAAGAACCTATCAAACCCAAACCCAGACTGAATTATGTAGATGACTCAGTTTCAGAGGCGGCCACAGTAGGTACGTCAGCAACAGCGGCTGATCAAGTCAATATTATAAATAGACTTCTACAGCAGCAGAGCATCTACGACGCGAACTATGACTCGGAATAGGATGATTACGATGATAATTGTGTAGCGGCGATTTCAATTCAAAATAACGCTCGTGAGGTGGAACCAGTAAATTTAGACATTTGTGTCTGGAATACAAAAACCAGGGCATTGGTGGATTCGGGAAGCGTATGTACTATTGTAAACAAAAACCTAGCAGACACAGTGGTGTCCGGGTGCAATGAAAGCTATTGGGTACAGTCACCAGAAATACATGACTTGAAAATTTCTCTAATGATTTAATCAAGATTGTTGGCGTGATCAATACATCAACCAAATGATTGCTACGATCATAGCCACGGGCGTTGATGTAACAGTAGTGGAAGACGGTCACAGACCCATCATTGGACGAGATCTTTTTCCAAAGCTAGGTTTTTCTCTTACTCAGTTGAAACAAATTGCTGAAACAAAACAAGTATTGATAAAAACCAATGTCTAATCAACAAACAGATAGCATTTGATTTTCCAGAATTCGTCACCCGCATCGGTAAATCTTTAAAACATTCAGTCAAATCAAAATTTCACAAGGAATTTACACCTACACATCAAAAAGGACGACGAGTTCCAATTAACTTACAACCACTAGTTAATATAGAGCTTAAAAAATTACTTGACGAAAAACACATAATAAAATTAAACAGTTTTTCAGATAAAAATTTTATTTCACCTATAGTAATTACAGTAAAAAGAGACAAAACAATTAAACTAGCTCTACACTCCAAAATTTTAAATAAATCCATCCATAAAAGTAAATACCAAATGCCAAATATTGATAATTTAATTGACACAATTCAACAAAATTTGGGTACATCCGCTTCACAAGAAACAGCATATTTTTCAATTTTGGATTTGAAGTACGCATACAGTCAACTCAAATTAGACCCGGAAACGGCTCGGCATTGTAACTTCAATATTATTAGCGGTGAGAGAACTGGAACATATCGCTTTATTACCGGTTTCTACGGATTAACTGATATGCCAGCAGCATTCCAGAAGGTAATGGATTATACTTTAGTCGGACTCCAAAATACATATTGTTTCCTAGATGACATTATAGTAGTTAGCCGTGGTTCTAAAGAAGACCACTTAAAATTAGTATATAAATGCTTAAAGAAATTAGATGAGGATAATTTACGAATAAACTTATCTAACTGTCATTTCGCTAAAACAGAGATCGAATGGCTAGGAAATAAATTTAGTCAATCAGTAATTGCACCACATGAGTCAAAAACAGCGGCAATCGCTTCCCTATCAGCACCTAATAACTCAAACAACTACGATCATTTTTAGGATCTGTTCATTACTTAGGAAAATTCATTCCTAATCTATCCCAATTGTGCCTCTTCGACCATTACTAAAAAAGAACACAAAATTTGTTTGGAACACTGAACATAAAACTCATTTTCAAGAAATTAAAAATAAAGTCGCAAATGCAACAGAAAATACAAATTATAATCCGCACTTGGAAACGCGAATCAAATGCGATGCTTCTAGAGCGGGACTAGGAGCAGCTTTAGAACAACGCTCACCTACAGGTTGGCATACAGTTGCGTTCGCGGCTCGTTTCCTCAACTCAAACGAGGAAAGTTATAGTGTCAATGAACTTGAATTGTTAGGGGTTGTTTGGTCTGTAGAATATTTTAAATATTATTTGTTTGACAAATTATTCACAATTATTACTGATCATCGAGCACTACTTTCCATTATGAAAGAACATCGATCAAATAAATCCTACAATAGTAAACTAACACGTTGGATAGATCGTCTTTTACCTTTTGATTTTAACATCGAACATATACCGGGTGAAAAAATGGGGCTGATAGATTACATTTCCCGTCAACCAAATCAAGAAGCAAAAGTTACAAACAAATACGACGAGGAATTTGCGGTAGCAATAATTACCCGCATTCGTGACGCTTTTGCTGCAATTTTCGTAAGTACCACACCACAAAACTGCCAATCACAGCACTTTAACAGCGTCACTCACACACATTCCACACGTGCCTCGCATCCTCGCTTAACAAACTATTCCAATTTGATTTCTGCCTTAAATCGTAATACAAATAAGTTGCTTCTTGAGAATTCTGCAAACGCAGCACCATTCCAATCTAGTTCAAATAATACTTCAAATTCAACTTCAATCCCTACTCGTTTAGAAATCCCTACACACGCATCAAATATCCATACAATTTCCACTAACACAATGAGCAACGTCACATCCAACCCACAAACTCCTCCTAAACACAGCTGAGTCATATTTCAATCCACCCCCAATTCAGCAGTGAACACGACGAGATCCTCTAACGAGGGTCAAAATTCACCAAACTTGGATTTATCGAAAGAAGAAGTCTTTGAAAATAACTTGACACAGTTATTCACTAAAGGCTTCTTGGCTGTTCTAACAAGCAAAGATGCCGTCCTTAAAGAGGTGCGTGATTGCATCCTCCAGAACGACCCCCAAAGATGTAAGGAAGTGAATCCTTACATGTACTCTTATTGGAGAGACCTCCATGTCCGCTCGGGTTGTGTCTGTATAGATGAAAGGGTGGCGATTCCTCAATCTATTCAGGACGCAGTCTTGGAAAGCCTCCATCTAACACACCCTGGTAGTTGGGGAATGATAACTCTCGGGCAGTACGCGTTCTGGCCGTACATGCACCGAGAAATCCTCAACAAGGCGGCTCAGTGCAAGCCCTGTATTGATATCGATGCTGATACCGTCCCAGTAGAAGACTACCTTGACGAAATCGGTTGGGTCGCAGGAGATCGTAGTGATATCCTCATTGAAGAAGCAATGCAGAAAGCACAAGTGGATGCGGGACGCCGCTAAAATGGGGATCACAATAAGTCCATTTCCCGTTTCATTGTGCATCCTAAATTAAACAACCCCCATTCCTCGGACAGAACAGTCACTTGATCTCAAATTGGCCCGCAAAGTAACAAAGCGATCAAAACGGGACCTTCGGGGATTATGGGAGACTCTAGCACCGGGTAGTACAATTGTACGAACATCTGATACTACCACAGTCATTAAAGAACCTGGAGTACCCGAATTTTGCGTACGAAATAGTGATATTGCCAAATTTGGCACTCGCGCAGAACGCAACACAGATCTTTGGGAGTATGCAAAACGCCGCCCTCTCCCCTATGAAAAAACCACGGAGGAAAAGATTTCGCAGCAAACCAAAGAGCTCGAAAAGAAATTCCGTGGGGAAATCAAAATTCTCCACCGCCCGACCCAATCAGACGCGGCCTCGGGAGTCTCGTCCGCTAATAGCAATATTTCAAAGGCGATGGCATCTCGAAAACCGAAAAAGCCCTAACTGGGAAACGTTCTAGCAAACGTTCTAGAAATACTTCTGCAACCCTCAACACATCGAATGCTTCTTCTGTTGCTGCGTCTTCAGTGACATCTTCCGCCGCTTCACCTTCAAAATCCCGAAATAAACGAACCCGACGCGCCCCCGACAATTTCGGTTTCGAAAGTTCTGTGTGCTCAGTTAGCGATTACTCTGCCGCCCCTGCACATAAGAAGCAAAAGCCTGAAAATCCAGTAATCCCGACAATAATCCAAGAAGAGGCAGCTCAACCTCCTGCACCAGCGACCTATTATGAGCTCCAAGTAGTGAGTCCTCCCGCACCCCCTCCTGTTGTAACATGGTCACCCGAGAGCTATGACTATGAGGACTATACAAGAGAAAAAAGTATGAGTGTCTTTGACGCCGAGAATCAAATTTAAACTACAAACAATTATGTTCAATTTGTTAAATTGTTGTTTGTGTTAATTCTAAATTAAATAATCCTTCATTCTTAATTTAAATATGGATTCGTATCACTTGTGCGCTCATTTTGTGTTAATGTTCACTATTTATTTGCGTTTGTGTCTCAATTTCTTCAGTTAAATTTGACGCTGCATGTGTATCAATATTCTCAATGTTATTATTTCGTGGATTCGCACATCGATTGTGCCTCAGTTTATGTTTTCTGTTTGTGCTTTACAGAAAATGTTGAGCGTTTACATTGCTTTTATTCTCTAAATTTAAGCCCTTCATTTCCATTGCCCTGTCATCATTCATTTGCAGTTACTATTTATACTAACCAGTACATATGTTAATATTATTCAAAATTTTCACTTTATTGCAGTTTACAAATTTCTCTCAAGCAGAGGATATGTGGTACGGTTGTACCATATTAAGTTCATGTTTGATTACTTAGTACTAAATCAATTTAAGTTTGCCCTTGTCAGGCTAAAAGTCACATTTCATATATAATTAATTTACCGCCGACTAATAAGTCAACTTTTCAGTTTTGTTCATATCTCCTACTTTTGATTATTTATTCATTCTCTAGAATCTTGTCATTGAATTCAGTTGCTTCAATCTACTGTGTTTTGCATTAAGCGCGATCCTATCGGATTCGAGGAGGAATTCCACATTCAAAATTTTTGTCTGTAATCGCAGCACGATTGCTAAATAAATCTAAAAGTGGTAATCCACAACTTAGTAAAACTTTGATTCGCACCCCGAATCCATTCAACAAATTCTAAGTGGATTTGTGACACGAATCGTATCTCAACAGTCAGGGATATCACAGGTTGAATTTCTGTAATATCTACGCTAAAAATCAACGCTAAATATGTAAAATCTAAGCCAAAACTCAACGCAAAATATGTAAGGTTCGCGTTGAAGGCGTTGAATTTATGTAAGATCTTCGATAATTTCAACGCAAAATATGTAGGAGCTACGCTAAAAATCGACGCTAAGTATGTAAAATCTACGCCAAAATTCAACGCAAAATATGTAAGGTCGGCGTTGGAGACAGTGTTGAATTTATTTAAGATCTACGCTAATTTCAACGCTAAATATGTAAGATCTACGCTTAACTTCAACGCTAAATATGTAAGATTGGCGTTGATTGCGTTGAATTCATGTAAGATCTACGCTAAAGGTCAACGCTATATAAGCAAGATCCACGCCAAAATTCAACGTAAAATATGTAAGATTGACGTTGAATGGGTTGAATTGGTTTAAGATCAACGCTAAAGTCAACGCTGAAAATGTAAGATCTACGCTAAAAGTCAACGCTAAAAATGTAAGATCTTCGCAAAAATTCAACGCAAAAAATGTAAGATGGCTTTGAATGCGTTGAATTTCTGAAAGATCTACGCTAAAAATGAACGCTAAATATATAAATTCTCTACGCAAAAATTTAACGCAAAATGTGTAAGGTCGGCGTTGAAGGCGTTGAATTTATGTAAGATCTACGATAATTTCAACGCAAAATATGTAGGATCTACGCTAAAACTTGACGTCAAATATGTAAGATCTACGCCAAAATTCAATGCAAAATAGGTAAGATTGGCGTTGAATGAGTTGAATTAATGTAAGGTCTACGCTAAATTCAACGCTAAATATGTAAGATCTGCAATAAAATTCAAGACTAAGTAAGTAAGATCTACGCCAAATTTCAACGCAAAATATGTAAGATTGGCGTTGAATAACTTGAATTTATATAAGATCTACGCTAAATTCAACGCTAAATGTTTAAGATCCACGCTAAAATTCCACGCTAAATATGTAAGAATGGCGCTGAATGCGTTGAACTTATGTAAGATGCACGCTAAATTCAACGCTATGTATGTAATATCCACGCCAAAATTCAACGCAAAATATGTGAGATTGGCGTTGAATGCGTTGAATATATGTAAGATATACGCTAAATTCAACGCTAAAAATGTAAGATCTACGCTTAATTTCAACGCTAAATATGTAAGAATGGCTTTGAATGCGTTGAATTTATGTAAGATCAACGCTAAATTCAAGGCTAAATAAGTAAGATCTACGCTAAAATTCAACGCAAAATATGTAAGATTGGCGTTGAATGCGTTGAATTTATGTAAGATCAACGCTAATTTCAAGGCTAAATTTGTAAGATCTACGCCAAAATTCAACGCAAAATATGTAAGATTGGCGTTGAATGCGTTGAATTTGTGTAAGTTATACGTTAAATTCAACGCTAAATATGAAAGATCTAGGCTTAAACTCAACCCTAAATTTGTAAGATTGGCGTTGAATGCGTTGAATTTATGTAAGATCTACGCTAAAGGTCAACGCTATATAAGCAAGATCCACGCCAAAATTCAACGTAAAATATGTAAGATTGACGTTGAATGGGTTGAATTGGTTTAAGATCAAAGCTAAAGTCAACGCTGAAAATGTAAGATCTACGCTAAAATTCAACGCTAAAAATGTAAGATCTTTGCAAAAATTCAACGCAAAAATGTAAGATGGCTTTGAATGCGTTGAATTTTTGAAAGGTCTACGCTAAAAATCAACGCTAAATATATAAATTCTACGCAAAAATTTAACGCAAAATGTGTAAGGTCGGCGTTGAAGGCTTTGAGTTTATGTAAGATCTACGATGATTTCAACGCAAAATACGTAGTATCTACGCTAACATTTGACGCCAAATATGTAAGATCTACGCCAAAATTCAATGCAAAATAGGTAAGATTGGCGTTAAATGCATTGAAATAATGTAAGGTCTACGCTAAATTCAACGCTAAATATGTAAGATCTGCAATAAAATTCAAGACTAAATAAGTAAGATCTACGCCAAATTTCAACGCAAAATTTGTAAGGTTGGCGTTGAATAACTTGAATTTATGTAAGATCTACGCTAAATTCAACGCTAAATGTTTAAGATCCACGCTAAAATTCCACAATAAATATGTAAGAATGGCGCTGAATGCGTTGAATTTATGTAAGATGCACGCTAAATTCAACGCTATGTATGTAAGATCCATGCCAAAATTCAACGCAAAATATGTAAGATTGGCGTTGAATGCGTTGAATATATGTAAGATATACGCTAAATTCAACGTTAAAAATGTAAGATCTACGCTTAATTTCAACGCTAAATATGTAAGAATGGCTTTGAATGCGTTGAATTTATGTAAGATCAACGATAAATTCAAAGCTAAATAAGTAAGATCTACGCTAAAATTCAACGCAAAATATGTAAGATTAGCGTTGAATGCGTTGAATTTATGTAAGATCAACGCTAAATTCAAGGCTTAATATGTAAGATCTACGCCAAAATTCAACGCAAAATATGTAAGATTGGCGTTGAATGCGTTGAATTTGTGTAAGTTATACGCTAAATTCAACGCTAAATATGAAAGATCTAGGCTTTAGTTCAACGCTAAATATGTAAGATTGGCGATGAATGCGTTGAATTTTTGTAAGATCTACGCTAAAATTCAACGCTGTATAAGTAAGCTCCACGCCAAAATTCAACGTAAAAAATGTAAGATTGACGTTGAATGGGTTGAGTTCATGTAAGATCTACGCTAAAGGTCAACGCTATATAAGTAAGATCCACGCCAAAATTCAACGTAAAATAAGTAAGATTGACGTTGAATGGGTTGAAATGATTTAAGATCAACGCTAAATTCAACGCTGAAAATGTAAGATCTACGCTAAAATTCAACGCTAAAAATGTAAGATGCAAAAATTCAACGCAAATTATGTAATATGGCTTTGAATGCGTTGAATATCTGTAAGATCTACGCTAAAAATCAACGCTAAA